>NC_137102.1:49818992-49858992 GCF_949357685.1 Gobio gobio
AATTTATTCAAAAAGTACAAACATCCCAAGTGTTCCGAGGCCAAACGATTGATTTGTGTGAAGAAAATCCCCAAAAGCGATGCACACATTCAACTTTCAAAAATTGCTGCCTGAAGAAACGTTATGTCAGTTTTCATAGTGAAATTGCATTGGCTCTCGTGTGTCTTGTGACCGATTGTGCAATGCTCAAGAGTCAGGTGTATCATTTGAATGAGATATGACTGACTGAGTGCGTGAGTGCGTGCGTGCGTGCGTTCACGGAGCGACGGGATCATCATTTCAATGATTAAAACATTAAGATCAACTCTGTTCTTTACATGAAATACATGGAATGCAACATGAGTTAATACTTTTATACTGTTTTTGGTCAATTTTTGCAATAAATACCTGTGACTGTACTTTTATTTGCCTGTTACGTGTTTTATATTGTTGAGAAGTGGGTTGGAGTTGGGTTAGTTGCTCCAAAATATAAAACATAGCCTATAAATATTCATAAAATCATGTCTGCTTTTACAAATGCAAAGAATTAAATGTATCTTGATCTGATGCGTTGGGAAAACAACTGAAATCAATGGAGTACCCGGTGTGTCGATATAGTGACGCCTATATGGGTACCAGAACTTTACCGTGAAAAATACGGTAGCAACATTTTAGGTTTTACAGATTTAAGTTAAATTTACAGTAAATAACCATATTTCATTAACTGAAATAATGTTAAATTACCAACCTATTGAAATTCTAACATCTGTTACATACTCTTGATATATACTAACAACCACCAATCACAGTGTTGACGAGAGTCACATGATGAATCAAAGCTCATCACAAGCAGTTTTTAGGAGGACAATGCTAATATTGTCTAATAACTACACTCAAAAAAATATTTTATTATGCTGTTCACTTTATTTAAGCAATTCATCTTGATTTAACACAATTATATCAGGTTTCTGGTTCAAATGTTATTGATTCATGTTCAACTGACTTAAAACCATTACTCTTTGACAATAACTTGATTGGTTTCAATCAAGTAACCCAATCAAACAATATTTTCACTTGCCATCATGCTTTGCAAAGGGGCTGAATTCGGAGAGTAAATGTTTAAATAAAGTGCTATTTATGTATTTTTAACAAGATGGGAAATTGATGTGCTTTTTAATGCTTATTGTTTTATGTTGGTATTGAAAAGTTTTTGTTATGCTAGTGTTTTTGGAGGTTATCATTGTGGTGAAGTGTAGAGCATGTGCTTGGGGTGAGAACCTGCTAATAACAATTAAAGTGGTTTTAATAATAAAAAAAACTATTTTGGGGATGCCATGGATGTAACAAAACCATCTTCTGGCTAGCCAATAAGACCTTGTAAAAGGTTTTTTAAATGTTGTAAAAATAGTATTTTACATAGTAAAAATAATAAAATAAACTGGATTACTTGTTTTTGGTTTGGTTTGGTTAATTTTAGAATAATTAAATTGAATAGTTTTGGACAAAATTAAGAATGTTAACCTGATTTAACTAGATGGCATTGAATTAATCTTACATAAAAAACCTGTAAGTTTACTTAAATAAACAATGTTAATTAAATTCAACATAACCTAATTACGTGGAACCTGTTGACATCAAAAAATTAAGTAAATCCAACATATTTTTTGAATAGAATAAAAAACTAAGAAGAAACAGTTATTTAACCCAAAATACATCAACTGTGAAGTGTCATGCAGGGAATTCTGGGAATGTCAATTTAGGTTTTTTTCACTGTAAATTACACAACGACTTGTTCCTTTTCACTTCCAAAAACTGTAAGTTTAGTGGTATTTTACTGTAAAATAACATTAAAAATAAGGTTTGATCTATTACAGTTATTCACTGTATACGGGAACTTTCTGTTAACCAGTTAACTGTTTATAACCGTAGCATTTTTACAGTCTTTTACTGTTAAAATCACTATAATTTTTTACAGTGAGTCATGTTATGATGATGAATTAGCATAGAAACCATTCCCGGTCTCGTCTGGAATGATTGTAAGAGTGATAAACAGAGCTCTCTCAGTGTGGAGTGTGTGTGTGTGAATGTGAAAGAAAGAGGAGAGGACAGTTGGG
Organism: Gobio gobio; assembly: GCF_949357685.1. Lineage (NCBI taxonomy): Eukaryota > Metazoa > Chordata > Actinopteri > Cypriniformes > Gobionidae > Gobio > Gobio gobio. The sequence continues at coordinate 49,821,086 of NC_137102.1, forward strand.
ACCCATAAATACACACGCCTGCGGTGTGTGCGTGTATATTATTATCTCCACTCTCTCTCTGACAGCGCTGATTTGTAGATTGGCTGATAGTCTGTTGTTTGTTTGGTTATTTATCCAGGAGTAGTGCTCTCCATTCTCTGGAGCTGTCTAGTGCATATTTAATGCTCTGCTTTAGAAGCTCAAATTACCTAGTGCTCTGTCTCTTAGACTCAAATATATGTGTGTTAGGTGTGTGTTCCTGAAGTGTGTACAGCGGTGAAAATAATGCCTGGTTCAGACTACATGATTTTAGCCCGAATTTGGCACGATCCGTTTGACGTATGGTGTCGTAGGGATTCGTAAACGACAATGGACGTCGGGACGCAATAATTGATCTTATCATCGCGTATAGTGTGTCATAGTACCATATACGAGAACCGAATCCGCGTCTGCGATAGTTCATGAGGTCACAGCAGAAAGACTAGCATGTTGAATTTTTTTTCGCGGTCCCCATGACGGGTTCCGTCACATGGGTGACGCTGACCAATCGGAGCACAGGCGCTTTTCAAACATGGCGAAACGCAAGAGAGATGATGGTGCGGGGCTAGGTGGAGTTATGAAATGGAGGAAAGGTTCGTGGAGATGTGGCAACAGTACTTTTGCCTGTACAATGTTTCATCGAGGGACTACCACGACAGATTACAAAAAGAAAAATGCTGGCGTACGATAGCAGAAGCCCTTCAGCAACCCGGTGAACTACTGAAATTAGCTGTAACGTTAACTTTTAAGCTAGCAAATCATTCATTATATTCTTCTTCGGTATAGAGAAAATTGTGTGTGAGAGAGAGATAGAGATTTTGTTAGTGTGAGTGAGTGAGTGTGTTTTGTGTGCGCGTGAGTGAGGGTATATGTGTGTGAGAGAGCGAGTGAGTGCGGGTGTTTGTGTGTGTGTATGAGAGAGCGAGTGAGTGAGTGAGGGAGGGAGGGTGTGTGTGTTAGAGAGATTTTAGTGAGTTAGTGTGAGTCGGATGTGTGTGAGAGAGTGAGTGAGTTACTGTGTGAGTGAGTGAGTTACTGTGTGAGTGAGGGTGTGTGTGTGTGTGTGTGAGAGAGCGGGGGTGTGTGTGTGTGTGAGAGCGAGGGTGAGTGTGTGTGTGTGTGAGAGAGAGCTTTCACTTCTGGCTAATAACAAAATATTTAATATAAAAAGAACAATATTTTACCTCAAGTTCTCCTTGGAGGATTGACAGCCCATACTGCCCTCTTCGAGCAAGCCAGGAACGTGTCCATGGTCGGGTTTTCTTTCTTTTTTTGCGCTTTTCTAAACACAAGACAGCCAGTACAAAACATGCTGCTTCAGACATTGTTTACGCTCTTGTTTGTTTCCGGAAGTCAGTCGCTAGTTTCGCCTTCTCGATGACATCACGTGCATCGTTAAAGACAACAAGCGATGATTGGTCGCGAAGCAACGTGTAGTCTGACATGTTTCTTGTCCAGGACACGACAAGATTTTAGGAGTCAAAATCGTGTAATCTGACACAGTGACTATCGTAACAGACAACAAAAATCGTGTAGTCTGAACCAGGCATAAGGGCGTTTTCACACCTGAAAGTCCGCACCAAGGTCCGAACCGAAGTTCATGTTTTGATACGTTTTATTATACGTTATATCACTAGTGAACAGTGCGCATTGCTTGCTTGCTTGTTTCGAATTGTTTCGTTTAAACGTGGACATTTCAAGCTATACACATATTTCTCATGTCTGTGAGGCAAGTATCCTGCTGAGTTTCGGTTTATTTATGAGACATGTTCAAGAGCAATGCAAGCAATCGCTCCAGCGCCTCCATGTCACGATTATTGTCTGCTATAGTCTATTTGCATCTTATTTATTAAATCCAGGCAATTGGCTGATGAAACATTGATTCAAATTAAGAAAGGCTTTCTACAAAACAAAACTTAATGAAGTGGTCAAAATAATTTCTTCTGACATATTGCACATCTTTGCACTTTTCATAATGAATATAGCCTAGATGAAATTTAAAAATAACTTTATAATATTTAAACATAAACAGGAACTTCCTGTAAATGGTCTGAAAGTCCGAACCAAATGCTTTCACACTAAAGCGAACCAAACCTTTGTTCAGTTTGACCAGTCTGACCAAATTTCGTCTGTTTGGTCTGGGCCGTGGTCCGGGCGAGGTTTCACACCTGTAATTTTTTTGAAAAAGTCAACAAAAAAAAAAGTTTGTTAAAAGTAACCCAAGTTGGGTTGAAAATTGTCAAATCCAGCGATTGGGTTGTTTTACCCCAGCGATTGGGTGGTTTTAACCCAGCGATTAGGTTGTTTTAACTGATTGGGTCGTTTTAACCCAGCGATTGGGTCGTTTTAAACCAGCAATTGAGTTGTTTTAACCCAGCGATTGGGTTGTTTTAACTGATTGGGTCATTTTAACCCAGCGATTGGGTCGTTTTAAACCAGCAATTGAGTTGTTTTAACCCAGCGATTGGGTAATTTTAACCCAGCAATTGGGTTGTTTTAACCCATCGATTGGGTCATTTTAACCCAGCGATTGGGTTGTTTTAACCCAGTGATTGGGTCGTTTTAACCCAGCGATCGGGTCGTTTTAACCTAGCAATTGGGTTGGTTTTGTTTTAACCCAGCAATTGGGTCGTTTTAACCCAGTTATTGGGTCATTTTAACCCATCAATTGGGTCGTTTTAACCCAGCGATTAAATCGCCTTAACCCAACGATTGGGTTGTTTTAACCCAGCGTGGGTTGTTTTAACACCTAGCAATTGGGTTGTTTTTACCCAGCGATTGGGTTGTTTTAACCCAGCGATTGGGTCGTTTTAACCCAACAATTGGGTTGTTTTAACCTAGCAATTGGGTTGTTTTAACCTAGCAATTGGGTTGTTTTAACCCAGCGATCGGGTCATTTTAACCCAACGATCGGGTCTGTTTAACCCAGCAATCGAGTCGCTTTAACCCAATGATTGGGTTGTTTTAAACCAGCAATTGAGTTGTTTTAACCCAGCGATTGGGTTGTTTTAACTGATTGGGTTGTTTTAACCCAGCGATTGGGTCGTTTTAAACCAGCAATTGAGTTGTTTTAACCCAGCGATTGGGTAATTTTAACCCATCAATTGGGTTGTTTTAACCCAGCAATTGGGTTGTTTTAACCCATTGATTGGGTCATTTTAACCCAGCGATTGGGTCGTTTTTGTTTTAACCCAGTGATTGGGTCGTTTTAACCCAGCGATCGGGTCGTTTTAACCTTGCAATTGGGATGTTTTAACCCAGCGATTGGGTTGTTTTAACCCAGCAATTGGGTTGTTTTTGTTTTAACCCAGCAATTGGGTCGTTTTAACCCAGTGATTGGGTCATTTTAACCCATCAATTGGGTCATTTTAACCCAGCGATTAAATCACTTAACCCAACGATTGGGTTGTTTTAACCCAGCGTGGGTTGTTTTAACACAGCGATTGGGTCGTTTTAACCCAGCGATTGGGTCGTCTTAACCCAGCGATTGGGTCGTCTTAACCTAGCGATTGGGTTGTTTTAACCCAGCGATTGGGTCGTTTTAACCCAAATATTGGGTTGTTTTAACCTAGCAATTGGGTTGTTTTAACCCAGCGATCGGGTCATTTTAACCCAACGATCGGGTCTGTTTAACCAAGCAATCGAGTCGCTTTAAGCCAGCGATTGGGTCGTTTTAACCCAATGATTGGGTTGTTTTAACCCAGCGATTGTGTTGTTTTAACTTAGCTATTGGGTTGTTTTAATCCAGCGATTGGGTTGTTTTAACCCAGCGATCAGGTCGTTTTAACCCAATGATTGGGTCATTTTAACCCAGCGATCAGGTCGTTTTAAACCAGCGATCGGGTCGTTTTAACCCAGCGATCGGGTTGTTTTTACCCAGCAATTGGGTCGTATTAACTCAACGATCAGGTCGTTTTAACCCAGCGATCGGGTCATTTTAACCCAGCGATCAGGTTGTTTTAAACCAGCGATCGGGTCGTTTTAACCCAGCGATCGGGACGTTTTAACCCAGCGATTGGGTCGTTTTAAACCAGCGATCGGGTCGTTTTAACCCAGCAATTGGGTTGTTTCATTTTAAGCAAACATTCAACCTAACCGCTGGGTTAAAACAACCCATTGCTGGGTTTGTCCATATTCCACCCAATTTTTTAGAGTGTACAATCCTCAGACATGTTCCAGGAGGCCATCAAAATAAACCATCCATTTGTTTCAGATGCTGGTAACCTTCCGAAGTCTGTACATAGGCGCACATGAGCTGTTTACACTGGACACACCAAAGCGAACATTCTTTCGTTCTTCCGTTTGTCTGGTTGTTGACAGACTCAATGCGTGGAGCATGTAAACTGAACACGCATCTGTATAGAGCTCCGGAGGTTGACGCCACGCTGCCTAAACTCAGGGGAGCGCTAGAGCGGCTGTAGCATTGGTTTCTATAGCGGTCGAGCAATAATTTAAAACCAGACTGTTTAAACCTTACTATTTCAACATGGTGGACAGCTGTCACATTTATTGATTATGACTGATTTTATTTGACATGCACAACACGGACCGATAGGACAGATGCACACTGTTTTGTCAAAACAGTCAACATTATCATATGTGTAAAGAATTGAAGTCTGTCATGTAATACAAGAGCTTATTATGCTTTTCAGTCTGCCTGCTTTTTTATTCTATCAGTTCACTTTACTCCTGATCGGAAGCTTCCGTAAATATTTTGTTTATACGTAGATTTAGGCTTCAACTAAGTTTAATGGTGCAACACAAAAGTGCATAAGTTGTAACTTAGTGCCCATTTATGTCAAAACTAGGCTAGTTGTAACTTGCGCAAAGCTGGTGCAACAGGTGTCCTGACTGGAAAACTATCCGTTCCTTTATCGATACACGTGAAAAGCACCCCGGGGCATTATAGGGATCTGTTATGTTATATATATATATATATATATATATATATATATATATATATATATATATATATATATATATATATATATATATATATATATATATATATATATATATATATATATATATATATATATATATATATATATATATATATATATATATATATATATATATATATATTAAGTTTTGCTATGTACAGGTCTATGTGTTTTGACTAAAAGTGTGCAGTGAACTCTGTATCCTTGAAACTCATGCTCATTCATTTCATATTCACTCCCGGCTGTTCCTGCCTGCCAATATGGCATTGTAAACAGAATGGGTCACATGACGTGTGGAGCCCTATACTGTATCCAGTATAGATGTCAGTGATTATAATGGGTTCTATTTACTTTTGACATGACTAAACACTCACATCCAGCATAGGCAAATGTCAGTCATTAAGCGAATGAATGCCAGTGGCCTGTGGTGCAATGATGGGCTTTAACCCCCCCGCCAAATATCTGCATAGCCCCCCTAAAAATGTGCGTACACTAATTCATGATCGCCTCAGTCCCCTTTTAAAAAATGGCGGCAGGCATGAAACTGGCTACAGACTTCGGCTATACCCCCATATTTTAGTCTGCATTATTCAGCATGTTCTTTTAATCCATAGCAGCTCAGAGCCAGCGTCAAAAGCAGAGGACAAGTTAACGTGTGTGTATATTTATTGATAGACTGTTATGATCTCTGCATCTTTTTCATAAATGTAGTTATAATATGATGCAGGAGCAATTCAAGACGGTTTCCCATCCACTGTAAAATCTAAATTTTTTGTTTATTTTATGAATTTCCATGTATGGCATGAGACTTTGTGACTTTTCCTACTCTTGCTCTACTTTATACTTAAGTTCAACAAAATTGATTAAATGTGTTATAATCATTTTATAATAAATTAAATCAAAAGGAAAATGAGCTAATGAGTGTTCCTCTGCTGCCATCTACTTAGGTTATAGTGGTAATTTCATGTAATTTTCATGTTAAAAGTGTGTTTGTTTTCCACCAGGTAAAAGAAATCCTCCACTAAAACTTGGCCCATCTCCATGAATGAAAATGATAAATCATCTTTAAATGTAATTTTATTGCAGAAATGTAGTTAAAAAGGAATAGTGTTTAAAACATGTTGTGTTGAAAAAAAATATTCAAAAAAATGTTTTTCACATATTGTCAGTCTAGACAATTACAATACTATAACATTTGTCTATATTCTTAATGAATATGAATTAATATTAGCTGGTTATTTAAAATGATTAGAAATTAATTCAATAATCAGGGATTGACTTGATAGTGTAGAAAGTTACTGTATTGTTCAAGCCTACACTAGTATACAAACAATATATTATATATTATTTATTTTTTTAGGCAGGAATATGCTAATGTATTTCCCTGTGTGACGTCACAAATCCCACCATATCCAAACAAGCCAATTTTGGAGCTTGATTAAATACATTTTTGGTTTATAATGAGGAGGACTATGAAACTTGCAGGATGTTTTAATGGTACAATCTTATCTTATATGTCTTATATGTCAAAATATCATGAATATCATGTCATGACCCCTTTAACACAGTTAAGGGGTGTTGTTAGGTTTAATGAAAAGAATAGCAATTTTTTATTCAATATTTTTTGTCAATTTCCAGTAAAAATCTCTAAACACCTTTGACACACAACTAGTTTCCTCAAGAAGCAAAATTGTGTAAGAGGCAAAACCATCACAGTGAATAACAGTCTGCATATTCTAGGCTGCATATTTTCATTTAGCGAGTCATTTATTCTGTATGTTTTGTAGTTGAATGGACCCAGTCCTATGCTGTAGTAGAAGTGTGTGTGTGTGTGTGTGTGTGTGTGTGTGATTTATTTCACTTTGCTCTCAGAGGACTGAATGTTGCAGTATGTTTTTATTCTTTTGTAATAGGTTAACCATGCCCGAAAACGTATTGCCACGCTTGAAGCCTTTGTGTGATGGCGCATTTCTATGCGAACCACATGCAAGCACAGCATTATACACACACACACACACACACACACACACACACACATACAAAGAGGATGGATGGCCTCCTCATTGTGCATTGTGTGCAGGCAGCTTTCAGACAAGCCTAGTTGACCCTTTCACCACCTGTGACATTGAATGGGATGGAGGGGGCGAGTCTCTCATTCTCTCTTCTTCATCAATCACACCATCCCGCTCTTCATGGATGGATGTGAGTGGCTGGATTTGGTCTTTTCCACAGGTCTTCGGTTCAGCATCGCTGAGCTCACGGCACACAGCCATTAATATTACAAATATTCAAATAACTTTGTTTAACATTCAAGGGAGTAGTGGACAGAGAGAAGTTCACTAGCTGCTGTCTGAGCTACTGGAGAGAGACATTTTGAAATAGATAGATCCATCTTGACTGTGTTATGTACTAATGATCTGAGGTATATATGGAGGTTCATGATGATATGTTCACTGCAACCATGTTTGATATCTCAGTGAAAAACATTTTGGTCTATATAAACGTATCATATGAGCTACTTTTAGGTACTTTCCCCCCCAATCTGTCTACTTTGTGTTTTTACAGATTAAACAGACATAATAATACAAGTTTGCAATGACATGAGGGTGATTTAATTTATGGGTGAACTAACCCTTAAATATTGCTTCTGCCAAGCAGAATTGCTTTTTCTGATAATTTAGATCTTGTGCACAGATAATCTCTATGATGTCTAAAAATAGTTTTTATAATTATTAGCACAGTGTAATCTTTCACACTTATTATAGTAAACGGATGGAACAAATCACAGTGCCATTCCTTCCTCCACTTTTTAATTATGGCAAATTGTTCAGCGATTCATTTGTTTCGAGATCCTTACATTACTTTGACTTCATATTTTGGCTAAATTTATCCACCTGGTTTGTTTACCATAAGCAGGCTTTGAAAGCCGGGTTTGAAAAGTTCCTTTTCATAATGATGGATGTTAATATGGAAAATGATGCATATCATTATTCTTCCTTTAATGATACAAATTGCGTTATTTGAAAACTCATTCTGGACAGTTGATTATCTTTTATGCTGTCAGCCTCTTTTGGCATTCGAGCAGGCATTACAACTCGCTTTGTGGTTATGTTATACATATTGCATCTAAATTATCTGCATACATAAAATAATTTGATTAAAACAACAGCTAATTCCATTAATTTGGTTTATTTTATTTTAATGCATTTCTCATGGCTCTCAATCTCAATACAAATATTATTGTACAGTGTTTTTTTTCTGTTGCAAACCAAGAATTATTGACACCTGCATCCAATCAGCTTTACTTTGGATTATTTAGTATTGCAAAATGAGATATTAAATTTGTAATTTTAATATATAACAACTTTTGCAACAGCTAAATAATTCAGTGTTTTTTTATGACAGCTGTCTTTAAGAACCTGTAATAATGCTGAAAAGTCAATAAAAATAATTGATAAATAATAGTAGAAGAAATCATTTTTACTGCTTGTTCAAATTATTGAATTAAAATGAGCTAAAGCAACACAATTGCTATACATTTGTCCTAACTTAATTTGATTGTGTTCAATCCACTTAAATATAAGTCAAATTGAAGTTTACTTAATCCGTTTGTGTTGCATTAACTGAAACTGGGCGGGGCTTGTTTGTTCCCAGCATGCTTTGCATATGCAGAATCTAAGTAAAATGTTACATGTTTAATTTTCGGAATAAAAAATAAACTATAAGCTAATGCAGCCATGGCCAAACTTTGAGAAAGAAATGATTCATTAATTGCTTAGCTGGGTCTTCAGGCTATGTATGCAGTCTATTTGTTCTAGGGATGGGCATTTTTGTCAATTTCTCATTTCGATCATCGATAGGTCTCAAAAACGAGTACTCGAGTAATTGGGGGCGGGGCATGTGCAGGGGGCGGGGCATGTCCGTCATTGAGATAATGAAAATACTGTTATGAAAATGGTTGTTGACAAATACAAACGTGACATGAAAACGGGTATATGAAAACATGAACATATAAAACAAAAAATAACTGCTAGATTATGATGCATAAATGTCTTTGAAAAAGAAACATCTTTATAAAATGACCGTCTCAAATAACCAAGTCAGTAATATCGAGCATTGCCTTTGAGCTGAAACTGTGAAATAACACCACCCTGCAGAGCTTGCTAGCTGGTTAATAAACTCAACCAAACGCACCCTATATCAATATTAATATGAGATTATTATGAACCTATAACGACATAAATCAACACAAAAGGACGTGAATGCGCACGTGAACTTCAGCGTGCTAGATTTTACAGCCGAAGGGTTTGAAACGGAACATTTTGAATGCGCTCTTCCCTTAACAACGCTGATACACGGACAACGAAAGCACACAGAAACATTTTATTAAAATCCTGTTCTCATTATAATGCTTTGACAGATTGACTCTGCACATCATGCACTTAATTTTATTATTCATGATCGAGCGTTACAGACATCACTGCGCGTTTTCGAACTCATAGCGAAAAACCAACTTTAAATAAACTAGGTCTACTGTTAAAAAATACGAGAACAGTATAGCAGTGCTCCATTACTAATATCAATGATTCTGAGAAAGAAATAGCCTATCTGAAAAGAATATGACTGTCTCTAAACCATAATGTCGAGCATGAAATATGCGTTTGAGCTGAAACTGAAGAGAATGAACAACAGCCGGTATAACGGCAGCGCTTTTCTAGCTTATTAAGCTCAACCAAACGCTTCTTATATTAGATTAATCAGATATAGACAACATAAAAGTATCTTACAACGTGCATCTGCAGATAAGGACGCGAATGCGCACATGAACTTCACGCGCTAGTCTGAGTGTTCTCGCTAGTTTCTCTGTGGATCAGCTGATACACGGGGAACTAAGCACAGATCATTTACAGCATTCTAATTTCCATCGTGTTTTCATTATAATGCTATGTAGGCTATGACAGATTGGCGCTGCACATCTTGCACTAACCATTTAACGATCTCATGATTCCAGACATCACTGCAGTGCACGCCTTTATTTCGCCGCGGTCTGGAGGCGTGCTGTAAAACGCTAACCAATCAGACCTCCGCAAAACGATGCAATATCCAATAAAAAAAGAGACAAATATATTTTTTTCAGGGCGATCATCGTTCTCATGATCGATGATCGCTGTCACGTTCGAGTACTCGATTACTCGACCACTGTTGCCCATCCCTAATTTGTTCACCTCATCTTCCGATCCAAACCGTTCTTTCTTTTGTCACTTCACATTTAATCACGTCTGTTCCCTGGAAAGATTATTCACCTCTTGTGTCTTCGAGTTTGAGCCGTTCGGTCATCATGTCTGATCTGGGCCGTGACATCCTCATATGCAATGCATGCAGTCCGGAAACATAATTGATTAGTTAATCTTTCGAGTCTTCGGGTTAGAGTCATTCGTTCATCAAGTCCCAGCCCCATAGGCAAGGCTATGCAGTCACCGGAAACAGAAAAGATTAGTTCATCTCTCAAGTCTTCGGGTACGAGTCTTGTTCTTTTGTCACGTGACCGCTTCCCGGTTCAGTGTCTCGCAACATATACAACATTACAGTCGTATTATTGACTGCATGTTGTAATATATTTATTATTATTAAATCATCAGAAGATATGTGCAATAAACATTTATGTTATGCCTATCCATTCTGACCAACCCAATGTGTCCAGTCTTCATAGGAAAATCAATGATTATATTAGCTAAAAAACGGAACAAAAAAAACACGCATTTGTTTGTAAAGAAGGTTGTGAATTAATTAATTTCTGTATCCAACACGGCTGTCACGTCACGTGACGAAAGAACGAGACTTGTACCTGAAGACTCGAGAGATTAACTAATCTTTTCTGTTTCTGCATTCAGCCTATGGGGACTTGAATGAACAACTCGAACCCGAGGACTCAAGAGATTAACTAATCTTTTCTGTTTCCGGTGTCTCCATAGCCTTGCCTATGGGGCTGGGACTTGATGAACGAATTACTTGAACCCGAAGACTCGAGAGGTGAACTAATCAATTCTGTTTCCAGTGACTCCATAGCCTTGCCTATGGGGCTGGGATTTGATGAACGATTGACTCGAACCCGAAGACTCGAGAGGTGAACCAATTAATTCTGTTTCCGGTGTCTCCATAGCCTTGCCTATGGGGCTGGGACTTGATGAACGATTGACTCGAACCCGAAGACTCGAGAGGTGAACTAATCAATTCTGTTTCCGGTGACTCCACAGCCTTGCCTATGGGGCTGGGACTTGATGAACGATTGACTCGAACCCGAAGACTCGAGAGGTGAACTAATCAATTCTGTTTCCGGTGACTCCATAGCCTTGCCTATGGGGCTGGGACTTGATGAACGATTGACTCGAACCCGAAGACTCGAGAGGTGAACTAATCAATTCTGTTTCCGGTGACTCCATAGCCTTGCCTATGGGGCTGGTACTTGATGAACGATTGACTCGAACCCGAAGACTCGAGAGGTGAACTAATCAATTCTGTTTCCGGTGACTCCATAGCCTTGCCTATGGGGCTGGGACTTGATGAACGATTGACTCGAACCCGAAGACTCGAGAGGTGAACTAATCAATTCTGTTTCCGGTGACTCCATAGCCTTGCCTATGGGGCTGGGACTTGATGAACGATTGACTCGAACCCGAAGACTCTAGAGGTGAACTAATCAATTCTGTTTCCGGTGACTCCATAGCCTTGCCTATGGGGCTGGGACTTGATGAACGATTGACTCGAACCCGAAGACTCGAGAGGTGAACTAATCAATTCTGTTTCCGGTGACTCCATAGCCTTGCCTATGGGGCTGGGACTTGATGAACGATTGACTCGAACCCGAAGACTCGAGAGGTGAACTAATCAATTCTGTTTCCTGTACAGAACATATGGGAAGTTGCGCATGCGCGGTCAACACAAAATGAACGAATCGCTCTCTGAGACAACTCGTTGTTCTCGAGTCATATTAAAGAATCGTTCATGAACGACACATCACTAGGAGACATATAAAATTATTTTTGAGACTACTTGATTGGGTCACTTAAAATGTATTCATTCCATGATGTTGAAGCTACATGAACAAATTATTGAGTCATGTGGGACTGATGTACACAATTAAATCATGTAAATCCTACACACTTTTTTTTCAGTGTATCGTTAATTAAGAAATAATAGCAAAATTATTATAAATTATAAGTAATATCCAAACTACCATTAAAATAATAGTTTGTATAACAATAATTAAGTTATTCTGCTATGCCTGAACGTCTCTTTGAAAAAAGTCATTGTAACACTTGTTGTTGATAGCGTTACTTCAAAATAAAGTTAAGGTCAAAATAAAGGATAACCAAATATCAGCAGTGGCAGCTTGGTGTTGCATTTTCAGGACAATGCAATGTTTCTTTTTTTCTGTAAAGAACATCATTAAAGGCGAGAGCGCTGCCGTGAGGATGCCGTTTGGGTATTGTGACTGCTGGCGCATTTGAAAACATTCCCACAATGCACCGGGGCTATTCACAGCGTGCCGGTTGGTTTGTATGAGCGGGAAAGTTGCGGAGAGGAATTTGAATTCTTAGAGCGAGTAGAGGTGGCATTCCTTCTGTGAGTGTCTGAATGAAGAAATCGGAAAAAAGCAGGATGTCTGCTCATGTGTGGCGCATTCAGAAAGTTCCTTTCAGTTCCTCCTGTGTCTGAATGCCGATATTAATACACTATTAGAGTGTACAAACACACACAGCCTAATGATGGCCATTCGCACACTCTCATACTGTGTGAAGTCACCTTGAAACCCAATTAAAGAGCTCTCTGACCTCTCCGAGCTCTGCACCCTATTATGTGGCTTGAGAAAAGGCCATGGTGACACGACAAATGAAAAAAGACAGAGAGAAAGAGACAGACGGGTTGGAAAGACTTTTGGCATTGGGAGTGTGCTGAATAGCCTGAATAGGTGAAGAAAAATGTGTCTCGCTCTTAATTAAGAGCCACATCATCCTCATCATACACTTCCGCTCACTCTTTTTTACCGTGGGCTTTTTTTTCTTCTCTATATTCATTCATTCTCTGCTCTAATTCACTAGTAAGTTCAACTCAATCACACACAAACAGGCAGAAAGTTGCTCCTAGGTTTGATAATATATTAAATATTTGTAATACATTTTGTTTTTGGCAATGTAAAATGAAGCAACATCATGAATATTGTGATGATTTTCAGTCATTAGTTTTTCTTAGGCCCGTGCCACAAGGCTGATTTTGTGTCATGACTCGTGATTTTGAGAACGCCAAGACAGCGATATTATAATGGCGTGTCTGATTTAATCTCAGTTGCAAAAGTGCTGATAGAGTTGGTAAGTTTGGTTCATTTCCACGAATCTGTTCTTTTGAACTGTCCACTTTAGAAAAGCCGCATGGCATTTTGTATCACTTTAGAGTAAATAGATAAATATATGCCCAAATATGTTTGGACACTTACACCACACTTAAAAATGGCTCGCCTTTGCATTACATAACTCAATATAATAACAAATGACATTTATTTTAAAGAAAATGGTACAAGCACATTTCAAGCTAAACATTTCAGAAAAGCAATTTGTTTAGTGTAAAATGTTTAAATTGTATTTGGACACTTTCTTGGTTTGATGTTTTCTTTTTTTATTTGTTTATTTATTTGTAAACAGAGTGTTATATAGACTTTGTATGTGTGATGTGTGAAATGTGTAGTTCAGGGCCACTGTACATTCAATTCGGTCAATATAACAATTCAAAGATTTATATTATGTAAAATTAAATATAACAACACATTTTTTTTTTCTAATTATTCACACATCAAATTTGGCTGAGAAATGATTGTGTAAAATGAGAAAAGCATAAAAATAGACATTAAAAAAAGTAGCTTTATTACAACTATATATTTTAATCAACATTTATTAGAATTTATTACAACTTTTTGGCTTCAATGGCCATAAGGGTGAATGAATGATAACAGAATTTTAATTTTGGGTGAACTATATGTTTAAATGTTTAAATGTATATAAAACATGTTTTTTATTTTATTATACTTTTTTTGTTATTTTCTATTAAATTATACTCTAAATAAGAAACTGAAACTGCCAGTAGGTGGCGGTAAATGTCTAAATGAGTAAGTCATTGGGCCCTATCATACACCCGGCGTGCATTGCAAGTGTATTTTTTTCTATTTTCAGTCTGACGGTTATCATATTCACGACCTGCGGCACGTTTAATTAGCAAATGCATTGGTGCCCATCTGTTCACCCATGAGCATGCTGGTCTGAAGACAAGATGTGTTCAGACGCATTGTTGGTGCGTTGCTATTTTGAGGCAACTGAAAACCAACTGAAACCTGGTCTAAAGTCAATAGCACAGTATATTTTTTTATGTCATTTAAAGAGCGTGTTATGAATATGCACCTATACATGTGCGCGAGTACACTCTGCTTATTACACACACAGGGATGCGCAGCAGCACACAAACATTTTTAAATATTAACAATAAAAGGATTCCTCTTTTCAGTCTTTCTGCTCGCAAATTCCGCCATTTAAATAGCAAATTCGCCATGGTGCAAGCGCAATTGGCTTTTAAAGGGAATGGGAGGTGAGACTCACGTTATTCACGTTACGCTCAAAACACACCCATGGCTCATTAGGAGACTAGGTACAACCATTTTGGACCATGCGCCTGGCGCCCTGACCATTTTTCCCGTCGTTAAACTAGCAAAAGTGGATTCGGACACGCCCTAAGTGTACCTGCGCCATTCACTTCAAACCATGCGCTTAGATTGTTAAAATAGGGCCCACTGAGTCATTCATTCATTTGATTCGTTCAAACGGCCGATTCATTCAGGAATGAAGTAAATGGCTCTCTTTATGAATGGGCCATTGAATCATTGGTTCACCCGATTGATTCGCTCAAAACGCAGATTCATTCAGAAATCAAACACCGGTGCACAAGTGTTCTGCTCTGGCTTTATAGTTACTTTTTTCGTTGGCAAAAGCTTAAATATAACACAACATTAACTTCTTATTTATTGTCCTGTTGTATAAAATCAATATCACATTTGCACTTGTGCTATTCGGGACAAAAACATCACTTGTGTGATATTGCACTCATTACTCTTTTGATATTGCTTAACTATATCATGATATAAATATGAGACAAAAACTCATCCAGGGGCATTTTAGCCCTGATTTCTTGCATTTTTGTAGCATTCTAATTGCATTCTAGAGGCTCCATCATGCAGATGTAGTCTGGCTCTGAAATCAAACATACACAGTTCCCTCACTTCTTGTCACCCGTTCTGTCCAGTATGTCATCATGATGGAATATGAACCATGTAATCTGCATGCTTAACTCGTGCATGCCTTTGCCCTGCAGGAGCTCATCTCCATCTCCAGTCCTGCAACCCCAGATTCACCCCACAGTGCACATTAGTAGTCATAAGCAGGGGCGGCACTAGGGGTGGGCTAAGGGGGCTTAAACCCTGAATGTTTTTTAGTAAAGCCCCAAATGTTTTGTTATCTTGTCTTTCTCATAGAGCTTAACAATTAATCAAAAAAATTATTGTGAAAACAATTACATCTGCCGTGATTACCCAATCATGAAAAGTGCATATTTCAGCATTATAATTATATTTTCTTACAACATGCTTTTGCAGCTTTGAGCATTGTAGCCAATCACAGGCACATCTGTTGAACGGAACGGCCAATCAGATGCGTTTAAAATAAATTTTTGCTATTTACACATGGTGGAAACACTCTCTTGAACGCTAGAAGTATATCTACTCTTACAATTAAAAAGCCGCTGCCCCCTTTTCTATACAATCAAATCATATTTTGTCAGGATCTAAAGGACTAGAAATCTCTATATTATGCGTGCACTATATTTAAAGTCTTTTGAAGACACATAATTGTTTTTAAGTCATTATACCCTTAAATTGTGTATGATGCCTTAATAGCTCTTTGCATTTGTCTGTATTAAAATATGGTGTGAAAGGCGTGAGTTGAAGCTCAATGATGCTAAATACTAAGGGCCAGATTTACTAAACAGGACAAATTAGTGCGAGAAAGCAATTCCAAAAAAGTGCCGATAGAAGTGGAAAGTTCTGCGCGAGATCTACTGACAGTGTGCAAAATGAAGAACACAGACACAGCTGGATCATTTCCATAATGACAAACGCAATCTACCAAGAGCAGCACAAATTAGCGTCTGGTTAAAGACATGCTCTTTTTGGAGCGGTAAATAATGGGGTAAATTGGTAAAAATACCAGTAAATTGATGAGCGCAAACCTTTGTAAATCACCTTGCACGATTCATTTAAATACTCTCCTCTCTCCTCTCGTCTGAAAGGAAAACTCCTACAAATGCATATACAATAAAGTCAGCCGCAAAAATAACACTGACCACACCTTTTTAGTGCTTTTTCACTGCGTGCCTTTAGTAAATCCTGACAGGAGTTAACACCAAAAGAGGGTTTGTGCTGGAGCTGTTAGTAAATCTGGCCCTGTGTGTCTCATAATTGGGCACTTGATTTAAAGGTGAGGAAGTGCATAATTTATTTTTGACTATTTATTTTTCAGTCTGTGAAAAAAAAAATTGTTGACCAAATAAATCTTGCTGGTTAAATTTCAGCATGCTACAATCTGGGGATTCAAACTTGTCTGGCTATCACCAGACCAAGCTCAATCTTTTAAAATTGAACATTAGTCTGGGGAGACTGCTCTGTATTTTCTACTGCACATGAGGTGTGATAAACGGGCATAGTTCAAATGACTCTGTACACAATTAGATAGTTCTTCAACCAATCAGACCACAAGAGGCGTGATCAACGGGCATAGTTCATATGACTCTGTACACAGTTGAATAGTCCTTCAACCAATCAGACCACAAGAGGCGTGATCAACGGGCATAGTTAATATGACTCTGTAAAGCAATTGAATAGTCCTTCAACCAATCAGACCACAAGAAGCGTGACCAACGGGCATAGTTAATATGACTCTGTACGCAATTGAATAGTCCTTCAACCAATCAGACCACAAGAGGCGTGATCAACGGGCATAGTTCAAATGACTCTGTAAGGAATTGGATAGTCCTTCAACCAATCAGACCACAAGAAGCGTGACCTACGGGAATAGTTCATATGACTCTGTACACAATTGAATAGTCCTTCAACCAATCAGACCACAAGAGTCGTGATCAACGGGCATACTTCAAATGACTCTGTAAGCAATTGGATAGTCCTTCAACCAATCAGACCACAAAAGGTGTGATCAACAGGCATAGTTCAAATGACTGTGTACGCAATTGCATGAGCGTCGGAAGCAAAAAAAATGTGGGTGGGTCCTCAGAAATTTTTTACTGGAGTAGATGCCAACTACATTAAGTACAAATATACCACTTTACTTGGTAAACGTATAGGTGGAAAGACAAATTTACGTAAATCGCCATACCATTGAAAGCGACAGTAGTGTAGGGGTAAGACGCACGTCATCTAGTTTTGACACAAACCGACCCGCGGTTCGAGTCCCGCATTCGCCGAAATCTATCTTCTCCGTTTTCCCATCACATATCAAATCGGAAAGGCATTTATTTTCAATACAAATTAAGAAAATATTAGAAAAGTGGAAATAAAGCATCTATTATGTGTTTAATAATAAGTGTGTATCGATTAGGGGTAGGTAAACAGACATGTGCTAAATGTTAGAGACGATAAAAGTGAGTGGGTCCAATATCATTGATCGTAAAAAGTGGGTGGGTCTTGTCCCACCCACATACAATGGTTCCGACGCCCATGCGCAATTGGATAGTCCTTCAACCAATCAGACCACAAGAGGCGTGATCAACGGGCATATTTCAAATGACTCTGTAAGCAATTGGATAGTCCTTCAACCAATCAGACCACAAGAGGCGTGATCAACGGGCATATTTCAAATGACTCTGTAAGCAATTGGATAGTCCTTCAACCAATCAGACCACAAGAGGCGTGATCAATGGGCATACTTCAAATGACTCTGTAAGCAATTGGATAGTCCATCAACCAATCAGACCACAAGAAGCGTGATCAACGGGCATAGTTCAAATGACTGGGTACGCAATTGGATAGGCCTTCAGCCAATCAGACCAAAGATCCAGGTGATGTATAGCTGCAAGGCGAAATCAAATTGCCGGCAGATCGGGCTGGGTTTACCCAGTCTAATTAAACCCACCAATAGCGCACCAGGTGGATCAGCCAGTTTGTGATTGGTCCCCGCAGATTTTTAACAGAAGCAGGATAGAAAAATGTACAGGTTTCCAGCCTGAGCTGCAGGGCGAAATCAAATCGCCGGCAGGGTTTTATCCAGTCTAGATCCAAACTCCAAAAGCTGAGGAATTTATAAATGTTTACAAATTTGTATGAAATATTCAGTTATCTTGTTGGTAATGGCAAATGATGTGACACTATAAATATTGTGGTGATATTTGGCCATTAGGTTTTCTGAACACTGTGCAACTTGTGCATTTGAGAACACTAAGACAGCAATATTATGATTGCGTCTCTGATTTATTCTTATGTGCAAAAATGCTAATATACTTAGATAATTTGACCCCTACTCTAACTGTCCTAGAACACCCAAGAGTGCTAAAGTAGTACTCCATTGTTTTTTTGTGTTTTTTTTTAAACTACAGACATTTTATGTTCAAAAGAAGCAAAACGCACATTTTAAGTGACATTCGCTGGAACAGGTCGGCAAGAATATAATTCAATATTGTCACACCAGGGGTCCTCAGATCTGTAACCACTACTGGGTGGTTGCTGGGACTCTCTGCAGTCGCACATCAGGGGCCCTTTTTGGCCCTGGACTGGCTACGTCCACACAGCCGACAGCATTTCAGTGACAAATTATTGATCACAGAGCAGCATTGAGAGAGACTGCGAGGATCCCCTACTGCGGCTGCCTACTTCAAATGCCTGCGCAAAATATCAAATAGCTGTAGGGAAATGAAAGAGACGAGGGGACGGTCGTGACTGTAAAAACCAGGAGAACGGAAAATGAGTAGTGTACTGACAATTCCTAACTGTGTTTTTGTTTACATGGCAGTTAGTATTCATGAATGCTGAATTAGCTCAGGCTTCTAGTTTTTCTTTCTCTTTCTTTCATCCTGTCTGTATCTCTTTCTCTTGATCTTTTTCATTCTGGAGACGCGCGTGTTGCCACAGCAGACTGCAAATGAGCAAATTTGCTCTGCAAATCTGCATGTGTAGACTTTATGCGCCAGAGAAACAAGCAATCTTTAGAATTTTTGCAGTAGCTCTGTATATTTCTATGACATCGCTGTTGAAGAGTAATTAGCTGGTGAAGTGGATTTACATATTGTAGAGTTAACGGACGTTTTCATGAGCATTGTAATGTTTGAATCGGATGTCATAAAAAATGTCAGTAGACCGGGAAGATTCTAAAATGAGCGGTTCATTCATAAAGCCATAAGATCTTACCTTGCTACATATGTAAAGGGGTGGGGCTACATAAGGTCTATATAATCACTGTGTCTGAGGGTGTAAAGGGGTGGGGCTACATAAGGTCTATATAATCACTGTGTCTGAGGGTGTAAAGGGGTAGGGCTACATAAGGTCTATATAATCACTGTGTCTGAGGGTGTAAAGGGGTGGGGCTACATAAGGTCTATATAATCACTGTGTATGAGGGTGTAAAGGGGTGGGGCTACATAAGGTCTATATAATCACTGTGTCTGAGGGTGTAAAGGGGTGGGGCTACATAAGGTCCATATAATCACTGTGTATGAGGGTGTAAAGGGGTGGGGCTACATAAGGTCTATATAATCACTGTGTATGACGGTGTAAAGGGGCGGGGCTACATAAGGTCTATATAATCACTGTGTATGACGGTGTAAAGGGGCGGGGCTACATAAGGTCTATATAATCACTGTGTATGACGGTGTAAAGGGGTAGGGCTACATAAGGTCTATATAATCACTGTGTCTGAGGGTGTAAAGGGGTAGGGCTACATAAGGTCTATATAATCACTGTGTCTGAGGGTGTAAAGGGGTGGGGCTACATAAGGTCTATATAATCACTGTGTATGAGGGTGTAAAGGGGTGGGGCTACATAAGGTCTATATAATCACTGTGTATGAGGGTGTAAAGGGGTGGGGCTACATAAGGTCTATATAATCACTGTGTATGACGGTGTAAAGGGGCGGGGCTACATACGGTCTATATAATCACTGTGTCTGGGGGTGTAAAGGGGTGGGGCTACATAAGGTCTATATAATCACTGTGTATGAGTGTGTAAAGGGGTGGGGCTACATAAGGTCTATATAAACACTGTGTTTGAGGGTGTAAAGGGGCGGGGCTACATAAGGTCTATATAATCACTGTGTCTGGGGGTGTAAAGGGGGCAGGACCACATAAGGTCTATATATGGGTCGTTGCCCCATCACTCATTTGAATTATGCTCGTTTATCACGCCTCTTGTGGTCTGATTGGTAGAAGGACTATCCAATTGCTTACAGAGTCATTTAATTTATGCTCATTTACCACGCCTCTTGTGCAGTAGAAAATACCTAGCAGACTCCCCAGACCAATATTCAATCTTAAATTGAGCTTGGTCTGGGGATAGTCAGACAAGTTAGCGCGTGGTTGTGCCGTTCAATTTCATGCAATTCCTATCTGATCTGGTCAGATGAGTCAGAGGGAAGAACATTACATCTGGTTCAGGTCTCTGAATGTTTCCTTACTGATTTTGAGTAAAGAATCTCACATTACTCTAAGGTGTTTAACAACACCAAACATGACCATTTAGATGTTCTTGGTTACTGAAACCTGACAACATCGCCTCAGGCGTTCAAATGAGATTTATGGTGAGCTGTCATAGGGCAATAACCATAACATTTCTCCTTCTCCTCTCCGTCTTGTCTTTCTTACCATCCTTTGATTCGCCGAAGGCCGACAGAAGAGAAAAAGGCGGTGGAGATGTAATTTCAGATGGCATTTTGGTTTGGGTTCTGTGATGAGTCTGTGGCAGCAGCAGAAAGGATTCAGAGATTCTCCGCGACTGTGATTGTCTGCTGGCTGATAAAATGACTCTTCTGAGGGTCCTCAGGGCGCCTGAGAATTTGCCAAATGTCCATCAGACACAAGTCCTGGAAACATTAAGAAAGTTAAGAAAGAAAGTTTGATGCACAAATTACATTTGAATCCTTTACCACATTGTAATGTCTAAACCACCATGGGTGCTTTTCCTTTGCCTCTGTTTTTCACAATTCTGTTTGACTTTATCATTATTGAAATTCATTTTTGACAATGTAAATTTAACTTGAATGATGAAAGTAATGTAGCACTAAGTACCTCTAGAATAGATTTTTTTCTTTAAAAAAAAAAATTGCAAATGCTTTCTTTGCCTACAAATTTCTATTGGCTTACATTACATTCGATCCCTGCAGCAAGCATTTCAGAGGAAAAACTAGAAACTGGATTTTCTAAGTTTGTCATGTTAGTGGTATCAAATCTTTGAAAGGTATTCAGACTGGTTGAAATAGTCTTTTGGATGTCCAGAAATTCTATTAGCAAACTTGTGGCACTTTACAATAAGGTTCTATTTGTTAACTCTTTCCCCGCCATTGACTGAAATGTCCATAATTTATGAGACAACTCGTTCCTTGCCATTACCAGATTTTTCTAGTAGCATCTGCCTGCAAACCCAGAGGCTGCATTTACAGGACCGCAGTTCTAGGACCCTAGCAATGATTTAGTTGGTTAATTGATTAAAGGGTTAGTTTACCCAAAAATGAAAATAATGTAATTTATTCCTCACCCTCATGCCACACCCGTAAGATCTCCGTTCATCTTCGGAACACAAATTAAGATATTTTTCGTGAAGCTTCGGAGCATCAGTGTGTGCGCTGATTCGATACAGTGATTCATAACGCTCCAAAGCTTCATGAAGCAGTGTTTCGAAATCGGCCATCACTATACAAGTCGTTATTTCGTTTTTTTTGGCGCACCAAAAATATTCTCGTCGCTTTATAATATTAATATTGAACCACTATACTCACATGAACCGATTAAAATATGTTTTTAGTACATTACACATGTCATTGCTGGCTATGCAGGCCTCACTGAGCCTTCGGATTTCCACACAAATATCTTAATTTGTGTTCCGAAGATGAACGGAGGTCTTACGGGTGTGGAACGGCATGAGGTTGAGGAATAAATTACATTATTTTCATTTTTGGGTGAACTTACCCTTTAAGTTTAATTGATATATTGCCCTACCCAACGCCTAGCCTTAAACCTACCCATTGGTAACCCTGTTGAAATATTTAAACTAATTTAAGTAATTAAAATGCTGTTTTGTTAAAAATAAGGTGGAAAAAGTTTGAATCGGTCTCCTCTGTTGGAGAACAGTTGGCTAGATGGCGCTGTCACAAAAAAAAAAAAAAAAAAAATAGGGTCCTAGAAAGGCAGTCCTGAAACGGCGGCGGTCCTAAAAGTGCAGCCTCCGGTATTGCAGGCAGATAATATTGGGAATTTTCTGGCTTTCCATGTTTTCACTGTTATGCAGTAGCGGGCAGTACAGAATCTCCTGATCAGAAGACATGTGAAGAAGCAGCAGAAACAAGTAAACATGTAAAATAACGCAATCATCAACATCAAACCGCATATAATTCAAAACACCCTAATGTTACTGAATGAAATGTCGACCCAGGACGAGTGTGAAGCTTTGATGGACTCAATCTACTCCATCTTTGTTTTGATCATTGTTCTGAATCTGATGTGGACGTAGTCTTTTAATGTGATTTTCGCAGCTTTTTGCTCAAAATGTAGAACATTTATTAACCTTACCCCAAAAAAACCATACCTGATTAAAAAAAAAGAAAATGCATGAAGCTAATGTGTTTTTTTTTTTTTCTAAAGCAGAGGGTCTGTTCTTTCTTTTGACAAAGAAATATTCAGAACATTTTGTGAAAATAATCAAAAACTTTTTTTCAAAAACAACGAGTTAATATTAATTTACTACATTATTTAGGTCAAACAACCTATTTACCAATTTCACGAATTCAGAAAAAAAAAATGATCTGAAGAGCCTATAATGTGGCATCATTAATAACATTTTAAATCTCCAAAAGTTCATTTAGTAAGGGTAAATGATAAGAATGTGCTAATTAGACTCACGACTTGAGTTTTAAGAGTTCCACTCACACACATACACTTCCTCTTGTATGTCACAGTAGATTATGTGAGTTCCCTCCCAGAAGGGCATTTCTCCCTGAGAGGCATACACGACCCCGTCGCCTTGATCCAGTGTAGGTCGACTGGGTCCTGTGACTCTGCGGCCCTGAGATGGGTTGCTTTTGTGTAGACTAAGATTTGCCTGTCTAAACGGGGGAGTCTAAGCAGCTTTCCAGAAGATTAAGGCAGAGGGGCGTCTGAGGGCCCGGTCCCCAGAGCCCGGGGGCCGTGAAAAAGGTCAGCAGGGTGAAATGAGGTCTGCCCGTGCAGACGAACACGGTCTGACGGTACACAAAATGACATACCATTAGTATCGCTGCTCTACCAGAGAGAGAGCTAAGACCCCTTTTGTTACTTCCCTTCAGACTCTTAGAAAAACAGCAACCGTTCGGGCAAAGATGAGAGCTGAGAGGAGAAAGGAAGAAAAAGAGATTAATCCTCTTTAAATGGCCGATGAGGGAGGAAAGATGCTGGAGTCTTTTATTGCCTTTTCAGATTTGTAAAACATCCACGGCATAAAAAAAAAAAAGAGAAGCAAATAACGAATAAATTCATTTTAAAAACAATTATTCCTCATAGCCCACAACATTCCCAGGTTCCAGCCCGCCGTGGGATTATTAAAGCATTTTATGGCAGTGAATAGAAACAGAAGGTGTTTTTCGAGCCGACAGCCCGGAGCAGAGGTCTGTGTGTACATAAAGCTTTGAGACGTACAGAGTTCAGCGCCGAGACGCACCCAGAGGAGAGCAGTCAACTGTGAGACCTGCTGTTCACGCGATGCCGTGCATCCGCAAACCGGCTTTTCACCTTTAACAGGAACGTATAACGCGCCAAGACCAAACGCATATTCAATCTGCAATGACTTATCACCTCCTCAGCCCGCTGAATTCATAAACTGAGATAAGCCCTCGGATAAATGGAATTTAAGCAGAGCAGTCTGAGGAAATAGATCTCAGAAATGTCACATTGCCACAGAGAAAAAAAGAAAACTGATCAGCATAAAGCCTGGTCCACTTTGAAGCTGATTCCGGCGAAGAACTGCCAGCTTACACGGATCTAAAATCTAATGTAATGAAACCACAATAACAAACCATGAAAAATAAATGCTGTGTTGAAAAATGAGCAGAAAATGAAACCCAAGCAGAATGGAAAACAACTGCAACAATTTATACAAGGAATGGTTTTACACACCACAAATTCCAATACGTTATCTTGCAGACTTAAGGTCGTCCCAATTTGCATACTTATGCACTATTCTATAACGTTTTTAAAGGGGTACTTCAGCGCTGGGAAGATGAATGTGTATTTAAACTGGGTCATTTATGTAGTAGAAATGTGAAATTATTTTTGAATTTGGTGCCTTCTAGACCGAGAAAAGACAGAAAATGTGTTTTTGTCTCATGTGGATGAAAGACAACAACTCCCAGAATGCACTTGCTTCACTGCCCTACGAGGCCACTCCCAAAGCCACGGCTACTGGTTATATCACTTGCCCACCGCGGCTCCACCCCACTGTCATTTTGATATTCATAGTAATAAAATCATTTAGTTCAGTTAGAGAATAGACACTACAATTAAAAACTGAACGTGTCTTTTCGATAAAGTGTGAGTGAGCCAAACGAAAGTCACGTCCCAAACGCAGCAGGAGTCAGATTTCATTCATCACGTGAGCGAAGAGCTGAGGTAAGCGCGGCAGTCATTCACGGCGTATGTCCAGTCTGGCGCGTTTTCAGATCGCATATGGAAGCATAACTTTCATAGCGTCGCTGTCCGATGAAAACCACTTATGTTCATTTTGCAGATTTTTAGATTGTTCGACGGATTGAATGTCCAGGTTCATTTCCGTATAAAGTATGCTCCACATATCTAAAAGGCCAATGAAAAGTTGTGAAATCATGTCATCTGATTTTCACGTATATCCATTTGGTGTCAAAGCTGTCAATCACGCCGCGTATCTCCCGCCCTGTGGAAGCATCTCGCCGGTCTCGCCAGTCTCGTGAAGTTTCATCGAAGCTCAGCACTGGATAGCCGAAGGTACGACATTGAAGCTCTCCACAGTTTAGTTCTAATCTAGTTCTTCACAGATTAGTTTGCTTGCTAGTATGTAAATAAACTTGGTCTCATTGATAAGATTCAAACTTTTTTTTTTCTTAGTCAAACTGATCAAATTATAGCCTGTAATGCTACTGTCATGATTGTCACTAGAACATGCCTCACTCATACTGCTATCACCGCTTGCCAGAGGCTGAGAATGTCCAGCACGTATTCCTCTGTCAATATGAAACGCGACTTGGCCATTCTAATTAATGATCGGAAGAACGCGTATCGACCACCGTTACTGTAAAATATGCACGTATGTCCATTTAAATTCAATTTTGGTCAAATGTGGATTATATCATTACACTAGCAAGAATATGGTTACATGTAAAGATGCCGTACCAAGTATGACAACGCTACATTCAACTGCTTTTGAAATACGGTGGTTTTTTTCACTTCCTGAAAAGTAATGTGAGTTTCATCGGGCAGCGACGATAGGAATTCATTGAAAAGTTGAAAATCCCACCTTGCTCCGCACCGCCCCGTTATGAATGCCCGATCCGAGTGGCCATGCACATTAACATTCTATGAGTGAGATCCCTCCACTGTGGGCGGGTTGAAAACATGCGGAACTAGCTCCTTCTACTGGCTGTAATCTATAGCATCTGGCCAAAAAAGCCTCATTGGAGGATTTTTTCCAGAAATAAAATGCATAATTCTCTCATCTCAGGGGGATATGAGTGGGGAAAGTATGATAATTCGAATATACTACCGGGTTTCTACTGATACAAAGCTTAATGCTAAATCGCTGAAGTAACCCTTTAAGTATAAATAGTGTGTTCACACTGAAAATTCCAAAACGAAAAAGTGCACTTTAAATACCCAATTGATGCACTAAATTAACGGTGTTGGACACTTCATGCACTCAACTTTCGCAGCTTTAATTACGTAGCGGAGGGGGAGGCACTACTAGCCTGGCTCCTCCCTCCTACGTACTTCCGCTCAATTTTAATTTTCCTCCAGTTCTCCGTCTGGGATTGCGGTATATTCTCTGGTTTTCTCCGGTCAAATTTTAACCTGTCCAATCAGCGAACAGAGGGAGTGGCTGAGAACGATGACGTTGATGTCGTGCACTAGTTTGAGATGACATACGTCACGACCAAACGTTAGCGATTGGTCATGGCAGATCCAGAGTGGCTCTGGGCAGATCCAATAGTTTTAAACTTCAACAGAGTACCCGCCTTCAAGGAAATAAACGCTTGTCAATGGACTCTCTGTACAAATGAAATGTACGAAAGTCTGGTAGAACCAAGCTAAGGCGCTACCAGATTCCGATGTTGAAGGACAAAACAACCATGTAAAGTTCATACACTTCACGGTTGAGTGCATAAGTACATAGTATATAAGTGTATAGTGTACAGTGCGTCATTTGGGACACAGCTATACACTAACGGTTGAGTGCATAGTGTATAAGTGCACAAGTGTTTAGTGTGTCATTTGGGACACAGCTTTATAATAAGGTACATTAGTGAACGCTAGTTAATGCATTAACTAACATTGGTCAAAACATTTCTTACAGTATTTATTTATTTTTGTTAATGTTGATAAAAATACATCTGTTCATTGTTAGTGCATGTTAGTTCAGGTCCATTATATAATATTAACAGTTTTGATTTCAATAATGTATTAGTAAATGTTGAAATAAGTCATTACTTTCATAAGGTATATTTTTCCATGACAGTATTTTTATGAACTTTAATTTAAAAGTTCTTCATAAAGGTTCTCCTGTGGCATCAGGTTGTTCCTGAACCTGCCTGTCTCTATATCCTTCTGAATCCCAGCGTTAGGAAAGAGTGGCTGAAAGATTGCTAAACACATCAGTCTAATCTTGTGTTGTGTTGTGTTGTGTTGTGTTGTGAGCCAATCACAAGGTAATGGTTGTTGAGGGTAGGCCAGTGCAAATTAATTTGGGCATGAGCGAAAACATGCTGTTGATGTGTAAGAGTAGCAAAGTGCCATTTTTCATTTGTTTTATGAAGAGAGAGAGCATCAAAAACAACCCATTTAATTCTAAAGGTCAGAGAGGGTGAAAAGTCATCATGAAAAGCCAAATGATTTCTTTTTTTTAAGCCATAAACCGAGTAATTTCACAGGTGGACGTGTGTGTGTGTGTGTGTGTGTGGTTCTGGTAAACCCTACATCATGGGGACAGAATGTCCCCACAAAGATGGCAATATACGGAATCCTTTACCTTGTGGGGATTATTTTTGGTCTTTATGAGGAAAACAAGTAATTCTAAGTGATTAAATTTTTTTTTTAAATGCAGAACGTTCTCTGTGATGGGTAGGTTTAGGTGTATGGGATATAATATACAGTTTGTACAGTATAAAAATCATTATGTCTATGGAATGTCCCCATAAAACATAAAGGGCCCTATCATACACCCGACGCAATGCGATGGCAGGCGTGACGCAGTTATCATTTTCACATCCAGCGCCACATTGTTTAAATAGCAAATACACTCGCACTCATGGGTTCGCCCATGGATGTGCTGGTCTTAAAACGAGGCGTGTTCAGGCGCATTGTTGGTGTGTTGCTGTTTTGTAGCAACTGAAAATGACTGCACCATTGACCAACAAAAGCCTGGTCTAAAGTCAATTTTTGTGTTATTTAAAGAGCGCGTTCGTAATATGCGCCTATAGGTGGGTGCACAATGCGCGTACACTCTGCTTATTACACACACAGGGACGCGCAGCAGCACACAAACATTTTTAAATATTAATACTAAAATGATTCCTCTCTTTCCGCTCGCAAATTCCGCCATGTGAATAGCGAATCCACCATGGTGCAAGCACAACTAGCTTTTAAAGGGAATGGGAGATGAGACTCTGATTGGTTTATTTACGTTACACCAAAACACGCCCATGACTCATTAAGAGACTAGGTACAACTCTTTTGGACCATGCGCCTGGTGCTCCAACCGTTTTTTTTTCTGTCGTTAAACTAGCAAAAGTGGATTCGGACACGCCCTAAGTTCACCTGTGCCATGCGCTTCAGACCATGCACTCCAACCGTTAAAATAGGGCCCGAAAACCAATCTGTGTGTGTGTGTGTGTGTTTGTGTAAATGTACAAAAAGACCTTGTATTTTAACTGTACCTTTAAATGCAGAGGTATATTTTCCTCCATAGGGTGTTTTGATTATTGTGGACCTTGGAATGAAAAAAGCATTGACCACTGATCATTTTTTGCAGTTTAGGACCTTTTCAGATCTCTCTGTGTGCATGTGTGCAGTATGAGAGGTAGAACCCACACTAGACCCTGATCTAGTGTGACAACAACTGAGTTGGTTGGTTCAAGATGGGACGTTTGTGAATGTTTAGATGTCTACAGTCTATGTAACGGGACATTATCAGCTCCAAACTTCAGGTTGTGCCATCAAAAGCCACGTGGCATTTGGAACTTACCGGACGCTGCTGGCGCATTGAACGCACTCCTAACAAAGAGGAAGCGGGAAAGGCCACAGATCTGACCTTTCCCATCTGTTTGTTATCATTAACATGTTTATTCCTTATTCAATTGTTTGTTCATTCGTTTGTTGGATCGCTTGAGAGAGGAGTGCGCGGTTTAATCCTCTTCCTCACTTGGCCAGAGGCTGCGAGTCTTTGATAAAGTCACCAAAGTCAGCACGGCCTCAGGTGTGTGTGTGTGTGTGTGAACTCACCTTCAAAGCTTGGCACGTTGAAATATGCCGGCATCCTTTCTAATATCAAAGAGAGAAAATCCTGCATACTGAGCTGCTCTGTTAATTAGATACTTCATTAAAGCGAACAATAAATTACCATTTATTTAAAATTTGATCTGAATTGGCTGGTTTTTGCATCGTTAATCAGTGCGAGTTTAAACAAACCTGAAATTAAAACATAACTGCATTCTGTATATAGTTGTTTATATACACTGTAAAACTTTTCGCTGTAAATTTACAGTAAAATACTGGCAGCTGGGTTGCCAGCCACTTACTGTATTTTTACAGAACTAATTCTGTAAACATTATTTACAGTACTGTACTGTAAAATGTTGGGCTGTAAATTTACAGTAAAATACTGGCAGCTGGGTTGCCAGCCACTTACTGTATTTTTACAGGACAACTACTGTAAACAGCGTTTACAGTACTGTGCTGTAATTATCAAATGCAGTATCCTACTGTTATATCATGCAATTTAACAGTATTAAACTGTTCTCTACAGCAATAAAAAAATATTACATAATTAGAAATGTTATACTTTAAGTTGCATAGTAGTCACAATAGGAAAAAGAAACCAACATTCTCTAGGTTTTAAAACATTTATTTTAGTTAAAAGAAAACAATAGAAAATTGCCTGAAATGGCAGCTGTATTTTTTTAAAACATGTAAAATGCAAGTTTACAAACAGTTGACAATTAGCACTTAACAGTGCAGTAATCTTGTATAATTTGAAAAAAATGTCACGTTTTTTTCAGAAATGTAAAGTGACCCAGAAAGAGTAATAAAAAAAAATGAAAACACAAAAATGCCCTATAAACATGTTGGCTGAAATGCCAGTTGTATTTTTATAAATGCAATTATCAATTAACAGAACATTAACAATGCTGTAATCGCATTTACTTTTAATGTACTTACGTACAACAAATGGAAAGCTTCTTCCAAGTTACCCACAAAGAGTCTGAAAAATGGGATCTAAACAAAATCCCATTCAAAGTCTGCAAGTTTTCGCAGAAGTGAGGAAACCTGTGGGTTTACAGTGGTGTTCTTTTTTTGCACAACTTGGCCAGTTTTCTTTGATGTCACTTTTCCTTTCTTTGTTTTTGATCCACGTTCTGGATTGATGTCAAGAAAGCGTCTAAAAAACAGAAGAAAAATAAAAATAAAATTAAATGTTACAGAAAAATGTTTGCTGTTGTGATTAACATTTTTTCTGCATCGGTTACACTGTACAGCTTAACAATATCATCCCTTCATCAGGTCCTAAATCAGGTCCAATCTGCGTATCAGTGGAAATGCAGTACATAAAAAATGCAGCACATTGCCAGAATCCAGTCCAAACCCTTATGACTTCAATACTTTAAGTCAATTGCAAGCCTTGCAATGTGATTATGACTGCATGATAATGTTAAATATAATTTAAAATGTGTTTGAGCTGTCTTAACTGAAAACATATCTCCAAATATGTCAGTGCCATTGTTTAGCCTTTTTTTTTTTTTTTACAAGACATTTTTATGAAAGCTGCTTAAATACCCTAATTTTACTGAAGCCTACAACTGGCATAAAATAATAGGTCAGTCAAAACTGAAAATGAGACCATGATTTACTCACCCTCAAGACATCCTATGTGTATATGACTTCTTTTAGATTAATACAATCAGAGTTAAATTTAAATAATATTCTTACAAGCACAATGGCAGTGTCAACTTTGAACCAGCCATTCGCTGCCATTATAAAGCTTGGATTTGCCAGGACATTATTTAATTTAACTATGATTGTTTTTGTCTGCAAGTAGAAAGTCAAATACACTATGGCATAAGTGTGAGTAAATCATGGGTGGATTAAAACTTTTGGTTGAACTATCCCTTTAAACTAAGACATGTCTGTGAAACCAGGGCCATGTTGTTCATCCCTGTAGTCAGCTGTACAAAACGTTTGTGAACAAAAAATGAAGTCCTTAAAAAATGCTATCAAGACAAGGTTAGTGACAATTCAGTCTAAAATATATTAATGGCATATATGCTAATAACTAACCTCTGAACAAACTCAAGGGTGCATGCTGCTTCTTCCTGGTACTGCAAGTTGAAGTTATAGAAGGAGGCAAACAGCGCTGCCAGGCCAGTGATGAAGTTAGGCTGTGCTCCTTCACACACAACTTGACCTTCCAAGCTTAACATCCAGCGCTGGTTGCTTAGAGATTGACCTGTAAATGAAAAATAAAATAAATAATAATAATAATAATTAAAATTAACTATTGTGGGTTTCACAGTTTATGTAGTTGTCTCTTCACAGTTCAACATAACTATTAAAAGAACTCTGAAACACCCTTCACAGGGTTCACCATTTAGTTCTGTTTTAGTAATATTTTTGGGTAGCGTTCATCAATACAGGAATACTTTATTTTTCATTTATTGCAATGAGCAATTTCCTAATTAAAGGAATACTCTACCTTGTGAAATGAAAGTAGTGTAGTCTAGTAGTGTAGTCTATTTTATATTTCTTGAACCATAACCAATTTCTGCCTGCCTGTCTGTTTGTGACTAAGCACCTGTCTAATCACACACAATAACCCAGGATTGCAGTAATGTGCTGTAAATATTTGCAAACAATTTAAATTTCAGACAATGCAGACCACGGAACTTTCTGCTTGTAAACCACTTAAATTTATGATTAAGAATTCTATGGCATTTCATGAATGTGTGTAGTAAACTGCACATTTTTATAAACCAGGACAGGCTTGTACAGCATGAGAATGCACTCCTGGATGATTGTGACATTCGTCACGAATGATCATTCGTTCAAAAAAAAAAAAGAACTCTTTGTAACTACTTTAAACGACTGCATACATGCATTGGGCTGAGACAGATGAACACCCTTAAAAGGTTAGTTCACCCAAAAATGTCAATTCTGTTATTAATTCCTCACCCTCATGCCGTTCCACACCCGTAACACCCCCGTTCATCTCCGGAACACAAATGAAGATATTTTTGTTGAAATCTGAAGGCTCAGTGAGGCCTGCATAGCCAGGAATGACATTTCCTTTCTCAAGATCCATTAATGCACTAAAAACATATTTAAATCAGTTCATGTGAGGACAGTGGTTCAATAATAATATTATAAAGCGACGAGAATACTTTTGGTGCGCCAAAAAAAAAACTAAATAACAACTTATATAGTGATGAAACTGATTTCAAAACACTGCTTCATGAAGCTTTGGAGCACATCGAATCAGCGAGTCGACTCAGTGGTTCGGAGCGCTAAAGTCACGTGATTTCAGCAGTTTGGCGGTTTGACACACGATCCAAATCATGATTCGACTTGCTGATTCGATATTCTCCGAAGCTTAATGAAGCAGTGTTTTGAAAATCTTTATTTTCGAAATAAGTCTTTATTTAGTTTTTTTGGCGCACCAAAAATATTATTCTTGCTTAATAATATTAATATTGACCCACTGTACTCACATAAACTGATTTAAATATGTTTTTAGTACATTAATGGATCTTGCGAGTGTAAATTGTATTGCCCCCTATTGAAGCCTCACTGAGCCTTCAGATTTCAACAAAAATATCTTCATTTGTGTTCCGAAGATGAACGGAGGTCTTACGGGTGTGGAATGGCATGAGGGTGAGGAATTAATTACATTATTTTTTATATTTGGGTGAACTAACCCTTTAAAGCAGGTCACCCATAGTAAGTTCACAATTTTTTTTATTACATATTAGTTTACTCATATGCTGTTGTTCTAATGCAGTATATCGCTCTTTTTCCTTTTTTTGGACCACAAAAAAGCTTGCGCTCATCCATATAAAAGGCAGTGAATAGGAACCAGCATCAAGCTTCTAAAAGAATTTGCAAAATTATCACAGAATGGATGGTATGTAACACATGCCATATATTTCAAATGTTCTGGGGGGTATACCATAGGGTTTGGAAAATATAAAAACAAAATGTAACGTTATATATTTAATGAAAATCCTGACCTTGGCTATTGGTCTTCTGTATTTGACAGATGAGAATGTGAAAAATTATTGTTACAACAAACACAATGTATATTTTAATCTAATAGAAGAATGTACATGGATTGTATTTATTTTTTTGTGAATTTAAAGTTCTCGCAACTGCAGTACTATTAGTCTCATGAACATGCATCCAAGCACCGAAGACTAACAGTCAATGTCAGGATTTTCATAAAAAAAAATACATTACATTACAGTTTCTTTTTTTTTATTAAACCCTATTGTATACCCACACTTATGGCACCTTGCATGGGATCATTCTATGATACTCTTGCATCTTTTTTTAAAAATCTTGATGCTGCTCACTATTCACTGATATTATAGACTAGAGGAACACAAGCAGGAAACATTTTTTGTATAGAGAGAAAAAAGAACTGCAAAAAAATGCTTTTCTTACTAAGTATTTTATTTCCCAGCTAAAATCTAAAAAAAATCTTACAAAAAGAAAAAAAGACAATACTTTACTTGAATTTTTAGATATCTGGACTGGAAACAAGACAAAATTAATATTTTATACCAAAAAATGTTTGCAGAGGGGTGAGTAAATGATAACTTGCTTTTCAATTTAGGGTGAAACTACCACTGTAATGTTTACATACCGAGAAATATAAGGCGTGGACTCTCTGGCAAATGTACCGATTCCTGGACATCAGATGGAGTAGCAAATTCCTGAAACAATTTTTAAGAAGGACAGCACAACTATGATAAAAAGAACCAAAACAAAACATTATAGATGAATGAGATTTGTTTAATAATCTCTACTTACATCTGCTTGAAGGATAACACCATCTAACTTCTCTTTGAAGTGTGCAAGAAGTAGTTGTAGTACCATGGCACCCACATCATTTTCACCACTGGAGAGTATGCTCCGAACGTCATCGTTGGTTGGTTTGCTTTTGAAAAACTCAATTATGATTTTTCCACACTCCTGGATAGACAATTCCAAAAGTCTGAGCACTTTTTTGTCCGTAAGCTGTTCAAAATGTCCATATACATGCCTCTGTGTGAAGAGATATGGCCATTTGGATTTTAGATCTGAAATTGTAGGGGACGGGGTTGCATTTATCATGTAACGCTGAAGCCAATAGGTCTCCTCCATGAGCTTGTAAACGTCTCCTCTCTCAACTCCAGAAATTCCTTCATGAAGGTGGATCTCCTCCATCTTCTGACGTTTAATTTCAAGACTGTCGTGACTCTCACCAGGTGGAAGAGCAGGCTGCCATCTTGTGCAACCATACGAGTCAGTTGAATTTCGTTTTCTAGTAGTTCCAATGTCACTTCTAAGGGTCCTATGCTGACTTAGTGTACTTGTTCGATTAAGATGCTCTATCCGCACTTTCAGCTGTGAAAGAAAAGATTCGTATCCACCCCCAACCTGCTTGTCACCCATCATGTCTGCAAAAGACTTGGGATATTGGCTCACAATTTGACGAGCAATAGTAAGGCACTGTGATCTGCTGGGGTTTGTTTCGATTTTTCTAATTTCATCGGCAAGAATTCTTATCATTTGTCGTCGGTCAGAAGGAGAAGGTCTCAGGCCATTCTCAGTAGCACTCTTTATACCGGCTGGCATTAAGTTCCACGGAACTTTGAAATTTTCAGGCCATGAATGTGATGCACTGGTTGATGCAACAATGCTTGATGTTGGCGTTGAGGAGCTTGATGGAGGTGAACCAAGAGTAGCGTTTGTTTCGGGGGGAACCAAGGGGAGAACCTCGGCAGGCTGTAGTACCACTGTGTAGTTTTGATGTTCTGTGGATTATATATATATATAATCAGTTATTGTCTCAAGGATCACACCATAAACAGTACTGAAATGCATTGTAATGCAGTTTAAAAGGGTTAATTTGCCCAAAAATTTACATTCTGTTATTAATTATTCATCCTCACGTCATTCCAAACCCATTCGATTTTTGTTCAACTATGGTAAACATATTATTATTATTATTTTTATGAACTAGAGATTTCTGTCCCTCTATAGACAGTATATGCAGTATGCGGAATGACATGAGGGTGCGTAATTAATGACAATTTTTGTGACAAAATACACATTGCAATTGTCATGTACAAGAATTAACTGAATTTTCCCAAATACTATTCCGTCATCATTTTTCTGCAAAACAATGAGCATGTTTTTTTTGTAAAGTGTTCCCTTTACAGTCACTTCATTGGATGCCACTGTATTCACTGGTTGAAAATTAAG
Source organism: Gobio gobio (assembly GCF_949357685.1). Classification (NCBI taxonomy): domain Eukaryota; kingdom Metazoa; phylum Chordata; class Actinopteri; order Cypriniformes; family Gobionidae; genus Gobio; species Gobio gobio. Next base: position 49,856,305 of record NC_137102.1, read on the forward strand.
ACAGGCAACAGATCCTTGAATGTCATCATTGTAGTCATTAACATGAAACTCTATTCCCCTCTCTGCCACAACATTTTCAGGGAAAGGGCTTCCAGCATGTAGGTAAGCCTGCAGAAGTTGATGCCTTTCTGCCAATGTAGCACTCAGGTTCTTGAAATTGTGCAATTTTCTTGCACACTGTTTAAAATATGAGTGCTTACTTTCAAAGCGTAGCGTCCATAGGCGAATTAGTGGACCAAAACGATCAATGAGCTCAGGATAATGACACAGGTAGTGGTGCTTTGGCTTAAGTGGATGATTTGGAAAAGCCACCTTTCGAGTCTCAATATACTCCTCTATTAAAACTGATAAATAAGCAATCTGACCAATATTAATGGAAGGAGCACAGATGAGCTCTGTTACCTGTCTGAGTTGAAGTATTAACTGCCATACCTCATTTTCAGTTGGACTGACAATCTTTTCCCCTACCAAAAGAGGTAAAAGCCGGAGCAGGCACCAATTCTGAACTGCATGTCCACTTAATTTTCCAGTACCAGGAGTCACCTCAACTGGTTTATCACGTGCATCATTCCCAAGATACTTAAACTGGTCAATGCGACGATTTAGTTCAGTGTATGTGAACTGTTTCTCCTGATTCACAAGATGATCAATATACAAAGCAAGGTCAAATGACACAACACCTTCAAAAAGGTCGTGTCCAAGACAGGGAGGTAATCCTGGCTGGCAAACGTGAAAATAATTCAGGTCATTAAAGGGAGAATTACGTTTGACACCAGTTACACTTTCAGCTCGACCAGCATCCAAATCCTTAAGATTTTGCTCATACGACTCCATAGTTCTTGTTACTGCCTTTGTTAGGGGAGCGGAGTGAAATGTCTGGCGGTCAATTTCACAAAATCTGCAAAAGTATGTACTTTTACTGAAATTTTCAAGAAAGCCACCAATGTAATGCGATCCAAGGTTGTCTCCAGCTATAGCACACAATGTACCTTTGTGCACCTTTCCATCAGCTAATTCAACACCATTTTCCTCAAGGTCTTTAAGGTCTTTTATCAGAGTGGCAAAGACCAAATCTTGTCCAAAAAATCTAAAATCTTGTTCCCTACACAGCAGAACTAGCTGCATAGGGTCGATGCCTGACCGACAGTGAGGCAACAGGTTTGCAAGTGTCATATAAACGGCAAGAATTTTGTGTTTTTTCTTACCAGACCCAAGTGGATTGGCAACTTCAAAAGCATCTTCATACAAGATTACACCTAATGAATCTGTATCAGCTTTAAACAGCACATTTTCATCAATATTTTTGCCATCCCATACATCAGAGAGGATATCTTTTGCTCTGACTTCAGTTCTTGAATTCTTATGTTGTTCTATCACTGATTTACAGCAGAACAGTGCTTCTAAGCTTTGCTTAATAGGAATATATTGAGCAAAACTTTCCTTGCCAGATTCATTTTGACCAAGACAGATTGGGACCGGATCCACAAACTTAAAATTGTCTTTATAAAAGGATTTTCTCCTCTTATCAGTGCTAAGTGCATTGATATTTGACTTCCGAAAAAGATCATCAGTTTGCAAGACATCAATAATGCTCTTTATATCATTTTCAGAAATACCAAGCGCAGTCAATTTTTCAGTTAGCTTGTGCAGCAAATGACACTGGCTAATATCATGGATGTCCTGCACCCCATCAATTACAGACTGAATCACAGATGATGGGAGAATATGCTTTGCCTGTAATTTGAGATAAAACAGAGCCATGTTCTTTAAAAAAAGAGATTCATCTGCATTATCTGGCACTAGTGCAATATTCAATTGTTCTCCTCCATCACAACAATCAAATGATTCAGACTGTGGATTTGAGTGTTCAACTATGTTGGATACCTCACCATGCAGCCTCTGTACTGAAACATTTGACTGCAGTAAATTATGACGCAACCTTTCTGCTGAAGAGTTTCGATGATTCCTGGATATATGTGAGGTCAATGTAGATGCTACAGAAAAGCTTTTATTACATGTAAATGGACATGGCACTCTGGTACCTTCTTTGATATGAGATTTCAAGTGTAAAACAAAGTTTTTCAAATCACTGCACTTTTCTTGACAGACACCAATGTCACAGACTAAAGCATCAATTCCTAACTGCTCAACAGATGTCTTTGAGGGCCTCTCTTTGTGATCCCTGAATACATGAGCCTTGAAAGCAGTGAACTTTTTAAATGTTCTGGAGCAATCAGGAATACCACATTTGAAAAAAGTATTAGGAACATGACTATGGATTTTCATGTGCTGGCAAAATGCTGACAAAGATTCAAAAGCACGATCACAGAACTTACACCATAGCATTTTTGTTAACAAATGGACTAAAACTAACACATGTTAACTAGTAAATCACTTACGTTGTTTGTTTACATGTACTGGCCGTCTTCGGTTTATAATACAAGCCTGAAACGAAAAAATATATATATAACTGTTAGATCAAAAGCAGGTCATGCAAAAAACATGGTAAATGTTTAATATTAGCCTGTGAAATATCGCATAATCTTGGTAAAGAGGTGAGAACAGATTGTTTTCGCGGTAGCAAACTGCGTTCACAAAATCAAACTATTCATGTAAACAATGTCGAAATGCGAACGCAAAACATAGATTGGCTTACCGTATCAATACTGAGTCGAACAATTTTCCATC
>NC_137102.1:49863992-49871492 GCF_949357685.1 Gobio gobio
CTGTTATGGATTAATCGACCCTCCCTTGCAGTTAATGAGCTGCGGCGCTTAAAGAGAGACCAGCTCTTAGGAAGACAAAGCTAATAGCCGAGGCGAATTTCACTACAGCGAAAGAGAGGTTTTTGCCATCTCCGACATCGCAGTGCTTCTTTTAAAATTCACAATACCCCTCTAAGTATCTTATAATTACTAGAGCTCGTTTTGGTCAGGTGGGCTGTCATTGCCGGGACTGGAGAAATGGGAAGGATCGATTGTATCGGTGAGCTGATTCTTGAGAGGAGAGTGGCACTCCTTATAAAACCATTCACGGTTAATTGCTACATCTTTTTAGTTTTACTAATGTGCCATTTTGCCACATTATTTAATGGTATCAGGAAAATGACACACATTTGTATTGTCGGTTGAGCACAGGGTAACCAGTTGACCTTGATAAAGATGTTATAGATTGTTGGTGCCTTGTCTGTTAACACTTATATGCAGGCGACCTGAATTCAAATCCGGCCCTTTGTTTATAATATCTCCTTTTGTGTTCAGCGGAAGATGGAAGTCATACGGGTTTGCAATGCCATGAGGGTGATTAAATGATGGCTGATCAAGTGTCCCTTTAAGGCTACACATTACATTGTTAAATTCCTTTTTTTGTATTGGTAAAGGGTTAGTTCACCCAAAAATGAAAATTAGCCCATGATTTGCTCACCCTCAAGTCATCCTAAATGTAAATGACTAAATGTAAATGTAAATTCTAGGTGTATATGACATTATTCTTTCAGACGTATAAAATTGGAGTTATATTAAAAATGTCCTGGCTTATCCAAGCATTATAATGGCATTGACTTGATGGGTCATTTCTGAAGTCCATAAAAGGAAATTTGCGTAAGAAAAATATCCATATTTTAAACTTTATAGACTAAAATATCTAACTTCCAGCGGTCACCAGTGTGCGAGTCGACTTGCGCTAAAAGAGTAACCCCCGACGCTACGTTTGTTTGTTTTGCTCTATCCTCAGCACTTCTGTGTTCGCCAATACGCTTGCGTCAAGGGTTCAAGGGTCAAGGGTTACTCTTTCGTCGTAAATCGATGCGTACGGCACCAGAAGTTAGCTATTTTAGTTTTAAATATGGATATTTTTCTTATACAAACGTGCCACTTTGCTTCAGAAGGCCTTTATTAACCCCCCCGGAGCCGTGTAGAGCAGTTATATGATGGATATATGCACTTTTATGGACTTCAAAATGACCCATCAATTCACTGCCGTTATAAAGCTTGGATTAGCCTGGACATTTTTTATATAACTCAGATTGTATTCGTCTGACACCTAGGATGACTTGAGGGTGAGTAAATCATGGGCTAATTTTAATTTTTGGGTGAACTAACCCTTTAAATTTAATTTATTGTCAATTTAAGACATTTATAGCAATCACGCTAAAGTTAAGACTAATGTTCTGACAAATGGCATCCTGACAGTAACTCCGTTGGGATGCACAACATGGGCTCATAAACCCAGGATCGTCCCATCTGGTCACACTAGGTAAGCATGACTACTCAGCGCATTGTAGCACATGCGTTAACCACTAATTCAGCTAATAAAAGCTTGTTCCAAGATCGTTTTGCTAACATTCTTGTGTTTGGTCTATTTCTGAACGTTCAAAGCACACAGTTTTTAAAATGTTTTAAAAACATTTTCTTGATTATAGGAACGTTAAGAGAACATTCCATTTAAAATTTTGCAAACATTAGGGGAACATGTTCTATGAACACTCTGAAACAAGTGGTAACATTTGGGAAATAAATTATTTTTATTAAGGTCTTTTGACAATGTGTACATCCATTTTTTTGGTCTGACTGTCATGATCATTTCACTATTTGATTTTATAATTGATTTAGTTTTAGGCCCGGTTTCACAGACAGGGCTTAGACTAAGCCAGGATTAGGCCTTAGTTCAATTAGGACATTTAAGTAACTTTTATAAACGTGCCCAAGAAAAAAATATTACTAGTGTGCATCTTGAGACAAAACAATGCCACTGACATATTTTAAGATTCGTCAGTGCAAGATTCTTTCAGTTAAAATAGCTCAAACATGCATTTTAGTCTAGGATTAGCTTAAGCATTGTCTGTGAAACCGGGGGTTAGTCTGTTGACTAAAATGCCAAAATGTCATATTTTAGTCACCTGCATTGTTTTTAGTTTTAGTCTAGTTTTAGTCGACTAAATATCATAAGATTTTAGTCAACAAAATCTACAGATTTAGTCGACAAAAATCTAATGAGTTTAGTTCAATTGTATTGCATTAATTGAGCTTTTAAACATTACATAACCGACTGTTACTTGAATACGTCAAAACTGACATTTTGACATAATTGTGTTTTTGACCATTCAAGCTCAAAAATACACAAAAGAGAGCTCAATTCACTTTTATTTTTTATTGTTATCTATATAGATTTTATAATGTTGTATTTCTGTTTTAGTAAGAATAACAGGTTAAGCTAAAGCTTAAAATAAGTTTAAGTTTATTAATTTCTTTTTTTTTTTGTTAACATTTATTTAATTTCAACTAATGAAGATTTTTTTTTCATGGTTTTAGGTAACTATTATAACCATGATACTTTTCCTCCGGACTATGAATGAAATGGGAATGAAATTAAATACAGTTTATTGTGTAACCGAAAACGTATATATAATGCAGGACTTTTAATTATAAACAAGCTCGAAATACACATCGACTCTTATTTTGAAATGCAGCGCCTTCTATTGCAGTTGCAGCTGCTCATTCAAGTTCAGATGAGGGAGATAAAATATGTCTAAAACATATTACTATATAAACATCTTAAAGTAAACATTGTCATTATTCATCAACATTAGTTCTACCAGAAAGATTCGGAAGCCAGATGAAGTGCAAAAAGTAACAAGTTTATTGACAGCCCAGCAAGTATGATAATTAGAGGTAATCTTTGGCGTTGGCCCCGTCCTTAGCTTTCGTTACGAGGGTAATGGACTCTGCATTTCCTGCCTGAAGATGAAGGTTAGATTCTAAATGTTTGAAGTTACACTTCAAATGTGCGCATCTATTACACAGGACATCAGATTCAGTACTGACTGGATCTGTTCCCTAATCGTCCCTCCCTAACATTTTCTTCTCGTTTTCATTCGTTGACAAAAATGGCAGTATATTTTCGTCATAGTTTTTGTCATCCAAAACAGTTTTTTTTAGTTATCATCATTTTTGTCAGAGAAAAAAGGTAGATTTTATTTAGATAGAAAATTATTCGTCAACGTCGAATTAAAGGGATAGTTCACCCAAAAATGAAAATTCTGTCATTAATTACTCACCCTCATGTCGTTCGACACCTGTAAGACCTCCGTTCATCTTCGGAACACAAATGAAGATATTTTTGTTGAAAGCTGATGGCTGAGAAAGGCTTCAGATAGGCCTCCATTGGCATTCAGTACATTTACACTCACAAGACCCATAAAAGGCACTTAAAACGTCGTTACAAAGTCCATCTCACCACAGTGACTCTACAATAATTTTACGATGCGACGACAATAGTTTTGTGCGAAAAAAAATCTAAATAACACCTTTATCCAACTTGTTATTGTCTTCCGTGTGTGCCTCCACGGCGTATGCGCGAGAATATGACGTAGCGCCGGGGTTCGGGAATCCATGAAATGCACACTTTAACCCCATTTTGAGAACTACGCCGAGACCTAAAGCACGATCAATGTAGAATTCAACAGCTTAGACACGCGAATCTTCCTCTGCTTGTAAACAAATCGCTTCTGGGTCATGTGTCCGAACGCCGGATCTGCGTCATACGGGTGTTGAACGACATGAGGGTGAGTAATTAATGACATAATTTTCATTTTTGGGTGAACTAACCCTTTAACACTGCTCATTTTCCACGTTGTTTGTGCCCTGTTTCATTGATAGCTTTTCTCTGTGTATTTAGTTTTCTTAGTTCTATGCTCTGCATCATTATTGATTTATGTGCGTATTATTTCAAATCTTAGGCCACATGCACACGAAGCCAGTGCTTTCCCTATCCAATCTTTTTTTTCCCCCTCGTCTCAAAGAATATCTGCGTACACACGAAACCACTGAAACCGACTCAAAACTATGTAGTATACATGCCAGGCCAGTTTGTGGCACTGTAATTCTGCCACAGAGATGCACAAAAAACGGAGATGGCTGAATCCGAAATCGACCCCTATACCCTTAAATAGGGCATTATTTGAAGGGACAGCCATTTGTAGTGGGGTCCGAAACCATACTGGACGTTATTGAGTGCATTCATTCTATCCTACATTGCACCGCAATAACTAGTGTACAGCCGATGTACACACAGCAGCTGTCCGAATTCACTCACTCATTTTCATTCACTCCTTCAAGTGAACTGTATTAGTGAACAAAAGTAGGGAATAATGATCGAGGGTTTAGGGGGCGATTTCGGATTCAGCCGAAGACTTGGAGCATGCGCATTCGGCTCGACCAGTTTCGAAAAATAGAGGTTTCACGCTCCCAAAACGCCGGATCCGTCTGGACGAAACGCTGATATGTTACAACTTTTTACATAAACAGTTAAATGTGTCTCAGTGTGTATGCGGGGCCTTGGTGTTTGTTAAAAGTATCTTTATCGTTCACTTATTCTACAAGCTACCATGACACTAATGTTTTGAGAACAGATAACTTTTAACAAACATTCTATTAATGTTACTGGAGGAATGTTTGTCCATAAGTTTGAGAGAACCTTGCCAGAACGTTAGGCAGTGCTGTGAGAACGTTCCCTGGGAAGCTAATGCTTTCGTGTGCCTTTTTTAAACTGTGATTTCTGTGTGTGTGTCTTTGTTTGTGTGTATTTTAACCCTCATTTGTCAAGCTTTAAGTGAGCCAAAGAGTTGTGTTTTGTAAAACAGCAGGATTCTCTATCCAGTCTATTAGCTGCACCATGAGGCTAAAAGCTCTAGAGGAAGAGATTGTTGCTGTATATTCAAGGCTTAACTGAATACCGCTATTATCGAAGCATATGGACAAAATGAAGGTTTGTTTGTTTAGGAAATCAGAAAGTGATTATACTGTAATGGCAGCGAGCACAGATGATACCTTGAACCAGTGAAAGTTGTTAGCTGTTGGTAGATATACGTTGTTGTTTTTTTTGTGTGTGTGTGTGTGTGTGTGTGTGTGTAAATGTTTATTTAGATGGCTAATTGAGCAGTTTCATGGAGAGGATTGAAACAGATTATTTGATTATGGAACGGTTATTAGATAACGCAGGTTGCTGAAAGGAATGTTCTGGGTTCAATACATAAGAATAATAATAATTTTGACTCATCCCTTCTATTCTTTTCTTTTTTCATACATTTTTAAAAGCAGAAATGTAAAACGTATAATTTTATAATTTATAATCATTTTTAAACGCACATACCGGTATTAGATAGATGGATGGATGGATGGATGGATGGAAGGAAGGGAGGATGGGTGGAAGGAAGGAAGGATGGATGGATGGATGGGTGGATGGATGGATAGAGCGATAGACAGATGGAAGGAAGGAAGGAAGGAAGGAAGGAAGGATGGATGGATGGATGGATGGATGGATGGATGGATGGATGGATGGATGGATGGATGGATGGATGGATGGATGGATGGATGGATGGATGGATGGATGGATGGATGGATGGATGGATGGATGGATAGATAGATAGATAGATAGATAGATAGATAGATAGATAGATAGATAGATAGATAGATAGATAGATAGATAGATAGATAGATAGATAGATAGATAGATAGATAGATAGATAGATAGATAGATAGATAGATATAGAAAGATAGATGGATGGATGGAAGGATGTATGGATGTATGATAGATAGATAGATGGAGCAATAGATAGATAGATGGATGGATGGATGGATGGATGGATGGATGGATGGATGGATGGATGGAAAGAAGGAAGGAAGGAAGGAAGGAAGGAAGGAAGGAAGGAAGGAAGGATGGAAGGAAGGAAGGAAGGAAGGAAGGAAGGAAGGAAGGAAGGGAGGATGGATGAAAGGATGGATGGATGGAAAGATAGATAGATATTTGGAGATATATATATATAAATAGATAGATAGATGGATGGATGGAAGGATGTATGGATGGATAGATAGATAGATGGAGCAATATATAGATAGATAGATAGATAGATAGATAGATAGATAGATAGATAGATAGATAGATAGATAGATAGATAGATAGATAGATGGATGGATGGATGGATGGATGGATGGATGGATGGATGGATGGATGGATGGATGGATGGATGGATGGATGGATGGATGGATGGATGGATGGATGGATGGATGGATGGATGGATGGATGGATGGATGGATGGATGGATGGATGGATGGACGGAAGGATGGATGGATGGATGGATATAGATAGATACATAGATTAAAAACATAACTTTGAGCTTGTGTATAACCTTTGACCAAGTTTTGCTGAGAGAAACCGAGAGAGGAGGAGTGATTTGGAGGGAAAGAGTTGATGTCAGTCCTCTCCTCACAGTGCCAGGCTCTGTCGTACCCTGCCAACTCTCAACTGTGCCCATGGAGGACTTTAGAATACTAATATATCTCTTTCTCTCCCTGTCCATCCTAATCTCTAAAAGAAATGGAAAATACACAATAGAGGCGTTTTGGTGACCGACATTTTCTTTCGAGTGTGAAACTGTTAGCGCTTACTGTTAGTTAGGAGATGCTGGGAGAGGCCAGCGAGTTGAGAGCTGTGGTGTTGTCGAGGCAACTGCCTGCTAAGGGCTGTCAGGTTTTCTATCAGGTCCTGTGAGTCACAACACATACGGGTACAAACACACACTGCACACTGATGGGACACACATGTAATTAATTTTACTGTAGTTTCACTCTCTCTATCACTCAAAGACCAGGTGAAAATTCTGACAAAATCTGTTTACTTTCCAGATATCATTTCACATGTAGTTGTTGCAGAACAAGATCTTTGCTTCTTCAGTGCATGTGTGGTTTTGATGGAATGGATGTTCACTTGTTTGCTCTTGTCAATTCATATAAAGCACGCTGAAGCCTAATGCTTTTACTCTCTGACAGATGAAATGGATGATTTAGACTTCGAGATTGTGTTTTGCGTGTTTTCATCAGGGCATGTTTGGAAACAAATGAAGTGCATTAAATAACATGCCTCTGCGCGCAGATGACGGCTCTAGGCTGAGTGGAGCAGGGCTTAGATTCTCAGAAAAGGGATTTTAAGTCTGGCAGAGGTAATGACAGCTCCTCACATCTGATCACGCACACTCACAGTAATCCATTCTCTGTGCCTGTAAAGGTGGAACTCAGTTTGGTCTGGTCAGCTCCATACATCACTGTCACACTCTGGTAAGAGGAAAAACACATAAGAGTGGTCACACGCGCGCACACACACACACACACACAAGCTTGCTCATCACAAAGATGAGCAATAATGCACTCTAAGGATGTTTGTCTCGCACGCAT
>NC_137102.1:51111492-51446492 GCF_949357685.1 Gobio gobio
CCTTGCTGAATAAAATTATTAATTTCTTAAAAACAAAAAAACTTTTCAACGGTAGTGTATAATGTTACAAAATATTTCTATTTTATATAAATGCTGTTTTTATTCATCAATGAATCCTGAAAAAATATTAAGCAGCACAACTGTTTCCAACATTGCTAAATGATAAATCAGCATATTACAATGATTTCTGAAGGATCATGTGACACTGAAGACTGGATTCATGGCGGATGAAAATTCAGCTTTGCATTATAGTTTAAATTATATTAAAATAAAACGCCATTATTTTAAATTGTGACAATATTTTACAGTTTTTCTATATTTTTGATCAAATAAATGCAGGCTTGATGAGCAGAAGAGACTTCTTTCAAAAACATAAAAAATAGTAATGTTTCCAAACTTTTGACCGGTACTGTACATTTTACTTTGTCTGGCTATCTTTCAAGCATATTTCAAATGACTCTGCATGCAATTGGATAGTCCTCCAACCAATCAGACCACAAGAGGCGTGATAAACGAGCATAATTCAAATGCCTACACAATTGGATAGTCCTTCAACCAATCAGACCACAAGAGGCGTGACAAACGAGAATAATTCAAATGACTCTGTACGCAATTGGATAGTCCTTTAACCAATCAGACCACAAGAGGCGATCCATCGTTATCCGTCATCGTGTTTAACCACCAGTAGCGCCAGGTGGATAAGCCAGTCTGTGATTGGTTCCCGCAAAAGTGTGACAGAAGCAGGATAAATTAATGTACAGGTTTCCAGCCTGAGCTGTAGGGCGAAATCAAATCGTCAGCAGATCACGCTGGGTTTACCCAGTCTACATTTTACTAAATGTACACACACATTACCTCAAAATTACGACTATGGGAAAATATATAGTTGTCTTCCACTGAATATTCTGATTTACTCACAAATATATTACTATTTGGGGTAATATGATTTTATTTCATTTTTTTTATTCATTTTAAAATATATTAAAATAGAAAAAGTTATTTTAAATTGTAATCATATTTCACAATATTACTGTTTTATTGTATTTGTAATAAATAAATGTAGCCTTGGTGAGCATGAGAGACTTCTTTCAGAAACATAAAAAAAAAAAAAAACTTTTCAACGGTAGTGTACATCGCATTATAAAAGTTAAATCTGTTTTTATGCATGTCACTGCATTATGAGGGCAGCTCGCAGCTTAATGATTAGAGCAGACTGTGGATGGCCTTCTTTCAGATGATAAAATTAGAACAGGTATCACATGACCAGGCATCTAAAACACACTTATGCGGACACACACACGCACGCACACATACTCATCCAGAAACACAAACAAGTATCTATGCTCTCAACGAGGTGTATTTGCATATCATGCAAATCATTTGCCTGAATATAGTCAAATATGCTTTCCCTTCCCAGCAGCCCCCACAAGCTCCAATCCGACAAGAGAGAGGTGAAGTTGAGCTCAACCAATAATAGAGAGGACCAGCACTCCCCCTTAATGCTTATCTCTCCATTTTGGCTCGAGTTGTGCAATTATGTGATGTACCAGAGGGCTCTTCCCATTTTAATGGTGCGGTTTGCTGGTAAAGAACACTCCTTTCACCTTGTTCAGTCAGACAGAACAAATCTGAATGATAAACAGGATGTTCAAAGCTGATGTAAAAGAGCCTATATTTGTACACCTGTTGAATTCTGTTTTGTACGTTTCGTTTATACAGACTACATTGAGTGTAATGAACTGAATTACATAGTGGCATATTTATTTATTGTTATAATAATCATTAATAATTAGAAACTTGGTAGCCTGGATGCCAGCTGAACTTAGCCCCGCCCACAACATTTGAGGTTGTTCGGTCTGGACTTAATCCGTTGTAGAGCAACTATGTTCGGACCAATCAAATTGTCAGGGCGGGCCTAATACGACGATGGATGATCAACAGTAACGTAATCATCCACGTCACCAAAGAGCATTTGGGTTGAATTCGAGTTTGAGTGCAGAGGCATTTTCTTTCCTGGTTCGGTTGAAACACACGCCCCAATAATCACAGCCCAATGGAGCAGTATCAGACTCATATTCTGACTAGAATCTGAGTATGACGATGTCAGGCTAGAAACTTGGGGCTAGATTGACTAAACAGGGCAAATTAGCGTGAGAGCGCAATTCCAAAAAAACATTGATGGGAGTGGAAAGTTCTTCGCGTGATCTATGTACGGCGCACACATGAAAGAATACAGGCGCAGCCAGATCATTTCTATAATGACCAATGCAATCTACCAATAGTGTCTGGTTTTTGCTTTTTTGGGTGTTAAATAATGGCATAAAAAAACAGGAAATTGACAAGTGCAAACCTTAGTAATGCCGAGTTCAGGCTGCAAGATTTTCAAACTCGTCGGATCACTCGACAGGAGGTTTCACACTGTATGACTTTACAATAGGAAGAATCACCGACAACTCTCTCCGGTGCGCAAACTACGTTTCACAACCAAACACGTGAGATGTGACAAGTAAACAACGCCAGATCACGCGTGCGTCAGACAGGAGTTCTCGCACGAGACTGGAATTGTTATTAAGCGAAAAGAAGAAAAAGAAAATGGCGGAGGAAATGGTTGGGGAGACACAGGGAGCAAGGATAGTGTTCTGCAAATAGAGTATTAGGTAAATTAATAATTTTGCAATGTGCTGCTGTTGCGGCTGGTCAAGCAAATCTTTGTGCTTTGTTTGATATAGTTGTAAATATATGTATTAAAATACTGATATTCTGGTCTATAACTCCTCCCTGAACCTCCCGCTGCCCTGTATCTTGCTCTCTCATTGGCTGTAGGTCATCGACGATGACCTCATTTCACACTGCAGGATTTTGAATCGCCGACAGGTCCAGATATTTAGCATGCCAAATATCTCACTGGCATCGACGATTCTCTCAGATCGCGTCTTTGCTAATTCACACTACCTATGATTTCGGGCATTTGTCTGCGATTTTGCAAAACCTGTCTGCGAACCCAAAATCGGGGCTAAAATCGGCCAGTGTGAACGACATTAATCACCAGGACATTTAAATACTCTCCTCCCATAAATGTTGTATCTGAAAGGGAAACTCCTACAAATGCATATGCAGTAAGCCACAAAAGATAACCCTGTCCACGCCTTTTCAGCGCATATTTTTACCTGCTTGTCTTTAGTAAATCCTGACAACAGTTTATTAACGTCAAAAAGGGGGTTTGCTCTCGAGCAAGCTGTTTGTAAATCTGGCTTTTGGTGCTTCTGGTCTGCAGAAAGACATTTTCTTACATTTTAATTATAATTTCAGCTATTTAAATAAACATTAACCATTATATATCACCATTATACAATGTAATATTATTGTTTTAAGTAAAAATTACTATCCATGGCCAGATTTTGTAAAAAATTACTTTAATGGGCCCTGTTTAGTAAATCTGGCCCTATGTTGTTAGGAAAATGTAGCTTTTTTTTAAATTGCGAGTCTGTTTTAGAGAAATTCTAGAAGTCGTGTAACTACTGTGAGTTTTAAGGATTAAGTGTGTAATTTTGTGCCACTAGCATCACAAAACTTGCTAAAATGATGAATGTTTTCAAACAGGTTTATTGAGCTCTCTCCGCATCTGCCATTGGTCGGACAAACGGATAGCCCCGCCCCAAACTCACAGCATTGGTTGAGCTCATGTTGCTGTGTGGGGCTGCAAAAAATGACACACTTCAGCTTTAAACCTGAACTGATTTAGCTGTAAGGCCCCTTCAGGCTTACCTTAGACTTCATCCATCAATCACGAACCTGCCCTGCCCTTACATATTGATCTTTGTCCAAAGAAAAATCTAATAGAACAAGGCATAGCATGAGGGCAACAAAAGAACGAATTTATAAAGGCTAGATGCTGAGAAGAGATGTTGTTAATGGGATTTGTTTTCAATAGCGAGGTGTGGAAGCCTAAATCTCCGACAAGTGATGTTGCACAACGTTACCAACGATGCTTGATCAATGTGATTTAATGACATTACATACATTTTTTTTTTGACATGATCCTGATGTTAATTGCCTTTTAAGAGCTTTGCATTGTTATGTATGACTTTACCAGCTTCGAAACTGACATTGGCAAATCCATTAGCAAAGTCTTCGTACAGCTAATGGACTCAGTCTTGGCAGCAAATGATTTCATCTGGATTTTCTTGACTAGAGATGCCAAATGGCAACTAATTGAGAGGGGTTTTTTCCCCTCTTAGATGGTTTTACACTTGTTTCTTTAAAGGAAGGCTTCTGTGATTATATATCAGCGACACATGGCTAAATGTTCCTGTTTGCTCTCTTTTCAGTTCGACCCAATGTGTATGATTATTTCAGTAGGTTCAATATGTTCTCTCCCACAAGCTTGATACTCTTAGGGAAGAAAAATACAAAGAGCACACCTTTAATATCTGGATTGTTTTTCCTAGACAACAATGGGGACCTTTTTTTCCTGAAGAAAATGTGAATTGTGCTTGCCTTTGCTAAATTGGTTGCCGGGCCATTGCTATGCAGTTCCTTGGGTGCTTTGAGTGGTTGCTATATACACTGTAAACAAAAAAAAATTGTATGATCAATGTTTTTCATTGCTATAACTCATTGAAATAAGTATTTTTTTATAAGTTATACAAGATTCAACAAATCAGTTTAATGTCATTTAAGTTGAAATTACTTAAATATCCAAGTTGATTGTACTTAAAAATTTCAGGCAGCAATTTTTATTTTTGTGTAGTTATTTACTAGCTTAAAGTAAAAAATTTAGTTGGTTGATTTGAGGTATAATCAGTTTGGTTATTGTAAAACTATTGTAAAAAAAAATGATGTTTGTAATAAAGCTGAGATTATGCCGAAATTCAATTCCCATTTATTTGTATAGTGCTTTTCACAATACATATCATTTGAAATGAAATAAAATATAAATATTAGATTAAAAATTTGTAGATTGATGTAGATTTATTTTATTGATGTAGATTTATTTTATTTTATAATGTTTCCTGAGGTTTGCTTATATTGTTAGTATGATTTTTACATCATAACATTTCATAATTTAGAAATAAAGGGCATTTTTCTATCCTGATTTTAGCCCTCTGGCTTGAATGCTCTGTTTGAAGGGGCATGTCTGCTGTGATACTTCAGTGTGAACGTCCACTGCTGTGATTGGCTGACATCTTTGCATTTGAAATGCATATTTCACGTGGAACCCCTCATGAATACTTTTACTACGTTTTTTTACCATTACAGCTGTGGAGATGAACGAATCGTGAAAGTGTTGATTATAAAATTATTTTTAGATCTTTTCCCATCACATGAAAGGCTGCAGTGATGAGCATTGAGTACACAGACAGTTTATCGCGTGAATGCAGTGATCTAGTTATTTCTCTCACAAAATGGTTTCACCACGACTAACAGCAAACACAATATCGATTGTGAGCTTCGTTGTGAAGCATAACAGCGTCATTCATTATAACGGCAGTTTGGGCAAGTGTGCAGATACACTCGCGACGTGTGATTGACAGATCCGAACATTATAAAGAGAGTGTTCTTTGATCGCTCTCTGTAGTTTAATCACAATTTAAATAACAGATTTGTTTCATGCTACTAAGAGAAACAATGGGAAGTTGATCGTTTACTCACTAGCTTGATTCACTGAGGCATAAACAGTATAAAACGTCAAAGTCTGTGTGAACTTGAATGATTAGCTACACATCAGAAATCACTGATCACAGATCAGGCATTAATGAACACTGTTACTCAATTTTCGTGGCGGTGCTGTCGAATCCATATCGTAATAGTCTGTTTGTAAAGCCTGTGCTGAATTAAATGTTAAAAATAAATGTAATCCGTTTTCTCCAAATTCTTTGGGTGGGCAAAAAAGAGGAAGGGGAGGTAACCTTTCCCTGTATGACGACATATAGAGGAGATTCCAGATTGGCCTATCTGAGCTTTCATTTTCTCAAAGGCAGAGCAGGATACCCAGGGCTTGGTTTACACCAAGCGGCAACCTCCCGCAGTTTCTCTTGAAACTAATACTGAAGTGACTTAAACTGCAATTCATCGACTGGCCACTAGGGACATGCTCCAGAAGGGAGCAGAATCTCATTGAGCCCCTTGTTAAAATGCCCAACTTTACAGCAGAAAAAAACATGTTTACAGCCTGGTACAAATTGTGGTTTTGGTCTATACGGTTCATTTTGCCCTTCATGACAACTGTGAGGAGGGTGAATTTTTTTTATAACTCATTCGTTTACATTATATAAAGCCTTAAAGTTCTGCATAATTAAGGCCGTGGCCACTTAATTGCTATCTGTTAGTCATCACTTAATCTCAGCTCCACCCACGTCCCGCCTTTTTGTCCATTTTCTGTTAACCGGGAGTGACGTGCTGCCAAGATGGCAACGGCCAGCTCGGCCCTACTTTACGCTTCAAAACCGCTCTTCAGAATCCTACGGGTGACTACATGGACACTACGTCCATATTTTTTTACAGTCTATGGTTTACACCTATCGCCATTTCTAGCCACTGGGGAACCATAGACAGGCTAGGGGAACTCATATTAATGTTAAAAAACCTTATTAAGTGAAATTTTCATGCCATGGGACCTTTAAACAAAAATTAAAAATGCCTTGGCAACTAACTGAAATAAGCTGAAGTACTAAAACTAAATGACTAATACTAAAACTGAAAAAAAAAGGAAATATAAACAATTAAACTAATAAAAATGACAAAAGCACATACAATTGCTTAAACTAAAATTTAATTGAAAACTTAATTTTAAACACGTAAGTGCTATTATATTATATCAATAATACTAAAACAACACTAGATATCATTCATTTACTTCCTTGACCAAATTATCTGAGCTATGTTTTTACAATTTTCCTCATTCATTTTTAAATCCTTGTGCTGAATTATTTGTTAACTGCAGGAACTTTGGGGAAAATATCTGAGGCGTTGATACTAAAACATATTTCAGAAATCATGATCTTCTGAGCTTAGAACAAGCAACCTCTGGGCTTTTCTTGCAGAACAACATTCAATATAGATTGTTGTTCTTGTCTTATTTTGGACTGTTTAGTTAAGCATGCGAGTTTCTTAAGGGAGTTTGTACTGTGGGATCCGAATACCATCAGCCTCCTGTTTATAGGAGCTGATCTTGTGCGCTTTGGAATACGGCCCCCAGCGCTCGGCCAAACTCAGCCAGCTTCTACAGAAGTCATCATGGCGGCCGGGTCAATCTCATGTTGCACACACTCACGGCTTTTAAAGCTCACGTCATCTCTGACCCTGTATCAACTCTAGTGTGTGTGTGTGTGTGTGTGTGTGTGTGTGTGTGTGTGTGTGTGTGTGTGTGTGTGTGTGTGTGTGTGTGTGTGTGTGTGTGTGTGTGTGCACGCACTCTCTCTGTATATGGCTATTTTTGACACCAAGCTTACATTCCAAAGTCTGAGACTGAAGGGTGAGAGTCTTTTTAGTTGTGTGTGACTCGCTCTGTTTACATTTTGTTAATTAATGGCAAACACACAACACTCTTGTCAGGGTGTTTACTACACTAAACACCGATTAAAAATCAAAGCTGAACATTATTCAGCTACTGAACTCTAAAGTCAGTTTAGTGCTCTGAGACACTAATGTATGGCTCAATCTGTTAGATTACTCAGTAATAAAGTTAATGAAATCTATCTATCTATCTATCTATCTATCTATCTATCTATCTATCTATCTATCTATCTATCTATCTATCTATCTATCTATCTATCTATCTATCTATCTATCTATCTATCTATCTATCTATCTATCTATCTATCTATCTATCTATCTATCTATCTATCTATCTATCTATCTATCTATCTATCTATCTATCTATCTATCTATCAGTCTGTCTGTCTGTCTATCTATCTATCATTTTATCTGTCTGTCTGTCTGTCTGTCAGTCAGTCAGTCAGTCAGTCAGTCAGTCAGTCAGTCAGTCAGTCAGTCAGTCAGTCAGTCAGTCTGTCTGTCTGTCTGTCTGTCTGTCTGTCTGTCTGTCTGTCTGTCGTTCTATCTATCTGTCTGTCTGTCTATCTATCTGTCTGTCTGTCTATCTATCTGTCTGTCTGTCGTTCTATCTATCTGTCTGTCTGTCGTTCTATCTATCTGTCTGTCTGTCTGTCGTTCTATCTATCTGTCTGTCTGTCTGTCGTTCTATCTGTCTGTCTGTCTGTCTGTCGTTCTGTCTGTCTGTCTATCTATCTAATCTATTTATCTGTCTCTCTGTCTTTCTATCGGTCTATCTATCTATATATATTGTTCTATAGTTCTTTTGTTCTATCATTCTATCTATAATTCTGTGTATCTGTCTGTTTGTCTGATCATTTGCTCAGTGGTCTTGTTTGAGTAATGTATGATTACAGTAACATTCAGCAAATGCAATCCACCTCAACACACTCAACAGCCGCTAGAGAAGGGGACTGTACTAGTCTCACCATGTATGGAGACAGAACACCGAATGCCCTACCGCGGCCGGACCACTGTTAGTCGCACGCTCATGGAATGTACACTCACAGAAAACACAGACACACTGGGCATTCATTAGAGAATAAATGACTGTTTGAAAGCATAAACATGAGCGCAGTAAATCCACAGAGGACGTTTTCATTCCTGGATCACGCCATAGTAACAACCAGCACTGAGATCTAACACACACACAGAGCATGAAGCCACAACCAGTAGGCCGAGAAAACTGTTTATCTGACATACTGTCCTAATGTGTCATAACAAAATCATCTTAATTCCTGCCTCCCCCCCTACACTCTCTTGCTCTTTTCATTTTTTTTAACATTTAAATATTTACACTAAAAAAAGTTTTGGACATGTACCATGGTAGTATGCATGGAATTACGCAGTATAAAATGATAGGGCCTAAATAGTGGGCCCACCTTTGCCATAGGGCTGTCCAATATCAATGCCTGCAATCTTTGGTATTCATAGCTTTCAGTCACTTGTGGAGACCTGGAGGGCAGAACATCCATGGCCCCGTAGCACAGGCCTGTCAATACTATGCATACTATATATAGAGGAAAGCAGATACGCCCAGATCGAAAACACAACGAGCTAAATTGCACATTAAGCGTTTTCTTAATAATGGTTTTGCAAGGGAAAACCCTTAACGTGAAACTTTGCTTGTTGTGTTCTTATTATGGGCACATCTGTTGGCTTGCGCTGAAAGAAAATGTTGTATATAGATGCATTCTGAATTACATTAGATCTAGTACAAACTAACTATCGGAAATAAAGGAAGTCATGTTTAGAGGAAGTCATGTTTATCCCACCTAATTACGAATTGCCATCTGATACTACGCACAGAGAAAAAGGGTGTAAAATTGTACCTTTAGGGGTACAACAGCTTGTTACTGGGGCAGTACCCTAAAAGGACATATTTGTACCTTTTTTACCACAAAAAGGTTCATAGTAATTGTACTCTAAGGTACTAATATGCACCTTTTAGGAGTAAAAAGGTACAAAGACTGTCCCAGCGACAAGCGTTTGTACCCCTAAAGGTACCATTTTGACACCCTTTTTCTCTGTATAGTACTTTTTGTAAGGCAAATACTGTAAACAATTAACTTTTGAAGAAAAAAAATCACACCAAAATTTCATCCCACTTTTAAAAAATTAAAAAAAGAGTTTGCTGAAGTGCAAAACACTCTGGAAGTCGTGTGTGTACTGGTGGACATGCGTATTAGTTTTAAACTTTAAAACCTGAGTTGGCCCCTGAAAGCGTTAGATAGACAGCTTATCAGGAACACCCTGACCCTGACCTACTTCAGTGTGTTTGTGCAAGTGTGTGTGTGCGTGGACGTGCATGTTTTTCTATCCCAGTGGGGACTTAAACCTGAATGCACGCAGACTCATGGGGACTCGTGTCACTGTGGGGACCTAAATTGAGGTCCCCATGAGAAAACAAAGCTTATAAATCATACAGAAGGAGTTTTTATGAAAATGTAAAAAGGCAGAAAGTTTTGTGTGATGGGTAGGTTTAGGGGTAGAGTTAGTGTAGGGGGATAGACTATACAGTTTGTACAGTATAAAAACCACGACGTCTATTGAGAGTCCCCACAAAGATAGTAAACCAGACTTGTGTGTGTGTGTGTGTGTGTGTGTGTGTTGCTGTGAAAGAGAGATTTGATCGCTGCGTGACTCAGCTTCTAGTGAACTCTGGGAGTGGACACTGCACTTCCTGTAGAGCTAAACAGGCTGAGTCATCAAAGCTCTGACTGACAGGAAATACATCATCAACCCCGATGCATCAATCATTAAGAGGGAGGGGTCACCGAACTGCATTATTCATTAGCGCGGTGACCGTAACGCACAGACGGTACACATGATGCTCTCCATTTTTGGGGGATACATTCTTCTCATATCGCATAAGCAAAAAGAGTTATCTTTGTAGTGCCATAATAAGAAAATCATGTGCATGTGTTTGTGAAGCAGCATATCATAGGTGAAATGCATATAATTACAGACATTTTTGAGGTTGTGTGTGTGGGTTTCTTTAAAAACACACACACACACACAAGCGGTGGTACAGATGTGACCAGCCCTCCACAGACTGTTTGCTCAAACCTTGTGTCTGTCGTGGTCATGGTATCCTAGCAACAGAGCCCTCCATCTAAGCCCAGCTCATTCTGATGTGTATTTATGAAAAGGGATTGAAAACACACTGAATTCAATTATCAAAGCCCTTGAATGATGAAGAAAGAGAGAGGATAGGAGTCCGTTTTTAATGCTTTTATCTTGGTAAATTAATCTGTTGTTGATTTACGTTCACAAACTCTGATAATATATGCATATTGCAGAGTATATAGTTATTGACTCTGCTTGATTTTGATTGGTCAATCGCTGCATTCTGCAGTAAATCATTTTTGTATTGTATCTGTTACACTTGACATTTGAGGGTTTTTATTAATAACTGTGCTAGTTTTATGTCTCTCATGTCACATGACTATGAAATAATTTCAAAACGGTATTTCATATCCATTTAGTTCTTTATTTGCTAAGAAGACACCGGTTAATTTAGTCAGCTGGACATTATCCCAAAATAAACTCCTTCAGGATGAAACAAGATCCCTCGGCTCCCTGATCATCCTGTGGATGTTTATTTTGCGGTAATGACCGGCGGTCTGTACATTGTCTCATAGGAGCTATGTTTGAAACCCAATATTAGCATAGTGTTTACTGTATGCTTAGCAATTTATACTGCTTACAATTTTTTAAATAGCATGTGAAATTGTATCCAGTATGCAACAGTAAACGTTACACATTAATATTATTCTCACATGACCGTGCATATTTTATCCAGCAAATAGCATCAAATTATCATCCTTTTGTCCTGTTTTGTTTAAAAATTATCTTTTGTCAGTCTGATGATATAATGAGCTAAATTTGAATTTACTTCCACTCATATATGTAAGGAATAATTGACAACGGGCTGCTGAATTAGCTATTAGACAAGTGAAGCGAAGTTACACTTCGGGTGTGCATTATTTTCTAATAATTAAGTGGACCAGAGTCAATTATTCCATTTATACTACGGTTACCACACCTCAAAACAATGTTCAGATGATGTATTTCAAAACATTTGTCAGGTTTTTGTCCTTAAAACGCTCTTGTATGTAGGGCTAATTTCTTACACCTCATCCCAAGCCTCCGTTGCTAATTCTAAAACGTAATTTTAGAGCTAACAGAGCCACTGATAGCAGGTTAATGAAGTTATTAATGGAGTGAGAGAGAGCGAGAGAGAGAGTGTGTGTGTGTTTGTGAATTACCGGAGTCTGTGCGTCTCTCAACAGTGTTCGTCACCAGCGCCTCTACTAATAGCGAAACTGTAAGTTTATCTGCTTCAAGAACAGCGGCCTTATTACCTCTCTAGTGTGAAATGTCATGTAGCTTTTAATCAGCTAAACTTTTTTACTGATAAAATTGTCAGAGCAGTGTGTGTCCGTAGTGTATGTGTGTGTGTTTGAGTGGGAGAGCGGGAGAAAGAGAGGGAGAAAATTAAACTTCATTTTGTGGGAAAAACATGGAGATAATTTGTCGTTTTATCCTATTGTTTACTCTATTTCTTTGCTTGGTCAGTGTTGTTGTGGGTTTTGATTCTTTTGCTGTTGTCGGCTGTAAAGACATTTCAAATAACTGAAATCATTTGGCGAAGTGAAATGGAACTGTAATGCGATCAAGACCTGCCTGGAACTACTTTAGCCATGCGTTTCCCTGAAAATAATTGCACACTTTAGAACGTTCGTCAACCAATCAGATTCAAGCATTCAACAGCCCCGTAGTATAAATATAAATATATGATGCAGTGCATATACACACACACACCACCGGTCAAAAGTATTTAATAATTAAAGTTTTTGTAAAAAGTCTGTTATGCTCACCAAATGCATTTATTTGATCAAAAATACAGTAAAACAAAAATTTTGTGAAATATTATTAAAATAACAGTTTTCTGTTTGAATACATTTCAAAATACAATTTATTCTTGTGATGCAAAGCTGAACTCTCAGCATCGTTACTAGAAAATATGCTGATTTGACTATATACACACACACACACATTTTATGCACTATGTCCAATAATAATAATTATAGAAAGTATTTAGAATAAACTAAAGCTGTATTTGAGAAGCCCTACACAGGACCTGAAAGAGATCACCCCGACTTTGAGGGTAAAGGGGGGGAACAGATAATCCCGTCGAGACTATACGGATAATCCCGGGATTATAATCCTAATCCTATGTCACACTGGACAGCTCACATTGCTGCTAATCGGCTGTAGCGCCCTAAAGCCACTGTGAACACTGATAATCCTGTTACTGAGATCCATGTAATCTCACGCTGATAAGGTAATCATACAGAGAGTTAAATGTGTATGTGCATGCCAGTTATTGCCTACATGAGGGACCAGCCAATGATCTTCATGTCTTAACATGTAAACGTACTTTTGTGGGAAACCCATGGTATTAGGTTTATGGGATAAAAAATATCACCTTCTCAATAGAAAAGTCACCAAACAAACATCTGTGCGTGGAAGTACACTTATCGGAATGAAATTAATTACTGCAGACAGCTCCGTGACCTTTGACCCCACCCTTTCGCTCCAGATGAGCCAGGCGTGTGGTCGCGTGATAAATGTGTAAGTAAATCTTGACAGGCGTGAGACAACGACAACAAACGCGCACCGTGAGAGCTCTTGGCAGTGTCAGAAGGGGGTGTGCAGCGAGGAAAAAATAAAGAGGCAAAGAAACTGTTAACGAGAAAAGAGTTGGCACAGCCAACATCACAGCTGACTAAGATCTGACTCTCTCTCTCTCTCTCTTTCTTCAACTGTAGTCAGAGATGGAGCGAGAGGTGGACCATGCATATATACTATTTTCTAAACAATATGTGTCACTTGCTACCATGATGCTACAACACTGTTGTGGGTGGTTGCCAATGCAGAAACTGTCCACAGATCTGAACCTGCCGATTGCTTAGAAAAGCAATAGCACATTTCTCTTCAAAAAGCCAAAATCATTCATATCCTTGGCACAAAGTTACGCCAAGGTGCAGCTAAATGAGTTCAATTAAACCGGGGTCTGTTTAAATCACTAGCCCTAAGTATGAGCTATAGTAATTGCATACACTACTAAAAAAAAAAAATGTATGTATGGAATGTCATAAATTATGACATAAAAACAGTTAAGTCATTAAGCCATTTTATCTCCTAATTTTTACTTTTGTCATAATTTTTATGTTTCTATTTTTATAGTCAATTTCGACTATCTATATATATATATCTCTCATACTTATTCTGAGTACCTCATAATTTTGACTTTTTATGTCATATTTGTATCATAATTATATATTTATCTCATAATTTTGACTTTTTGTCGATTCAACTTCATTATGTCGTGATTATGACTTATATTTTATAATTTTGCCTTTTTATCTCATATTTGTATCTCATTATAATCTCACAATTTTGTCATAATTTGGATCTATGTCAATATCAACTTTAAATCTTCTGATTTGTCACACCTCTGACTTAGTGTCTCATAACTTTGACTTTTTATGTCATATTTGTTTCGTTATTACGACTTCGTATCTTATAATCGTGACTTTTTATGTCATACTTGTATCATAATTATATATTTTTCTCATTATTTTTTGTCGATTTTGACTTGTGTTATGATATTATTATGACTTATCGTGATTTTGACTTTAATATCTTATAATTTTGCCATTTTATCTCATATTTGTATCTCATTATAATCTCATAATTTTGCCATCATTTTGATTTCTGTCAATTTCAACATTAAATCTTAAGACTTGTCACAACTATGATTTACCAAAGCATGTTTTTGTTGAAAAACATTTTCCATAAGAATGAATTCACTTCATTAGTGAAAATGAAGAGCAGGACTTTCAGTAATATACACGCACAAAATGAGGGGGGGGGGATAAACCGCTATTGAGCTCTGACACGCGCACACATTGTAAAACACATCCGACAGAAAACTGTAAGTCAGCGCAAGTACAAAGGGACTCTGTTGCTGAGGGACAGCAGCGGCTGACACTATACACAAGGATGAAACCTTCCTCTATCCCCTTAAAATCACACACACACACACACACACAACATTATTTAATCTGTGCTATAATACTTTTACCCAATAATTTTACCAATTGAACATTATTTGATTGCCTGTAACTAGCTGTTTATCATGTTTACCTTGCAAGTGAGCAATCCAATATAACTCTTTTTTTCTGTCAACTAAAGACTATGGCCAGATATAAGTCAGAGAGAGAAAAAACGCCTTTAGACTTCTAGATTTCTATCTTATCCTTGTACAGTCAGCTAAACTTTCTGAAACTTGAGATGGGCTGAGTTGACTTTTTTTTCTGGGATTTCAGTCCAGCTGTAAAAGGGAACGTCAGCAGATTAACAAGGAAGAGAGGACCCATCTTGTCATTTGTTTCATTTAAAAGGGTCAGAGAGAGGGTGGAATGGTCATGTAAAACTAAATCAATAAGAACGAAATACTTTTTTATGCAAAAACCCTTTATTGATGAGTTTAAAAAAACAATTTAGAGTGAAATACAAAAAAAAAAATGAATTACTTTCTTAAAGGGATAGTTCACCCACAAATGAAAATCATGTCATCATTTACTCACCCTGTTGTTTCAAACCTGTATGAATGTAAAATGAATGAAAGATATTTAGAAAATATGGGTAACCAAACAGTGGATGGGTCTCATTGACTTGCATAGTATGAAAAATAAAAAACTATGGATGTCAATGGGTGCAGGTTTACGTCAGTAGAGCAGTATGTCGACTAACCTCAGCATCAACTGTCTGGTTACCAATATTATTCAAAATATCTTCTTTTATGTTCAAATCTTCATACAGATTTGGAACAACTTGAGGGTGAGTAAATGATGACATAATTAACATTTTTGGGTGAACTGTCACTTTAATAGTTTTTTCCTTGTTCTACGGTTAACTACCATAACATGAATGTACATGAGAAGCAAAATTGATATTAGAAGTTTAGTTCACCCCAATTTTTTTTTTTAAATAAGATTAATTACTCTCCCTCATGCCGTAAGACCTTCGTTCATCTTCGGAACACAAATGAAGATCGTTTTGATGAAATCTGAGAGCTTTCTGTCCCTCCATTGACAGCTACACAACTACCACTTTGTCACTTCAAAAAGTTCACAAAGTGATTGTAAAACAAATCCATATGAATTGAGCGGTTTAGTCCAAATTTCCTGAAGAGAGTCGATCGCTTTATATGATAGACAGATTGAATTGAAGCTTTTATTCACATATATACACATGGATCAGCGAGCAGAAGCTCAAATGAACCTGCTTGACCCGCGAAAACGATCCTGATTGGTTCTTGCGGAAGCTCAAACGCGCTGCGTAACACGAGAATTAACCTCATTGGTTCTTGCACATCAACAAACATGCTTGAGCTTCAGTTTACCATAACTGATGTGTGTGTAGATGAATGTTTGCATGTGAATAAACGCCTAAATTCAATCTGTTCATCATATAAAGCGACTGGACTAAATTTGGACTAAAGCGTTCAATTAATTTTGGATTAGTTTTACAATCTTTTTATCCTAAACTGAGGTGATGCACATATCCTCTGTTTTTTTGGAACAGTGCTTATATGTTGCCATATGCAAGCAGTGACCTAACCGACCTACCATACCAGTGCATCCTCTCTCTCTCTCTCCCTCTCCCTCTCTCTCTCTCTCTCTCTCTCTCAGCTGTTGGGAGGCCGAGTGATGGTCGGGAATGACTTTCTCTGTAGCCTCTCTGATTTCACTGACAGTGCGGCTTATAATGCACTCTGTCTGAGGATCCAGTTTCAAATGCATTTCCTGCCGTGCGCAACTGAAGGTTTTTCACTCCTGTCAAAAAAAAAAGAGTTACTGTACAAAAAAGATAAAGAAAAAAATGTATATTAGCCAGAGAGTTATATTCACTAAAATGGATTTATAGTTTTGGGTAACACTTCACAATACGGTCTCGTTTGTTAACAGTGCATTAACTAATGTTAAGTTTTAACAGATACAACTTTTTATTTTTTCATATTTTTATAATTTTAAGTATTAGTATAGGTAGAAATTAACATTTACTAAGATTAATAAATGCTGTTAATTCATGTTAACTGATAAAGTCAACTAATGTTAACAAATGAAATCGTATTATGAAGCGTTACCTAGTTTTATATTATATTTTAAATGTACATATATGCAAACAAGGCCAGAATAATTTAACAATGCTTTAAAAAAAAACATGTTGGGTCTTCAACATTTGTTTACTTTGTTGAATTTCGTCAGGATGATTTTGCAGTTTTCAATATATTCATGATCTACATTCTTTATAAATGTCTTTGCATTGTATAACAAAATATTGCATTTTATACGAATCATATTTAGTGTCCAAATACTTTTGGGGTCCACTGTATTTTTTGGGTCCACAGTTTTATTTCTAACATGGGCACTTTTTTATCCAGTCAACATCATTTATATAGTATTGTGAGCATAAAAAGAACATTTTCTATTGATTCAGTGTTTGCAACTAAAGAAAGAGTTATTTTGGAAAGAGAAAATCTACAATTCTAGGTTAAATAAAGGTTTGGTTAGGAACTCCATAACACCAGATCTCACTACAGAACTCATTTTCTCCCACTGAATGACTTTTCAGTTATATGAATCATTTTAAAACGACACAATATGTCAGAAAATCACTTACATGTCCTTACACGTGTTTGTCATGTGACCTGAGCCCCTATGCTGCTGTACTGCAGAAGGTTACAGGTAGAGGCGAGTGGGGTTAGATGGGGTGAGTGCAACTCGACTCTGTCAGGCCTGACACGCACGCCTCGCCTCATTTCACCCACCTCCCATAAACACTTCTTTCTTTTATTCTTCTTCAAACTCATTCTCTCCCCATTCTTTCCCTTCCACCATGCTGTCTCCTTTTTTCCTCTTCCTCTCGGCAGGTCAGTGAGAGTACAGTACATTTCTCGCACGTGCTCAGTAGGGCTGTGTCACACCTTTCACAGAATGTTCTCACCCCACACGCACACCCTTTTACATGCACAAACCCGCTTAAACACACACACACACACACACACACACACACACACACACACACACACACACACACACACACACACACACACATTGTGATCCAATAATCACTTTCATTGCTTACATTCACGGCTGAATCTGACTTTAATCCAATGTTTGATTGTGCCGACGAATATTAAGTGTCAGTGACTCCATGTCTGGGAATAATGATGTCCATGCATGCAGGGACATTTGTACTATTTTACATTAAAAATACATTTAAAAAAAGATTGAAGCATTTTTAACAGGTTGGAGATCATTGTCTGTGTCAAATCAATTCAAATAATTGAATAATTAACATTATTAATAATAAATAAAACATGATTTAATTAGTAAAATAATATAATGAATTATTATATTGAATTATAATAAGTATTCTAATAGTAACAATTTAATTATTCATGTAAAAAAACGTAATAGGTCGAAATTATTAAGTAATTTAATCTGCAATTTTCCTTTAAAAAGTGTAAAATGTGGTACATTTGATTCAAAACTGTGGCTTATAACTGTTCTGCCTTTTTCTTTGTACTATATTTTCTGTACAATTCTGTTTTAAATGATCCAAAAACATAGGAGACTTACATTTACATTTTACATTTATGCATTTGGCAGACGCTTTTATCCAAAGCGACTTACATTGCATTCAAGGTACACATTTTGTAAATCCTTGTAAATTCTTGCATATTTACAATATGTAACATATTTACAATATGTAAATTATTATTTACATATTAATAATAATAATATGGCAGACGGCAACAATTGCTAATGTTGGATTGGTCAGTAAGATTTGATGTCGGGGTTCAAATGATCCAAACACATAGGAGACTTACATTGGAAAATGATTTAAATAATAATAATAATAATAATAATAATAATAATAATAATATGGCAGACAGCAACAGTTGCTAATTTAGGATTGGTCGGTAATATTTGAAGTCGGGGTTTTAGCAAGGGTCAATCGAATTATGAAACTTTAATTTTTCAGTACGAAACACTTTGTCACTCTTATTTGAGCTGCATCAAATGAGCAGAAATGCAGTTGGAAATAAAGTCAGTGTTTTGAGAAATATATATTTGAGTGTTCATCCACTCATAACTCAGTGTCGTTTCAGAGAGGCCAGTTTCCCTAATGTCTTAAACAGATGGTAGAAACTTCAGCTCACAGAATACCAGCCAGACACTCTTTGATTGGCCAGCTCGCAGCCGCGGACGTGCGTGTTTTATTTATTTATTACATACTGCGTAGATAGGAGAGCAAACTTACTTCACAGTTCTAGAATGTTCTGCTATCTGCTTTAGCCTCTAACTCTAGTGTGTTGCTGTTCTAGGAAGTGAATTCAATCTGAATCATTTCCAATTAGCCATAAATGGCTAATGAACTATTCTTAATCCTCTAACATGTTTTTTTGTTTAAATGTTACCAAACTGCTAATGTGTTGTGTAAATGTGACTATTGTACAGGTGTTTAGCCAAATCGAGAAAATGTTCGTAGTTTATTTGTGTTGGGAAATCCTCATTTGTAGTATTTGCAGCCTGTGGAGATCTTCGCTTGTGACATCAACAGTGACCAGGATCATGCCTGTCAGCGTATGATAGTGGAGGAAGACAAACCCAGAGAGGGCTTAACATTTAGGGGGGTGTTTGTGTGTGTGTGATACTGTGGGGGACATCTGACTCCCTGCTATTTTCCCCTCGAATTAACTGACCTGACCTCTCGCTCACAATGTTTGTCTAACATGTCTCCCACATACTATGGACTTGATCTAGCTCAGGGCTGTCCAGTCCTGCTCCTGATGGGCCAACGTCCAGAGTTTAGCTCCAACACACTTGCCTGGAAGTTTCTACTTAGTAGCTGTGTCCGATTCCTTAAACCCTTAAATAGGGCACTATTTGAGGGGACAGTCATTTGTAGTGGTGTCCGTCGTTATTGAGTGCACTCATTCAATCCCGCAGCCCTTCCGTGCACTCACACTTGTTTTCATTTCACTCGCTCAAGTGAACTATATTAGTGGAGTAGTGTTGGGAATGAGGGTATAGGGGGTGATTTGGAACACAGCAAGTGAGTCTGAAGATCTTGATTAGCTGGTTCAGGTGTGTTGAATTAGGGTTGGAGCTAAGAGTATGTTTACACAACACCGTTTTCAACTAAAAATAGAATTTTTTTTGTGCGTTTTGGCCGTTCATTTACACAACAACAGCGTTTTGGGGGCCTGAAAACATAAGCTTTTGAAAACAGGTTTCAAAGTGCAAAGTATTGAAAACAATGCCTTTACCATCTCATTTAAAAAACAAAAATGTGATGTATGATAACAAATGGGGTGTTTCTTGACAAAGTGACATCGCCAACTACTGGCCTGGCATGCATAATACAGCCTTTTTAGTCATTATTGCAGATCGGTGTGAACAGGGATGGTTTTGACAACGTTGTTGTGTGTTTTTAGTACATCATTGTCGTGTAAAAATACCTTAAAAATGTTTTTTTTTAAATAAAAATCCGTTTTAATGTTATTTTAGGAATTCATAATTTTACAGTAGACAGACAGACAGACAGACAGACAGACAGACAGACAGACAGACAGACAGACAGACAGACAGATAGACAGATAGATAGATAGATAGATAGATAGATAGATAGATAGATAGATAGATAGATAGATAGATAGATAGATAGATAGATAGATAGATAGATAGATAGATAGATAGATAGATAGATGGATGGATAGATGGATAGATAGTGCATATTTTTGTTTTATTGTCTGTCCATTACATTATGTGCTTTATAACTGTAATAACACTTTATTTTACAATAATTAATTCAGGACTTTAGGTTAAAATCAAAGGCTAGGT
This sequence comes from Gobio gobio, assembly GCF_949357685.1. Lineage (NCBI taxonomy): Eukaryota > Metazoa > Chordata > Actinopteri > Cypriniformes > Gobionidae > Gobio > Gobio gobio. The sequence continues at coordinate 51,132,036 of NC_137102.1, forward strand.
TATTTTCTGCTTTTTAAAATATATAAATCAGGTTGTGCAGCATAATGTGATGCCACAAATACATTTCCTGTATGTATTTTTTATTTATTTTTATAATAATAATATATATATATAGAATGTAATTTTACATTATGAAATAAATGAAATATATTAGTAAAATTATAAATACATTTTTATTGTTGTTTACATAAATCTAGTTTCAGTTTACTGCTTTCTCTTCTAGTGATTGTAAATGCTTTGCATAAAAGTTTTTTTTAGGGGGTGGGGGCTTTGTGTGTAAATTCCATTTCCAGAAACGTTTGAGCCCTGTGTGGTCATCCAGATAGCATCCATCCACTGATCTGCACAGTACACGACTGCATAACTCTCTCCTAAAGTGCTGCTTTCTGAGATAATTGAACAGTTAGCCACAGAAATTGGCAAAAGGACTTTATTTTGGTCACAGCAGTCAGACATGATGACATGGTCAGATAAGAGCAGGTTAATGACCGCCTGCACTGGACATACTCTCGCCAACTCAGACACTCATCATCTCAGGTCACACGGGGTTACTGTAGATCCATAAACTCATCAGATGAATTTCTCTCGCACTGATGTGGCTAGTTAATCAATAGTCCGCTAATCAATTGAGTGACATTTTGTCAGGGCCGAAATCCACATGGGCTGAAAGCAGCTGTGAAGTTGCATTCAGATGCATTAGAGCAGAGGGCTTTCCCATGCACTCAATACTGTCAGCCGGAATGGGAACAGGGTGTTCCTGTTAAATACTAACCCTAACAGAGGGAATGAACCAGAACAGAAGATGCCAGTTGCATGCCATTTACTGCCTAGTTTTAATGCAATTCATTTTCAGATGCTAGCAATGTCTGATTGGTACACACCCTTGATTACACACAGGCAGTTTCTATACATTTCTGTGTGTGTAATATATATATATATATATATATATATATATATATATATATATATATATATATATATATATATATATATACATATGTGTGTGTGTGTGTGTGTGTGTGTGTGTGTGTGTGTGTGTGTGTGTGTGTGTGTGTGTGTGTGTGTGTGTGTGTGTGTGTGTGTGTATAATACAAAACCAGTCATAAGGCTTGATTTTTTAAATAGAGATTTATACACCATCTGAAAGCTGAATAAATTAAAAGTGTTAGGATAGGACAATATACAACTGTTTGAAAATCTGGAATCCGAGGGTGCAAAAAATCTAAATATTGAGAAAATCGCCTTAAAATTGTCCTTAGCAATGCATATTTCTAATAATAATATTTTTTTATATATATTTACGGTAGGACATTTACAAAGTATCTTGATGGAACATGATCTTTACTTAATATCCTAATGATTTTTGGCATAAAAGAAAAATCTATAATTTTGACCCATACAATGTATTACCCGTGTGACTTATGACTGGGTTTAGAGTGATAAAGATTCCATAATCCATATCTGCTCAGTGGGCCAGAAAAACATTAGAAAAGTTAGTTTACCCACAAAATGTATATTTATATGTATGAATGTAAATAACAATAAACAAATTATAATATAAAAGTCATATGGATTTGGAAAAACATGAGGGTGATTAAATGATGACAGAATATTTATTATGCATTGCGATTTTTGTTGTTATAATTATTTTTTTGTTATTTTTATACAATTACAAATGAATATTATTTTTCACAGGTACAGATATAACTCAATAAAACCTGAGGTTTAATATTTTGTATGTTCTTTTCTTCTCCTCTCGTTCTTCCTCTGTCTCAGGGTCGTTGTTCCAGAGAGAACTGTAAGTACCTGCACCCTCCTCCTCACCTGAAGACGCAGCTGGAGATAAATGGCCGTAACAATCTGATCCAGCAGAAGAACATGGCAATGCTCGCCCAGCAGATGCAGCTAGCCAATGCCATCATGCCTGGAAGTCAGCTTCAGCCAATGGTGAGGCTCAATTCTTCTAACCTGCCCCTTAAAAAGCCAGAGAGATTACCCACAGGCCATTTCTATACATAATGCATGATTTGTATTATGATATATATATATATATATATATATATATATATATATATATATATACACAATGGCCCCAAAAGGTAAAGACCTTTGGCTTTTGGAGTTTAAAGGCCCTTTCACACCAAGAACGATAACTATAACGATAACTATATTAGCGTCCACACCAGCTGACAATTTCATACTGTTTATTCAAAGTACTTGCTGCGGTTTTGTCATCTGCCACTTTCAGTGCTCGATCTATGTATGGATGGATTCTGATTGGCTGGCAGTGTTTTTACCATTCATCACCTGAAAAAAAAATCATTCTGAAAGTGATTCCAACTATATTTTTCTCTGTGCCGTTATCGTTATAGTTGTGGTGTGGACTCTGCTATTCTTTCATATTTAGAATGATTTTTTGAACTATACCTTTATCGTCATTGTTATAGTTATTGTGCTTGGTGTAAACGTCCTTAAGAATTTTTTTCAATTGTAATGAATTATATTGTATTATTTAAGTTCATTTATCATGTGAAATATGTGTTTTTTAAATATTCTTAATATAATTTATTATATTCATATAATAAATGATAATTACGTGTATAGTGTGTTTTGGTTCTGTTTTCCCTGTTCCCATCTACCCGAGTTTGCCTGAACAACAGGCTTTATTACAGACTGTTTTTTTTTCTCTACTCCTTTCGTCGTGCGTGTAACTACAACAACCATTCCTGACAATATTGTAGTATAATATATGGGTAATATGTTTTTTTAATATTATTATTAATATGATGTATTATAATTTATAATAATTTATGTTATATGAAATGTATTATATTAATATGAATTGATGTCATAAATGATTAACAAAAAAAAGACAATGTCATAATGATAATATGAATATGGTAACTCTGTACTGCCACAGAACTTTTTTTGTAAGCATGGATAATAGTCAAATAATAATTTTTTTGACCCTTAATTGTATTTACATAACAAAGTTTAATTTGTTGTTATTTATTCTGTTTCAGCCTATGTTTTCGGTCGCGCCAAGCCTTGCAACCAACGCCAGTGCAGCTGCCGCAGCGGCTGCCGCGGCTGCGTTTAATCCGTACCTGGGCCCAGTGTCACCTGGGCTGATGTCCGCAGAGATCCTGCCCAGCGCACCTGTGCTGATGGCGGGCAACCCTGGAGTGGCATCCATGCCGTCCGCTGCCAACGCTGCAGCCGCTGCCGCTTCAGCAGTGGCAGCCCAGAAACTCCTCAGAACAGACCGCCTGGAGGTATGAGGTCATCAGAGAGCCATGGCATCATAACACACTGCCATACTGAGACACTAAATCAGTATCTTTTTCTTTCACATGTATACACCAGTGGCCGGTTGCATAAACTGCTAAGACTAGTCTTTTAAGTTAGTCATCAGTTTTCCTAAGTCACTTACTTAAAAACGTAGATCAGTCCAATTTTTATACCGAAAAGTAAGACTGATTACTCCTAACTAACTGCTAGTTGGTCACAGTTCTTAAAGGTCCCGTTTTTCGTGTTTTTTTGAAGCTTTGATTGTGTTTACAGTGTGCAATATAACATGTGTTCATGTTTCGCGTGTAAAAAAACACAGCATTTTTCACACAGTTTACTTATCTGTATACCGCTGTTTTCACTGTCCTCAAAACGGCTTGAAAGATTTCCCTGTTCTATGAAGTCCCTCCTTCAGAAATACGTAACGAGGTCTGATTGTGCCAGCGGTTCCCGTGTTGTGATTCGACAGCAGCTTAGGGCACGCAGAGCGCACATTACCGGAAAGGTCACGCCTCTCACCATAACGGGGATGCATGCGCTCAATGATCTATAAGTACAGCGTCCCTGGGAAAGCCAAACAAAGGTGACTTGACTCCGGGATGAAAATAACAGCGTCTCGACGACATGGCGACAAACAAACTCTACAAACGCAACCGAACGCAACACTTCCTCTACTCCACGCGGGAGCAACAAGACCACGCCCCCTTTTTCGCGTACTCTTGTGGGCGGAGGTTAGTCGACAAACTGCTCTACTGACGTAATTAAAGCAGGATGAACAGAGATGTAGTCCCAACCGGACGTTCGCTGTAGGCTTTGAAAGGGAACTTCTGTTAAATAAAATATCTCTCTTGGCATTGAACTTTGAGCTTTATAATTTTACAGGTATTATATATGCTCTAACAGCAACATTACACACTAACTAAAGTTTGAAAAATGGGATCACGAAGAACAGGACCTTTAAGACACACGGTGCGTCCCAATTCGCACACTATCCATACTAAATAGTATTTGAATATAGAATTAGTACGTCCTAAATCGTAAGTTGTTGAAAAGAGTATTCCAAAGATCGGTCCTGGAGGGCCACTGTCCTGCAGAGTTTAGCTCCAACCCCCAACCAGCTAATCAGTGTCTTACAAGGCCCTAGTTAGACACTGATTAGCTGGTTCAGGTGTGTTTAATTGGGGTTGGAGCTAAACTCTGCAGGACAGTGGCCCTCCAGGACCGATTTTGGAGACCCCTGCTCTAAAGGCTGATATTAGCCACAACCCATTGCAAATTGGACGAGGATTCGATTAGAACTACAAACATGGATAAAAGTGTAAAAAAAACTACAAACATGGCAGATGTGCGAGTCGACGGTTAAGTAGAGAAATTTAGATAAAGGGGTTTGAGTGAATAGTTATCAGTATCTAAATGAACGAAAAGATAATTATTCAAAATTATCCTCGTTGTATTTCATCCGCAACAGCTTTGTGAACTTTTGTAATGATACGTTTGGCCATTCACTTTTAAATGCACCATTACATTTCAAACACACGAGGAGAGTATCCGCATGAAAAACCCACGAATGGCAGATCAATGCTACTAATTTTCTCTCCGAAACGGCAGGATATGAAATTTAATTGAATGTGGAGGATTTTAACTGTGACAAGATGATTGACAGGGCAGTTTAAAAGGTGACGCGATGCACGTAACCAAGCGACAGAGTCCGTTCAAGATGATGAAGTAGTATCTCTCAAAGCTTGCATACTCTTCTGCTACACGCACTCAAAAGTATGTTCTCTTTCTTCCCAAAAAGAGTGCATATTTTAAGGGCGTAGGATAGGTAGGCGAATTGGCCCCAGGGGTGTCCAATCCTGCTCCTAGAGGGCCACCGTCCAGCAGAGTTTATTTCTAGCCCTAATTAACCCCACCTGAACCAGCTAAATCAAGCTCTTCAGGATCACTAAAAACTTCCAGGCAGGTGCGTAGGAGATAAACTCTGCAGGAAAGTGGCCCTCAAGGAGCAGGATTGGACACACCGGGTATACATGTTAAAACTGCGTATGCATGCAGGTAGGTTACAGCCACAAGATGGGTAGTTTTAAGAAATAAAGGGGCTGCTGCCCCCTGCTGACCACTGGATGAAAAAACACATTTCCCCATCTGAGACATTGGCTATGTTCTGAAGTAATGACATACTGCACACCTCATACTACACAGAATCTCCTATATACTGCCTACTGTTTTGTTTTAAAAATATATGTGTATGCAGCAACATGAAATATGCACCAGTAAATGTTTTTAAGGTAGGGCAGGCAATTTTCGGAGAGGCTAGCAATAGCTAGCTAGCTCTGAAAGCATAGGATCCCACCCTCTCTTCAGAGCGTTTCCTTCAGTGTACTCTGGTTGGATACTACACATTTTAGCAATATTGCAATGTAATACACTTTTGTGGTAAATGTCTTCACTTTTGGCAAATAATAAGACAAGGAAGACATGCAAGATATTCTGAACAATGTACTTCACCATTCAAGAATTCCATTTTCCATTCATACAGAAAGTTCACATATTAAGCACACACAGTACATACTGCATACTGTTTTGTTTCAACGGTAGCAAGCCATTTTGAACATGATTAATTTAAATGTAAGATTACAGGGTTTCTTCATTAATGAAACTTTATTAGTGCACACCAAAACTTAGCGATCTCTCAATATGCAAACGCTGAATGTGATGCATCATGCTTGTGTGTATTCTCAGGTGTGTCGTGAATACCAGCGTGGCAACTGCTCTCGCGGGGAGACGGACTGCAGGTTCGCCCACCCTTCCGACAGCACAATGATCGACCCCAGTGACAACACAGTGACGGTGTGTATGGACTACATAAAGGGCCGCTGCTCCAGAGACAAGTGCAAATACTTCCACCCTCCTGCACATCTGCAGGCCAAGATCAAAGCAGCCCAACACCAGGTCAATCAGGCCACGGCCGCCGCTGCCATGGTGAGCACGTCCTCTACTGTACATCGCACACATACACACACACAGAGTTATATAGTACTGTATCCCATTCATGATACTGTATGTAGAATTAACACTTTCTTACATGGTATTTATTTGATCTCAATGCTAAAGGGATAGTTAGCCCATGATTTATTCACCCTCAAGCCATCCTCGGTGTATATGACATTCTTCTTTCTGATGAACACAATGAACACAAAGTTATATAAAAAAATGTCCTGGCTAATCCAAGCTTTATAATGGCAGTGAATGGGAGCCCAAAATTTGAAGCCCAAAAAATGCATCCATCCATTGTAAAAGTAAGTTAATAAAGGCCTTCTGAAGCGAACTGATGGGTTTGTGTAAGAAAAATATCCATATTTAACACGTTATAAAGTAAAATATCTAGCTTCCGGCAGACCGCCTCCATATTCAACTTACGGAAAAAGTGCGACGATGACGTCAGGCGCTGCGCATTTTAAACTGCGAGAGCTGTTACACTTTCATAGTAAGTTGAATACAGAAGGCGGTCCGGCGAAAGCTATATATTTTACTTCATAAAGTTTTAAATACGGATATTTTTCTTACACAAACCCATCAGTTCGCTTCAGAAGGCCTTTACTAACCCCCTTGGAGCCGTGTGGATTACTTTTATAATAGATGGATGCACTTTTTTGGGCTTCAAATTTTGGACTCCCATTAAAAGAGCCAGGGCATTTTTAATATACCTCTGATTGTATTCGTCTGAAACAAGAAAGTCATATACACCTAGGCTGGCTGGAGAGTAAGTAAATCATGGGGTAAGATTCATTTTTAGGTGAACTATCCTTTTAACATTGACACTTCTGTGGCATTTGTAAAGTATGCATTTAAAAGAAGAATCAGGAGTCTTTAAATAAGGATTTATGAGCATTTTAGGAATGTTTCTTATATTTTTGATAGAGCTCTATACCTCAAGTCATTGCCATTCCCATTTAAACTGCATAAATACGTAATATCATCGTCCTGTCGAGCAGAGAGCAGTGTCATAATTATTTGTATGTAGCATTTGATCATTTCTGCACATTAAATGTATGTTTGCAATCCAGCGCAATGTTATCCACTGTTGACGTATTACACAACTGTTTATTGTCAATGAAACCCTGTAAATGTTACGATAATTGATGTACTTGTTAATCTTAATCTCAGTACAGAGTCTCCTAAAACAGAATGGACTGTATTTCTGCATGCCTTAGTCCTGATATCCCCCTGTATACTGCATTCCAATGATTTGTTTTTATTTGTTTTTTTCTCACCTACCCAAAATGCACTGCTGCCCCCATGATGCACCTCTGCTTGCTGTTTATGTTAATGCGCTTGAACCCCATTGGCCCATTGCCATCATGTGCTCGCTGCCTGCTAATTAAGACTCAGTCGGCTGTCAAATCACTGAAGCGACCCCTCGAAGCCACCTTTGACCTGGTACTATGACCTTTCACCTTTTTGCTTGGCATGTTGCTTTATTGTAGTGTCTTAATTAACAAACAAAAAAAAGAGAGATAATTTGCAAGCATAGTCCTTTTGTTATGTGTTTATTTAATGCCTCTGTTGTGTTCTATGTTACCATGTCGTGTGATCAACTGACTGTGGCGAGCATACGCTCGGCTTTGACCGGGAACGAGATATGCGAGTCTGCCGCAATCAGATCATCACACGTGTGTTATTCCAGGGCGTGAGGACAGGGCCAGATGTTCTAAACTCTAGTCACATGGCTTCTACATGTCTATTTGATAGGGTGCATGTTTAGTATCTCTGTATAGTGCATGTGTCTTTGGGAGGGGTAGCAGCAGAAGAGTACTAAAGCTCCACCACCAAAGCAACAGAAAAGATCTAGTCTCTTTCTCACACTTATCATGGAGTGAGCAGTGCAGTTTATTTTCCTTTTTTTTTTCTCTTTTTTTTTCTTTCGTTTTTTTCTCGTCACTTTTGTCTGCAAAACATTTGAGTAGTGCTACGCTTGCTTCATTTGCATTGAGTTAGCAGTATGGATGTTGTAGTGTTAATGAATTAATATTCTCCTGATGTAAAACTAATAATGTACTATATCACAGATGCTCAGTGCTAATTTAAGTAATAGCGAGAGAAACTGGCTCTTTGGCTTTTGCTTGTGCCGTAGAAATGTATTAGCTGCCGCTTGCTTGCTTGTTTGTCAGAATCAAGCCCTGTGATGTGTTTGCCCTCTGATGATAATTCTGTCTTTTTCTTGTTCCTTTCCTGTTTTTACTCTCTTCTACACGTCCCAACCTGTTCCCCATTTCCTCCACCCCCCTTCCCTGTGGTCTTATCGGAGCAGGGAATTCCTCACAGTGTCATGCCACCTTTACCAAAGCGGCCTGCGCTTGAGAAAGCCAACGGTGCCACGGGCATGTTCAGTACTGGCATGCTCCAGTACCAGCAGGCTTTGGCCAACATGCAGTTTCAGCAGCAGGCCTTTATTCCGTCAGGTAGGACTTCGCGTCACCCCTGACCACCCCTTGATCTCACCTTTGACCTTACTACACCATGAGCGATGCACAAGACATGGGATGCCTTTTTTGTTGTTTTTTTAACAGAGACAGGGTTCCCACAGCCATAAAAAAAATGTGTGAATATCAGGAAAATCTTCTTGCACCGTGCTGTAAATACTAACATAGAGTATTTGCATTTTATATAGTAACATGCTACTGTAAAATATAATCAATATTTGATCATTAATAATATAGATAGATGTATAATAAACACTTTATTGTCATATATATATTTGTAAATATTTCTTCACTATATATATGTATTTTTTTCTTTACTATATATGAATATATTTTTAATTAATATATTTGTAAAGTTTATAATAATATAATAATAATTATATAATTTAATATATTTATATAACTATTCTAGTAATAATAAAATTATAATAATATAAATGGTATAATATATATATATTATATATATATATATATATATATATAGTATACTTATAGCATACATTTATAAATAAAGTATAACATTATAGGATAGTATAATTTATTGTAATAATACAAATATAATAAAGTATGTATATTACTTTACAATTACAATTTTCACTTTTCAATATTATTGATACATTATTGTATACATTATTTTATTGTTATTTCATATATTAAAATAAAATAACTATATATACAATTCTATAATATATATTATATAAAGTAATATAATATAATTATAATATATATATATATATGTATTATATAAATGTGTGTGTGTTTGTGTGTATATATATATATATATATATATATATATATATATATATATATATATATATATATAGCTCTGGAAAAAATGTAATCTCTTAAAATCTCTTAATTTTTTCTAGAGCTGTATATATAAAATTTTGATGATAATAATAATAATAATAATGTAAATATCATATGGTATATTTACAGTAACATTTTATAAACATAATTGCATTATAGTATGCTATAATTGATTGTAATATAATGCGTGAATATTACTTTACAATTACAATTATTACTTTACAATATTATTCATATATTATTGTATATATTGATATTGTATACATTGTTTACACCAGGTGCAAGTAATCTCTCCTTTAAAATGAATTCTAAAAATAATAATAATCTCAAACTCCAGGAAAGATTATTGAAAACCATTTGGTCAGAAGGCGTGGGAGCCTTGCATTGTGCACACAGTAAACTGAGCAATAAGAAACGGGGCTGTCTGTCAGTTTCTCTGCATCACCTCATCATTGTATCACATTACTACTCTGTTAGTTGGGCTCATGGCTTTCACTGCAAAATACAGTTGCCAATAACCCTGGGATGCCCCTCAGTCATACTAATGTCTGCTATGATGACTATGATGATCACAAATACACATTTTCCCTTCCTGAGTTCATGGTTTTGTCAACTAATTGGTCTCTTATGGACATCATGCTGTATCACTGTAATGATTATTGTCTTCCTTTAATTATGATTTCTTCACTCTAACCAACCTTGTGATGGGCTGTTGTGATTCTTCTCCCTTTCCAATCCACTTCCTGTTGCAATGCATGATGGGCAGGCTCAATATTGTGCATGACCCCTGCAGCAAGCGTGGGTAGGTTTCTAGACTTCGTCCTCTTAGTTGTTGTAACGCCCTCAAAATGCACATGGCCGACAACCTGGCATTGATAACTGGGCATCTTTGTTAGCGCTTCACATATGAAGCATTTATATATCTGTGATTTGAAGTTAAAGTCAACATGAAACGTCACTTGCAACACATTTTACTTCCTTAATATGAAATATTCCCAAGTGAAGCGTAATATTCAAGAAGATAAATAGGGGTAGAACTTGATTTTATCCATCAGGAATTGCATGCGATTGTGAAAAGTGGCTTTTAGACACTCAGATAGTGAATTGAATGGGGCGGCTGAAAAATTATCTTAAAAAATGAATGTGCACCATTGCATCATGCATATTAAGAAAGTAAATAGGAAGAATTTAGATTTCATGTTGACTTTAAATATACACAAATACTTTTCTTTTACTGTGATGTGCAATTCTAGCATTTTGTGTGACGTTTTGTGGGTTTTGGTGGCTTTTTAAAAAGATAATTCACCTAAAACTTACATTTCTGTCATTATTCATTCACCCTCATGGATGACAAAAGAAGAAATTTTGATTAATTTTGCCATTCATGTTCAAATGTGCGGAATTAAGTGCCTCCATTATGCTTTTTCGAATATTACCTTTTATGTAGTGTGTAATATAGCTGTTCGTGAATGTTAAACATAAAAGCACACGACAAATAAAGTTGTCTCCTAAAACAAAGAATCAATTCCGAACTGCTAAAACGAGTCAATAGCAATTCCAGCCTAGGTTTGTAAAATATTTGCATAATGCCAGCCCATGGTCTTCATTGGCTGTCAGGAAGATGCTGTTTTCTGTGCACTTCCAAAGAATCTCAGGCTCGAATAATTGCGGTAAAACGGTTTTTACAGTTAAAAACTGTAACTACGCTGTTACTATTTGTGTATAAGTGCTGAGGAAGCCTCCGGAGTTGAAATTGAGTTATGGTAATGGCCGTTTTGCTTCTGACACACACTGAAAGCGATAGACCAACCACAACAGACTGGGCCATCTGACCAATCAGAGCAGAGTAGGCTCTCAGAAAGGAGGAGTTTAGAGAGACTGAATCCTTTATCGAACCGTTTCAGACGCTGTGAGAAAAGAGGTGAAGAGGAAAAGTTTTTTCAAAAGTTTTTTTCCCTTGGATGCAAGTAAACCTGTTGTAGGAGACCTCCAAAACAAAATAGACCCTTTTCACATTTCCGGGTTTCTCAGAGCGGAAGTCGTCATAGTTGGGTTAACTTTATAGCGGTGAATGAGAGAATACATTAAATATATTTTTTGTGCCTATTTGCTCAAATAGCAAAAGGAAAACGCCACAATAGTGATTTCACAACTTTCAAAAAGAGAGTCAAAAAATAGAGTGAGATTGATAACGGCAGTCAAAAGAGAGAAATATGTTAATTTTTACCATCACTCCCATAGACGCTGTATTAGAAGTAACTTGTTTTTTGTAACTTGAAGCAAAAGTGATAAAATACAAAGTATTAGTGTTATAAATGTACATACATTCATTTATTTTTAAAAATTGGAAAAAAATTTGTAAGAAACTTTAAACCCTGCTCTTCGCGTGGCAGTCAATGAACTATATTTTAGTTTGATAATGTTTTTTATTGAATATTTTTATGGGATTTTATGGTGCTAAATTATATTTATGCTGTAGTTATAATCTATTTATTTACTTTTTGAGCATAATTTCTCAACTGTCGTAAATCTTGAATGTTTTAGTGCACAGACTTAAGTCTGATCTCTTTTCAAAGACATTTTTTTATTGCTGAAGTTAAAAAAAATGTAAAAAAGTGAACTTAACCCTTAAAGGGGCAAGCATAAATAAATTTGATGGAAAAATGATTCATTGCTATTTTTGTATGTATCTAGACTAAAATGACACAGTTCATACATTTTTTCCAAAATATGACCTTTATTTTCAAAGTTACAGTCTGTATCTCCCAGGATACATTGCCCATTTAGGGTTACATTGTAACATGTATTCTTTTTTTATTATAGTTCATATGAAAACTTTTAAAACATTGAATGAACAATTATTTAGCTAAATTTTTTCATGTTATCAATGCAACATTAGAAAAATTGGAAAAAACTGAACTTTTTCTCCCAAGATGCCTATGCAGGGTATACATTTGTGTCTGAGTGTGTGTGTTTGTGTGTGTGTGTGTGTGCGTGTGTATGTGTGTGTGCGCGCGCGTGTGTGTGTGTGCGTGTGTGTGTGTGTATGTGTGTGTGTTCGCGCGTCTGTGTGCGCGTGTGTGTGTGTGTGTGTGTGTGTGTGTGTGTGTGTGTGTGTGCGTGTGTGTGTGTGTGTGTGTGTGTGTGTGTGTGCGTGCGTGTGTGTGTGTGTGTGTGTGTGTGTGTGTGTGTGTGTGTGTGTGTGTGAAATAAGGTATTGGGAAGGGGGGTTCCTTCCCTCTTCCCTCCACTCATTTACTAACATTTAGGCCTCAAAACATAAGAATATCTGTGAGTGATCAGCCCTGTTAAATACCCTTATATGGGCAATGTATCCCCCAGGATACAGACATTCAATGGCTGATAATCAAAGTTGTGAGACGATTATTTTAAAAATATGCACAAGAACATGTAAAACTATCCTTAAAAAACTATTTTCTAAAACAAAATCACTCTAAAATATCATAATTGTGAAAATATAAAAACACTTACCTCATGGCCAGTGTCTTTTTCCACGTATGCTGCTATTTTGGATTTTGATACAAATGTTTGGAATGTTGGCATAAAGTCACATGACCCTGATTACATGACCCATCCTCCCATTAGTGTTTCTCATCAACTGCAACCACATAATGCCCATCCCCCCATGGCCCTTCCCCCTACAGCCTGTTAAATGTCTGTATCCTCCAAGATACAGAAACTCTTTAAGGGTTAAATAAGTTACAGAATTTTATATTTATTGTTATGAAAAATGCACAAAAATACTATTTTAAATTTTATATGAAATATATATTTTCAAAAACACGTTTTACTCTAAAACTAAGAAAATCAAAGCCATAAATCTAAAGTTGTGTTCCAAATTTGAGCTTGATATCTCAAAAAAATGAGTTTTCAGTAAGATTTTGTTTGGGCGCAGTACCAAATGTTTCGTCTCCCATTCATTTCCAAAGCGCTCATTTTTGACCACGAGGAGTCGAAATGTGTGACTTTTTTTCAGGACCATTTAACCTTATCGAATCACGTCCATTATTGTTGTTTTGTTCATAAGTGCCATTCCATTCGATGAAGTAAAAAACGAGGAAGTATTATTATTATTATTATTTTTTGACCGAAGAGCACCAGAGGGTTAAAATAGCGTAATACGGACACTTTAAATAATAACAATCTAAAATTTCTCTTTAGAAATTCCACAGAAAAACAACATATGTGTTTGGAATGAACTGGGGGTGAATAAATAATGTGGGAATTTTAATTTTTGGGTGAACTATTCCTTTTATCTCTTCGCATTTAATTGAACACTTTGTAGTTGATACTATTTTTCACTGCATTTGTTTGTAGCTCAGATAATCAGTGTTGAGCATGATGTTCAAGTAACAGAAAACATGACAGGGGTTAAATGTTAACATGCTATACTAGATGGAAGCTGAAACCTAAATGCAAAGTTTATTATGCCATGCCTTTGTTTCCTTCTTCTTGTAGCTCTTGATGTGTTGGCTCATATGACACTTTACCTGCCCTTATGTCTTCTTTAGAACAATCTTGCCACCACTTTTGGTTTGCCGTTTGCTGATATCACCTTCAATGCTCACTTTTCTTTCCATACCCCTCTGTGTCCACTCACTCATCATGTTTGTGCACCTGTTGGCCACACTCCCTGTATGTGTGCTTATACCATTTTCCCTCTGAAAAGTTCCCATGATGCACGGCGCTTCCCCGGCCGCTGTGTCCGCAGCAACCACATCTGCCACAAGTGTTCCCTTCGCATCTGCATCAGCCAATCAGGTTTGCTCCTTTATGGCTTTTTCTCTCTTTACCTCTCTCTCACACACACATACACTCTCTCTCTATCTTTCTCTTTCTGTCTGAGGGATGGGGGTCCTTCCAAAGTGATCTCTCTCTCTTGTTGGCCTACACAGGTTTTTGAAAAGGCGTAAGCTTTTGACGGTGCTTCAAACAACAGAATCACAATGAAAAATGTTTATTTGACCTGTAATTTTCTCACTACAGACACTGGCTGAGGGAAAACCAAGTAAATTGAGTTGTTTGAAGTACCTTCTGTACTGGGTTTACACACAAACTACAGTAAAAGTAGTCTGAAATTGCCTAAGCGCTGGGAAAATGGTGTTAAATGTAATTGAAGCTTGAATAAGAATTGTAATTTCTATTAAAGCACCGTTACAGTACCATTTCATGTTATATTTGACGGTTATGGATAGCATTTTAATGTTGTTTTTTTTGTCCTTTTTTATTTTGAGGACTCTTCTCTATCAAAGCTGACTACCAACGAATACATGCAATTGGTATGTATGAGGTAGTTGTTCTTAGTGTTTCGCTTCGGGTACATCTTTGCCGGCTTCATTGTTTCCTGCTACATTTTGTGCTTCACAAGAGTTCTGCTCGTATGATCAATACAAAGCAGCGTCGCAGGCCGCCATGACATGATAGTCTGTTCTAAGTGATACGATTTACAAATATGGCAAGGTTCTTCATAGATTGAAACATTAGTAGAGACTATTTCAAATACCTTCAATTATTGAAATAAAAGCGAAGGTCAACAAGTTGGTAAAAAAAAATGGAATGTGCATGGGAAATCACTGACTTCTCCCTGCCTCACGTGAGACAAGATTTATACTAATAAGCAATGGTTCGTCGTTTTCTTTAAATGGCATTTCTTAATTTGTGTTGTGTTTGATTTATTCTCTTCTTAACGGTCATGGGGAGGGAGTGAGGGTGAGGGAGAATATTTTAGTCTTTGAATGATTGTTTGTAAAAAAAAATAAAAATAAAGGTCACACTGAATCGTTTCATGCATTTCTCTCTTGTTCATCTTCAGATTCCAATAATATCTGCAGAGCATCTGACTAGTCACAAGTACTTGACGCAGATGTAGTTCCAGTCCACAACAGTGAGTGGTCACACATTTCTCTTCTATTTTTCATTGTTTCAAGAAACTGCTGGATTTGTGCCCTGCCTGCCTGAGAAATTGAAATGTTTGATTTGAAGCAAAAGCTCACCTAGTCTTGGGCTGCGTTCACACTGCAGGCTGAAATGACCCAATTCCGATTTTTTTGCCCTTATGCGACCTGTATCTGATCTTTTCATGACAGTCTGAACGACACAGATCCGATCTTTTCAAATGCGACCCAGGCCACTTGGGTATGTGGTCCAAATCCGATACATATCCGATCTTTTGAAATGCGTCTTCAGTCTGAACTGCCAGGTCACATGTATCCGACCCGCATGTCGTTGATACGCGACAAACGTCATCATTGTAACTCCCGTTCCTTACTCCAGTCCAGTGGTGGCGGTAATGCACAAGAAATAGTTGCTAACCGCCAATAAAAGAAGAAGTACGCACCTGTTGCTAGCCAATACACTCCAACTCCAACGCGTTTCTGCACTGTTATGGGCCGCCGCAGACGTGTCTCTTCCCGTGACAAAGTTAGTTGAAGGCGCTCGCAAACATAATTGAAGGTGGATCTGGTCATTCTGAAGTTACTGAAGAATTCGGTATCAGTAAAGCCACTCACATCAGTATCCCACCACTCCTGGCTGCGACTCCGCACACACAAGTTTCTCTGTACCGACGTTGCTACCACTGCTCCACAAAACGGCCAAAAACCTTGCTCTCCTCCTCTTTTTTAATTTTCTTCTTAACATGAGAAGGTTGTAATGGTGCTGGCTCCGTTGCGAAAATAACTTTAATAAAGCTAAACGAACTCCAATGCTGACACCCATATTTGGCTACTTCCGTAAACAACAAGTGACGTCGTTGACCGTTGAGTACTCTTCTGCGCATGCGGGTCACTTCTGGGTCATTTCACGTTCACACAGGAGATCACAAAAGGTCGCATTTAATTGGAAATGTGAACGGCCTTGCAAAAAAAATCGCATTTTAAAAAAAAATCGGAACTGAGCATTAAGCCCTGCAGTGTGAACACAGCCTTGGTCACTGTTTATTCTCATTTACCCTCATGTCATTTCATACCCACATGTGGTTGTTTTTTTCTCATAGAACATAAAAGGAATTTTCCGTACAACTACAGTTCCTATTAATCGCATATGTCCAAATACTGTATGACAAACAAAACATGGCACATGTGACGCAGTTGAAGATGCCATATTAACTGTCATTCAATGGAAAATAACTTTCCAACAACATTCTAAACAATTTAAATAATGTTGTGTTTGGTTAGGACACAAAAGGACAATTCTGAAGAAGTTCCTTTCTATACAACTACAGTTTGTAGTGACCACGTGTCAAGCTCCAAAAAGAAAATATGTGGCACCCATTGTTCACGTTTCAGGCTGTTCATCACACAAGGCTCAGAACACTTAGAATACAATGATCACATGAATTACTTTAATGGTGTTTTTTTAATGGTGAGGACCAATAATGGTTTTCAACTTTCAACTTTTTCAGCTTTCTTTAGTGTGTAATGTTGCTGTTTGAGCATGAAAAAGATCTGCAAAGTTGCAAAGCCACTCCAGATGGAGTTTGGGCCCTATTTTAATGATCTAAGCACATGGTCTGAAGCGCATGGCGCGGGTGCACTTAGGTCGTGTCCGAATCCACTTTTGCTAGTTTAACGAAAGGAAAAATGGTCGGCGTGCCAGGCTCATGATCTAAAAGGGTCTCTTAATGAGTCATGGGTGTGTTTTGGGTGTAACGTGCAATCAGAGTCTCATCTCCCATTCCCTTAAGAAGCCAGTTGTGCTCGGCCCATGCCGGAGTCACTATTTACATGCGCGGAATTTGCAAGCAGAAAGACTGAATGCTTCTCCAGAGAGGAATACTTTTATTTTTAAGATTTAAAAATGTGCTGCTGCGCGTCCCTGTGTATGTAATAAGTGTACGCGTGTTGTGGATAGACCTATAGGCGCATATTACTAATGGCGCAGTCTATTTCAGTTGCCTCAAAATAGCAACGCGCTAACAATCCCCCTGAACACACCTCGTTTTCAGACCAGCACACCCATGGGTGCGCAAATGCTTTTGCTATTTAAACAGTGTGGCGCTGGACGTGAAAATGATACCTGCGTCAGGCGGAAACTAGCAAAAAACACTATGATAGGGCAATTATTCTCTATATCACTAAGCACTTGGGCTGGGTAAAAAAAATTGATTTCTCGATTGTAAGCGATTCTCACTTTTACAAAACAATATCGATTCTTAAATCCCAAGAATCTATTAGTCTATTTATTTATTTTTACGAAATTCAAAAACATAAATACCGTTTTGCCGCTATTGCGTGAGATCGCTCTGCCGCAGCTCAGCTCAAGAGAACCAGCAGCGCGGAGCAAACATGAACGGATCTTCTCTTCCGCCTTAATACCAGTAACAGCGTGAAATAAACACGAATGAGCTTCTGAAACTGTGTTAAAAGATACAGGACAACTTACCGTATCATGTCACATAGAATCGCTCAATCAGTGTTTTAACCGCAGAAAGATGTAAGTAAAATGGCTTACAAGTAAACAATGTCACGTAACGTCACAGTTACCTCAGAAAAAGCATATCCCGTGTCCATAAACTCGTTAGTCAGCTAGAAAAATTTACTCTAGAGAGGAGCATTTTGCTAATTATATGCACCACATTACATAGGATATTCATTGTCAATGTTCTTTAATATTTAATAAATCTGGCAAGTTTTTGTACCCCCCTTTAAATGTTTATTTAAAAAAAACTAATTGGAGTAGAATTATGATTATGTAATTGTAAAGTTAATATTATAACTTTATTATTTTATGAAAAAAAAACATAATTTAGTGTCAACATTAGTTCAGAAATTAGTTTTCCTTGAGAACATTTTTCCATGTATTATACCTGATATCCCAAATAATCGATATTGAATTGAATCGAAAAGAATCGAATCGAATCAAAAGCTTGTGAATCGAAATCGAATCGAATTGTGAAATTTGTGTCAATACCCAGCCCTACTAAGCACTGTTTCTGAATTTCCTGAAATGCCTCGATTGTAGTCTTGAGTTTTCTTCCAGGAACGAACATATCACAATATTCCTCATTTAAATAATTCCCGCCAAGGGCATGCAAAGGACCAGTTGAGTTGTGTTAGTAGTGTGTTGAAAGTCGCGGTTATGGTAAGGGCCGTGAAATTTTCCCTAACATGCTCAAAGCAGTTGACCAATCGGAGCAGTTTTCAGGAACTAAACAGAGCGTTACTGACAGACTGGGAAGAGAGGTGCTGCAAAATATGTGAAAAATAATGTTTTTGAATATTCTAGCATGTAAAACCTATTCTAGTAGATGTCCAAAATCAAATACTTACCTACTATATTGTATGCGGACAAACAGTACGCTAACAGAGTAGTATGTCAGAACACAGTTTTAGAAAAACAGTAGGCGAAAAGAGAAGTTCGCATTCGATGGACACTTTACTATCTCATAAGGCCACGGGACAGAATTTATGAAAAGAGATGAAAGGGCGCAACTGATGCTGGTAGGTCACATGATAATAACAACATGGTGGATGTAATGCGCCTGGATTTCATTCATACTACACACACTCATACTATATAGAACATACTTTTTTAACATTCGCAAAGTAAATGTAGTACCTACTCAGACAGTACGCAATTTCGGATGCACCGCAAGACTTTAACTGTCTCTTTAAGGCCTCTTTAACTGTCATTGTATGGAAAAGAACTTCTTCAAAATTCTAAATAATAATTAAAATATTGACATAATTGTTATATATGGCTGTCAAATAATTGCTTTAATGCTCATTCTCATGTGTTCTAAAACTCTTGTTCTTCTTTTCCTCAGATCAAAGGAATGTGCTGTTGTCCTGGACACAAGGCAAACAAACAAAAATTCAAAATTTTAACATCAAGATCACCGGCGGATAGAATATACAATGAAGATTAGAATTTGGTCATACATGATAGTAGGGTTTTGCTGGGGGTGAAACTGAGTGTCCTTCCACATAATGTGTAGAATTTGAGTGAACTACATCATTATGTCAGACAGGACGGCATTTTTACTCTCAAGCCAGGATTAGTAGGAAAAGTTATTTTCATGTCTGACCTAACACTGTTTTTGGCATGTTAGTAGACCAAGAGATATTTTTTGTGATTCACACCTCGATTATCTTTCCTCGAAATTTGTCCGATGGTTTACAAAGGTGCACCTTGAATTGAAAAGCGAATCAGAAGTCGACATGGCACAAAAACATCCAGCGAAATAATTCAATGTTTGTAGTTTTTCTGTATCTTTAGTTCTGGCTTCTAGTCAAACTAGATTGTAAGCGCAGAGTCGAGATTGACAGATGAATGTTTTGGGGAGAGACTGATCGCCTGAGACCTTTCAAAAGCACATTCTTGCAAGCTTTATGTACCATAACCACCGGCTGAATACCAGACACAGATCTAGAGTGTTATATCAACAGTGTTATTATGTTTACCAGAGATTAATGTTTTTTACAGCGCTTGTTTTTATACATAATTTCACAAGTGTGTGGGTTTTTTATGAAACGTGCCATTTTTATTTGTCGATCATCCATTAGGCCTTGTAGAACTATGAAGCCTTTTTTGACTCCTACGAGAACAGGGTTGCCTTGTTCCTAATGCCCTGTTTCTTTAAATTGCCTTGATCGAGAGAATGTCGCGGCGGAACGGAGAAGGCATCGAGAGTCACCGCGTGTCTTTAGGAGGTCGCCGTCAAGAGCGTAGAGTCGCCGGTCGCGCTTGCGTTCCAGTCTTTGTGAGGACTCTAAAATTCATGCTGGAAAAGCACTGCTTGAGTATTTCGTTACAGATTGCGAGTTTGAGACTAGGTACACGGAAAGATGGGGTTAGTGTTGGGTCAGGGTTTGTCTTCAGTTCTCATTTGTGTTGATTTCGATTTGTTGTTTTTTTTCGAGACTTCTAAACACCGTAGTTGTGCCGCTGTACGGCGGAAAAGAGTATAATGAGGCGTTTTTAACATTAAGTTGTGCCAAAGTCTTTTTTTTTTTGTCCTCTTTTCGTTTTTTATTTAAATGTGTTTTGACTGGGTATACTGATTACGGAAGGTGAATAATTTGTATAGCTTCATTTTACATACAAGGCTGCTTGTAAACCAGGAAACCGAGGGTTTTTGCGCCACAACCAGACTCAAGATTATACTAATGAACGCGAGTTTCTCGGCTCATCGGGCTGGAAATTTCCGCCTGGTTTAGGTGCACAGACTTGAAAGGATGCACGCCATTGCCGTTTCCTCACTAAAGCCTTATATTTCAGTGTTTGAACCCACACAAACATTCTCTCAATCACAGATGAAAAATGACAGCGGATGAGATTTTATTCTTCACTCTTATTTTACGTGTTTATTAATCATGTTACACTTAACGTTCACTCTGTTTCAAAGCCTTTGTTAGAAATATATTGTGTTATTGTTGGCATACTATAAAGATTTCTTTAGTTTTTTTTTGTATTTGACAATATTGTCATAGAACTGTTTTAGAATGTAGGAAATGAAATGTTTTTCTTACTGTCACTTTCTTTTACATCATGTTAAGTTCATAATGTTTAGCTATAGTAGTGTTGTATTCTTAATTCTTCATGGTAGAATTTTTGAAATTTCAGCTCTAAGGATTTTGGTTTTTGAATTTGTTGAACAAAATGTTTTATCTTGTCTTAAAAGAGAGTGAAAACGACAAAGAAAGAGTTTATTTGTAGCTTTGGTAAGGTTGATATTTTAACCCTTTATTTTGTGTCAAATCAAGACCACGTCTACAATTAGCTATCAATTGTACGTGCTAGAGTAAAAGAAGTTATTTTCTACTGTATGCATTTCAGAATTGAAAAAAAATCGTCTTGTAATATTTCAAAGAGAGAGAAAAAAAATCCCTCAATGTCAGGCCAAAACGAGCAGCATCAGAGATTTCTGAATATATTTAAAGATGAAAAACAAAGGAGGGAGGTCACAGGGT
The DNA here is from genome assembly GCF_949357685.1 of Gobio gobio. Classification (NCBI taxonomy): domain Eukaryota; kingdom Metazoa; phylum Chordata; class Actinopteri; order Cypriniformes; family Gobionidae; genus Gobio; species Gobio gobio. The sequence goes on from NC_137102.1 coordinate 51,153,553, forward strand.
CGGGCCTCGAGCTGCAAACGAGAGAGAGCCATAACTTAAGGGACGAAGGTTGACTTTTTGCACTTCTGTACATAGTCAATATAAAGAAAAGAAAAGGAACATGTATAATATTGAGATCTTATTTTGAATAATAAAAGATTCTATAACTATGAGAAATTTTCTTAGGATAATTTAAGAACTAGAATAATAGTCCAGCTAACAAATGATGCTTGCAGAAATATGGCACAGCTCTTTTATTATCATTTCCGGCCATCACGTTCAGAAAAAAAAATAAAAAAAAAATAAAGCTCCGCGTTGCCTGCACAGTACAGAGAGTCCGAATTGGCAGTACACTCCGCCTCGTCATGATTTCCACTGTGGGAAATTGTTTTTTTTTACAAATAGATACACCTTCAAAAACACAGTATTTGTCATATGATGGACATAAATAACTGCATGAAGAATAAAAAATTAACAGTAAAATTTCTTATAATAGATAAGTACGTAGATAAGTTAATTTCTCACAGAACCGTAACTATCATCGCCACAGCATAGTGTAAATCAAGTATCTCGATCGATATCTGAGCCTGAATTGCGGCGCGTTCACCGGTAACCCATCTGAGTATAACCGTAAGAACAGTACAATTATATATAAAAAAAAGGCCTTCAAACCGACTCTAGATGCTAGCAAAAGACGTCCACTTAACACACGACTACACAAGAGTTGCTTTGTTATTTGTAACGTGCCTTCAGCAGGGAAAGGACACCGACCACACACACGGAAAAAAACTAAACAAAATGAATGTAACTGTCAAATCCTCCGCTGAGGTCAGCGTTTTACTCATTCGAGGTTGCTGCACAAGAGCTATTAAACCAAAGCATCACTTTCCTTCACTAAACGCAATGCCTAAAAGCTGGTCGGCCGTTCCAAACGGCCAAACCACAGGTGGTCCTGCCTGCTGAAAGCACTTGCTTGGATGCTTAACGCCCTCCATGGAATCTTACACCTGCCCTTTGCTTATAGTTGCTGTAAGATATTGTGCTGCATTCTAAAAGACTTGTTTTATGCACATTTATTATTGTTAGAATTGACTCTTACTGTTATGAATAAAAAAAAACCTTAATAAAACAAAATGGATTTGCTCAAGAGGTGTCGGTGTGGTTTATCAATGGGTGTTTCTTACTTTTCCTTCTTTTGATCTTTTACATATATTTTTTAAACCTTAAATGTTATGCTATATATTGTAAAGTTCATTTTTATGTATAATGTAAACTATGTTGAAAACTATAGTCACAAAGCTGTTTTCATTGTCTTTCTTTTTCTGCATACTGAACTTCACGCGTCTTTTTGTTGTTTATGGTCCTGAATGCTTGATCACAGGTGTTTCTTGTTAATTGTGCATTTGACTTTCTTAAAGGGGTGGTAAACCACGATTTCACTATTCTAACTTTAGCTAACGTGTAATGTTGCTGCTTGAGCATAAACAACATCTGCAAAGTTACAACGTTCAAAGTTTAAAGCAAAGGGAGATATTTGCTTTTAAAGAAATCAGTTTCTAAGGACTACAGCAAACGGCCGCTAGGGACTACTACACATTCACCCAGGTTTTGCTGACATCACCAGGCCCAATATTTACATAAACCCCTCCTCCGGGGAATATGAAATAAGGGGGGGTGAGGCCATTTTGTATCGCGGCGCTGTTGTGGTATAGTTAGGCTGGAGTGTTGTTGCCGCGATGCCGAGGAAACGCTGTTATATTCATCCGGATTGCAGGTCTGGGGTACTTGCTCTGTTCAGCCTTCATAGGGACGGGGGTGCGTTGCAGAGCGTTTAACATACAGCATGTTATATGCACGTGTGTTTGAGTCAGCGGGGAATCAGGCGCGCGCAGGGCTCCCTGCATCCACCGTCTTCGCGATTTCAATGCCAGATTTGCACAACGTCAGCTGCGTGAAAAAAACACTGCCGGTGCGTGGATGCACGACGCGCGCGCTGCACATTTCACAACACAAACTTCCACAAACTTCGCGAGTTCAATACAGGATATGCACAACGGCTTGACCTGAAAGCTGGATTTACAAACAGAAGCTGTTCACGGGCCACAACCTGTAAGTCTGATTTATTTTTCATCGATGTGTTTTCCTGTAATAGGTTGTAGCAAGGAAGTAAACAGATGACAACGCTGTTCTGCAAACCAGTCTGTTAAATGCTCATTCATACTTAACGTTATCCGACGAAAACCTAACGTTACAAACACTAACTTTAAAATCTCAACAGCGAACCTGGCATTAGTGTAAATGATTCTTTGATTAGAGCTTTTATGTATTGTTTATCTACAGGCTTGCTAAACATGGTTATGTGTGTGATTTGGCTAACTTACTAGTTTAAGCCAGTGCTTAGTGTTCGTTTTGGGTTAGTTCTTGTGACAGATATTTGGCTATAATCGTTCTAAAAATACAAAAGTTAAAGTGCCATTCAGTAGCGATCATTATAGATCCGCAGTCTTTACTCTTGAGGACTGAACAGGTTCTGCTCGATCATCTTCACTCAAATGTTCTGGGTCTGATTCGGGCTCAGATTGGTATGGTTTTATTGACGCCGTTGTTTCTAACACTGACCAAAGCAAGCACAGCCTCCGGTAAGGGGCGTGACGTTTCCGACATACGTGCACTAGGCGTTTAGCGAATCACAACACACTGGGCCAGCTAACCAATCAGAGCCCATCGCGTATTTTTGAGGGACTGGCTTCATACAACCCGGAAAGCATCAGACCGTTTTACAAGGAGGGACAGAGCAGTGTAGAATAAAGGTCAAATATATGAAAAATAAGGCAATTTTTTTTTAAACGAAGCATGAACACATGTTACAGTGCACCCCACAAACACAGTCAAGCCTTCAAAAGAATGTGTTTTACCACCCCTTTAAATGAGGATCAATAGTAAGAACATATTGAATTTAGGCTTTTATTTCACATTGGTTCTTGCGGAAGCTCAAACGTGCTGCGTAACACGAGAATGAACCTCATTGGTTCTTGCGGAAGCTCAAACGTGCTGCGTAACACGAGAATGAACCTCATTGGTTCTTGCTGAAGCTTAAACGTGCTGCGTAACACGAGAATGAACCTCATTGGTTCTTGCGGAAGCTCAAACGTGCTGCGTAACACGAGAATGAACCTCATTGGTTCTTGTGGAAGCTCAAACGTGCTGCGTAACACGAGAATGAACCTTATTGGTTCTCGCTGAAGCTCAAACGTGCTGCGTAACACGAGAATGAACCTCATTGGTTCTTGCTGAAGCTCAAACGTGCTGCGTAACACGAGAATGAACCTCATTGGATCTTGCTGAAGCTCAAATGTGCTGCGTAACACGAGAATAAACCTCATTGGATCTTGCTGAAGCTCAAATGTGCTGCGTAACTTGAGAATGAACCTCATTGGTTCTTGCGGAAGCTCAAACGTGCTGCGTAACACGAGAATGAACCTCATTGGTTCTTGCGGAAGCTCAAACATGCTGCGTAACACGAGAATGAACCTCATTGGTTCTTGCTGAAGCTCAAACGTGCTGCGTAACACGAGAATGAACCTCATTGGTTCTTGCGGAAGCTCAAACGTGCTGCGTAACACGAGAATTAACCTCATTGGTTCTTGCGGAAGCTCAAACGTGCTGCGTAACACGAGAATGAACCTCATTGGTTCTTGCGGAAGCTCAAACGTGCTGCGTAACACGAGAATGAACCTCATTGGTTCTTGTGGAAGCTCAAACGTGCTGCGTAACACGAGAATGAACCTCATTGGATCTTGCTGAAGCTCAAATGTGCTGCGTAACACGAGAATGAACCTCATTGGATCTTGCTGAAGCTCAAATGTGCTGCGTAACACGAGAATGAACCTCATTGGTTCTTGCGGAAGCTCAAATGTGCTGCGTAACTTGAGAATGAATCTCATTGGTTCTTGCGGAAGCTCAAACGTGCTGCGTAACACGAGAATGAACCTCATTGGTTCTTGCGGAAGCTCAAATGTGCTGCGTAACACGAGAATGAACCTCATTGGTTCTTGCTGAAGCTCAAACGTGCTGCGTAACACGAGAATGAACCTCATTGGTTCTTGCTGAAGCTCAAATGTGCTGCGTAACACGAGAATGAACCTCATTGGTTCTTGCTGAAGCTCAAACGTGCTGCGTAACACGAGAATGAACTTCATTGGTTCTTGCTGAAGCTCAAATGTGCTGCGTAACACGAGAATGAACCTCATTGGTTCTTGCGGAAGCTCAAATGTGCTGCGTAACACGAGAATGAACCTCATTGGTTCTTGCGGAAGCTCAAATGTGCTGCGTAACACGAGAATGAACCTCATTGGTTCTTGCTGAAGCTCAAACGTGCTGCGTAACACGAGAATGAACCTCATTGGTTCTTGCTGAAGCTCAAACGTGCTGCGTAACACGAGAATGAACCTCATTGGTTCTTGCGGAAGCTCAAACGTGCTGGGTAACACGAGAATTAACCTCATTGGTTCTTGCGGAAGCTCAAACGTGCTGCGTAACACGAGAATGAACCTCATTGGTTCTTGCGGAAGCTCAAACGTGCTGCGTAACTTGAGAATGAACCTCATTGGTTCTTGCGGAAGCTCAAATGTGCTGCGTAACACGAGAATGACCCTCATTGGTTCTTGCGGAAGCTCAAACGTGCTGCGTAACACGAGAATGAACCTCATTGGTTCTTGCTGAAGCTCAAACGTGCTGCGTAACACGAGAATGAACATCATTGGTTCTTGCTGAAGCTCAAACGTGCTGCGTAACACGAGAATGAACATCATTGGTTCTTGCTGAAGCTCAAACGTGCTGCGTAACACGAGAATGAACCTCATTGGTTCTTGCGGAAGCTCAAACGTGCTGCGTAACACGAGAATGAATCTCATTGGTTCTTGCGGAAGCTCAAACGTGCTGCGTAACACGAGAATGAACCTCATTGGTTCTTGCGGAAGCTCAAATGTGCTGCGTAACACGAGAATGAACCTCATTGGTTCTTGCGGAAGCTCAAACGTGCTGCGTAACACGAGAATGAACATCATTGGTTCTTGCGGAAGCTCAAACGTGCTGCGTAACACGAGAATGAACCTCATTGGATCTTGCGGAAGCTCAAACGTGCTGCGTAACACGAGAATGAACCTCATTGGTTCTTGCGGAAGCTCAAACGTGCTGCGTAACACGAGAATGAACATCATTGGTTCTTGCTGAAGCTCAAACGTGCTGCGTAACACGAGAATGAACATCATTGGTTCTTGCGGAAGCTCAAACGTGCTGCGTAACACGAGAATGAACATCATTGGTTCTTGCGGAAGCTCAAACGTGCTGCGTAACACGAGAATGAACCTCATTGGATCTTGCGGAAGCTCAAACGTGCTGCGTAACACGAGAATGAACATCATTGGTTCTTGCGGAAGCTCAAACGTGCTGCGTAACACGAGAATGAACATCATTGGTTCTTGCGGAAGCTCAAACGTGCTGCGTAACACGAGAATGAACCTCATTGGATCTTGCGGAAGCTCAAACGTGCTGCGTAACACGAGAATGAACCTCATTGGTTCTTGCGGAAGCTCAAACGTGCTGCGTAACACGAGAATGAACCTCATTGGTTCTTGCGGAAGCTCAAACGTGCTGCGTAACATGAGAATGAACATCATTGGATCTTGCGGAAGCTCAAACGTGCTGCGTAACACGAGAATGAACCTCATTGGTTCTTGCGGAAGCTCAAACGTGCTGCGTAACACGAGAATGAACCTCATTGGATCTTGCGGAAGCTCAAACGTGCTGCGTAACACGAGAATGAACCTCATTGGATCTTGCGGAAGCTCAAACGTGCTGCGTAACACGAGAATGAACCTCATTGGTTCTTGCAGAAGCTCAAACGTGCTGCGTAACACGAGAATGAACCTCATTGGTTCTTGCGGAAGCTCAAACGTGCTGCGTAACATGAGAATGTGCCTGCTTGAGCTTCTGTTTACCACAACTGATGTGTGATCATTAATGTTTATATGTGAATAAAAGCAAATTCAATCTGTTCATCATATAAAGTGATTGTCTCTCTACAGGAAATTTGGACTAAACCACTCAATTCATATGAATTCATTTTACAATCACTTTATGAACTTTTTGAAGTGTAATAGTAGTTGTGTAGCTGTCAATGGAGGGACAGAAAGCTCTCAGGTTTTATTAAAAATATCTTCATTTGTGTTCTGAAGATCAATGAAAGTCTTATGGGTTTGGAAGGCATGAAAGTGAGTAAATGATGACAGACTTGTCATTTTTGTATGAACTAACTTAACCTTTTAAGAGCCCTCAAAAAGCAAGGCATCTTGTATTTTAAAGTGAATATTTACTATATACAAATATATCAAATGAAATATTCACAATCCATATGTTGCCTGCAAAATGCAGTCAGAATAAAATTATTTTTAGAATGACTGTCAATGGAGAAAAAGGCTTTTTGCAGCCAGAAGATGTAGTTCCGATATCTACCAGCAGGGGTCATGATAGCATAATACACCTTGAGTTTTACACCATTGGGATGCATTTGAATGTAGCATGCGATACATATTATATCTGTTATATACATATTTGTCATATTAATGTTCATTCATTTTGAGCTACTCACCAGCCAGTGGAAGTGGAGCTCTGGTCTGTGCTGAATGTCCCTCTGTCCAGTGCCATTTCAACATGCCAGCCCTGAAATGACATCCTGCGTGTAGTTCCGACAAACACGGGAAAAACCGGATATTGGCCGCGTTCGAAATAACATCAATGAGTAGGTTTTTAATTTAAATATGTATTTATTTAGCGAGCGCTAAAAGAGTACGTAGGCTATAGCCTGAATCTAGCTTGATATAATAGCGCCATATCTTAAAAGGTATGAACGACAGGTGCACTAACACCTGAATGCGTCAGTAACTCGACAACCCTATAGGCTACTTACAAGATATCATTACTTTTCCCTTTTCTTTTTTTATGTAGAGCTAGCAAAGTGTCAACCACCACATAAAATACACACCATCTGTTTTTTTTTCTTTGCTTTTTCGTTATTTTTCAGCAAACGTCATTTGTATCTCTTTTGCCACTCAGTCTGGCTGAGGGGGGTCGTGTTCCGGCGGGAAAGTAACGTCAGTCTTTCTTTTATTATGATTTCCCGGATATATTTTTCTATTGTACTTTCAAGCACCTGATCTGTATTTTGTAATACAAAAATGTTCTGTTATTGCCATGCTGTTTGTAAATGATTATTTGTTCAGCATTAAAATAAATGTACGGCATTATGTGGAGCCTCCATTTTTATCTATTCTAATAATATATCTATCTATTTATCACCTATGAATCTATATAATTCTATATCTCTCACTTATGCTGTGCTATCTGTCACTTTCTAACATATGAATGTGTCACTATATCTATCCTATCTGTCATTGTCGATACCTATCAGTCAATATATCTAATTTAAATCTAGCCTAAATATAGCCTATCTAACCAAAGCGGACTATAAATCTCACTTAGCCTAGGCCTATATCACAAAATCACTGCTATCACAAAATCTCTCTCCTCTCACAAAAACCCACGAGGTGAAGATAGGGATATGAGAGAGACTAGGGATGGCAGACGCGAAACAGACGTTTCGGGGCTTTGCCGAGATCCCGAAGCGCAGATGTTTCGAAACACTGCTCCGAACGGTCAGGGGATCTCTGGATAATCCGTAATTCGTTTGGAGTTATAAAACGAAAATACCGTTTTTCTGTTTTTTGTTTCAAAACGAAAAACCAAATAACCGTTTTTGGTGTCAGAATCAAAAAACGAAAAACCAATTAAAAACGGTCCGTTTTTCGTTTTGAACTTCAGTCAGTTCGTTTTTCGTTTATAAACCAAAAACGGAAGTCACGTGGTCTATTCCTTTTTTGGAAGCGAAAGTTACCGGTAACACTTTCAAAATAGAAGTAACTATGGTTAACGAGGTGATTGTAGACTAACTATAACGTTTTTTAGTGCCACTAAAGTAGCACTGGGTGTGAGAAAAAAAAAACACTTAAGTTAACTGAAATAAAAATTAAAACTAATAAAATAATAACTCTGGCTGTTAGGGAGAATTAAACATTTGTAAGAACATTGGTGACCTGTAACTTCAGATTAAGACAAGTGAACTAATTTTATATGTAGCTTAGGATAGCAGGAAGCCTATTTATTTATAAGTTTCTATTATTTAATTCACATTTTAGTTTTGTAACATATGTCTTGCTATGTGGAAGCTCAACCAGCAGAGGTCACTCTACCCCCTTCTGCGCACCGACTCTTTCTGTGGGACAACAGGCAACAAGGGTTTGACCTTTTGACTTGTGTTTATATCAAATAGAAGGCAAGCACTGCTACCAACAGAAGCTAATCACTGAGTTTGAAGGGTGTGCAGAACTTCACGTGCCTTCCAGCTCCTCCTTCTATGGCACTATAGCTGTTAAAAACTCCCAGCTTCCACCATCTACTGTTACCCCTTCTGTGTCAAAACAAAACTCTTCCAAAACAAATCTATAAAGTTGTATACCTTTTATTTTCATTCGCATTTTTCTCCAGTGTAATATACTTATTATGTTAGTAAAGTAGATGAAATATTTTTTATGCAGCTTGTAGTTCTCATTAGTTATGTAGACCTACTTGTGTGTGAAACCTAGCCTTACTCAGTCAAAAATTAACTCTAGCCCTGGGACTTTCAGATCTTTTAGTGCTTTTTTGGGTTTAATTCTGTTTGATGAACCACCAGGGAAAGGCAGTGCTCTGTACTCTTGGTACTTGTGTAAAGTAAAATAAAAGTGAAGTTAAATTATTCAGTTTTGGTACTCTGGTACTACCCTAGTACTCGTGTCAGGGCCTCCCAGAGTTTCCCCAATACCTAGAGGATGTGAGCCTGTGCACTGTGTGCTGGGTTTAAGGACTGATGATAGTAGCAAGACTGGCCCCAGTCACCTACCATCACTCTCTCTTCAAATAAATGCTGGACTGGCAGGACACCACTCCTTCCTCCGGCACCATAAAAGGGCCTTTGTTGTCACTTTCAGATATTTACATCATGGTTTATGGTAAGCCACATCTTTGAATTGTGGCACTACTTTTGTGGAATTGGATGATGTCAACTTATGTCTTTAAATACAAATGTACATCACAATGTACAAAGGTACAGTGAAGCAGGGCTCTGCATTGCAACTCTTTCACTTGCATATATGCCCTTAAATGATTTACAAGCATATTGGGTCAGTGAAGACTAAAACCTACTGTAAATGTTATAGTCAAGTCATCTTCATTTATATAGCGCTTTTAACAATGTAGATTGTTTCAAAGCAGCTTTACAGAGATTTTTTTGTGTCTGGACCACCACTGTACAACCATGTTCACATTGCATAGGCCTATAAATGAAAAACACATCTTTAGAAGAGGCTTCATTTAATGGGTGATTTTCACATGGTTTTTACTCGTTTTACAATAATAGTCACTTTCAAATCCAGACTCAAAACACATCTGTTTAGCTATGCATTTAATGAATGAGCACTGTGCCAATGTTCGTCCGACTGTACTGTACTGTATTTTATTTTATTTTTTTCTTAACTGTTTTAATTATTCTTATTTCTTTTTATTATTTTTTAATTTCTTCTATGTAAAGCACTTTGAATTGCCACTGTGTATGAAATGTGCTATATAAATAAACTTGCCTTGCCTTGCCTTGCCTAGGTTTTAGTCTTCACTGACCCAATATGCTTGTAAATCATTTAAGGGCATATATGCAAGTGAAAGAGTTGCAATGCAGAGCCCTGCTTCACTGTACCTTTGTACATTGTGATGTACATTTGTATTTAAAGACATAAGTTGACATCATCCAATTCCACAAAAGTAGTGCCACAATTCAAAGATGTGGCTTACCATAAACCATGATGTAAATATCTGAAAGTGACAACAAAGGCCCTTTTATGGTGCCGGAGGAAGGAGTGGTGTCCTGCCAGTCCAGCATTTATTTGAAGAGAGAGTGATGGTAGGTGACTGGGGCCAGTCTTGCTACTATCATCAGTCCTTAAACCCAGCACACAGTGCACAGGCTCACATCCTCCAGGTATTGGGGAAACTCTGGGAGGCCCTGACACGAGTACTAGGGTAGTACCAGAGTACCAAAACTGAATAATTTAACTTCACTTTTATTTTACTTTACACAAGTACCAAGAGTACAGAGCACTGCCTTTCCCTGGTGGTTCATCAAACAGAATTAAACCCAAAAAAGCACTAAAAGATCTGAAAGTCCCAGGGCTAGAGTTAATTTTTGACTGAGTAAGGCTAGGTTTCACACACAAGTAGGTCTACATAACTAATGAGAACTACAAGCTGCATAAAAAAATATTTCATCTACTTTACTAACATAATAAGTATATTACACTGGAGAAAAATGCGAATGAAAATAAAAGGTATACAACTTTATAGATTTGTTTTGGAAGAGTTTTGTTTTGACACAGAAGGGGTAACAGTAGATGGTGGAAGCTGGGAGTTTTTAACAGCTATAGTGCCATAGAAGGAGGAGCTGGAAGGCACGTGAAGTTCTGCACACCCTTCAAACTCAGTGATTAGCTTCTGTTGGTAGCAGTGCTTGCCTTCTATTTGATATAAACACAAGTCAAAAGGTCAAACCCTTGTTGCCTGTTGTCCCACAGAAAGAGTCGGTGCGCAGAAGGGGGTAGAGTGACCTCTGCTGGTTGAGCTTCCACATAGCAAGACATATGTTACAAAACTAAAATGTGAATTAAATAATAGAAACTTATAAATAAATAGGCTTCCTGCTATCCTAAGCTACATATAAAATTAGTTCACTTGTCTTAATCTGAAGTTACAGGTCACCAATGTTCTTACAAATGTTTAATTCTCCCTAACAGCCAGAGTTATTATTTTATTAGTTTTAATTTTTATTTCAGTTAACTTAAGTGTTTTTTTTTTTTCTCACACCCAGTGCTACTTTAGTGGCACTAAAAAACGTTATAGTTAGTCTACAATCACCTCGTTAACCATAGTTACTTCTATTTTGAAAGTGTTACCGGTAACTTTCGCTTCCAAAAAAGGAATAGACCACGTGACTTCCGTTTTTGGTTTATAAACGAAAAACGAACTGACTGAAGTTCAAAACGAAAAACGGACCGTTTTTAATTGGTTTTTCGTTTTTTGATTCTGACACCAAAAACGGTTATTTGGTTTTTCGTTTTGAAACAAAAAACAGAAAAACGGTATTTTCGTTTTATAACTCCAAACGAATTACGGATTATCCAGAGATCCCCTGACCCGAACAGTGATTCGAAACACCCATGTCACGTGACTATGGCTAAATGAAGCTCTGAAGTGTTTCATCTGGGCTGCGTTCAGCCCCGACAAAACGTTGCAAAACGTTTTTTAAACGGTAACGGTGCTGCGTTGAACACCCTGTTCTGTTGACGCAAGAGTTGTAACTATGGCAGCCGAGAAGGCCATTCTTTGTGTTCTTTTTGTGGAATTTTCGGAGCCTGATGAAATCGATATAAATACGTGTTTAATACTGCAAAATACATGCAATCACTGCCCTTGCCGTCCAGAATAAAAGACAACATCCCAATCCCATTTAATGAACCTTTTTCATCTCCTGGTAATCAATTCTAACTTAAATCATTTTATTTCTAGTTCTTACTTTTTTAATAGCTTGTATTTTCTTTCTCACTTTATGTCAAGCAATTACCATATATGAAATTTGGTATATAAATAAACTTGCCTTGCAATTAAGCTAAAGATATAAATAAATACATCATCATGTTGATTATATAGCCTATATATAAATATATATATATAAATATATAAATATATATATATATATATATATATATATATATATATATATATATATATATATATATATATATATATATATATATATATATATATATATATATATTAAACTCTTACGACAATCATGTCTTCTAATACCAGCGGACACATTAAACAACTTTACTTCCATTGTGTGAGCTGTCTCTTTAATACTGCGTGGTTTATATACATTTTGCCGCTGATTGGGCTGTCATTTTTGACACACCCACCAAACGAGATCAAACGCATCTCAAACCCGTTGCACACCGTTGCACACCGTTTCCAGGAAACATGACGTTCAACCGGAAACCGTAGCAAAACGTTGCGCACCGGTTTGAGCTTTGAACGTGCCCCAGGTGGCGCCTTCCGAAACTGCGTTGATTAAAGGGGGCGGGAACAAACCACACAGTCAGTCACACATAAACCTAATTCACCACAGTTTAAAACTGAAGTTAATCCATCTTCACCTCGTCGGTTTTTGTGAGAGGAGAGAGATTTTGTGATAGGCTATAAGTGAGATATATAGTGTGCTTTGGTTAGTTAGGCTAGATTTAAATGAGATATATTGACTGATAGGTATAGACAGTGGTGACAGATAGGATAGATATAGTGACACATTCATATAGGCTAAGTTAGATATTGACAGATAGCACAGCATAAGTTAGAGATATAGAATTATATAGATTCATAGGTGATATATAGAGATATATTAATAGAATAGATAAAAATGAAGGCTCCACATAAGAGATGCCGTAATTTTTTTTATTGCTGAATAAATAATCATTTACAAACAGCATGGCAATAACAGAACATTTTTGTATTACAAAATACAGATCAGGTGCTTGAAAGTACAGTAGAAAAATATATCAGGCAAATCATAATAAAAGAAACAAAAAAAACATTAAAGGGGCTAGGGTTTTGTTTGAAGATCATATTCTTCTATAATGGAAACAAGACTGATTGCATTTTCAGAACTTTGAGGGCTTTTGTATACGAGTTAAACTCATTATGAAATTAATCAAATCTTGGTTTCACCTTTAAGAACTTGCATTTGTGTATATAACATTTTCCCAGCATGAGGATGTTGTTAATCAGGAAGTTATTTGCTATTGTCCATTACAAGAGATGCCGTACATCTGTGGTGTGGGTTCATTTCCATTTGGAAACACCAAATAAAGTGAGATGTGTGTATTGTGATAGGCAGCTAGTCTTGATGCACCATTTGAGGAGCTCATCCTGGCATTCTGGAGGGTGCAGACTCAGAGGACAACAAGTGTCCCATGTGAGAGGATTCTTTCAAAGGCTGGAGAAATTATATGTAAAAAAAAAAAAAAAGAAAAAAAAAAAGAAGTCAGCTAACTCCTTCAACAGCAGAGCAAATAATATTTCTGAATAAAAATGTTATGTAACAAATGTGACACATTGTGGCTTTTTTATTTTATTAATGTTCATTTTTCATGACCACAAGAAAACTATAGTTATTCACAATGAGGAGGCTACAGGTTACAAAACCAAGATCATGTAGTTGTCAGACAGATGTTTTATTTTATTTTTTAACATGGACCATTGTCAAGGTATTTCAGATCAACACATGCAAGTGACCACTAGATGTCGCCGTAGAGACGGGTGTCGGATTGATTCGAAGCTTCGAAACAATATGCCACATTTGCTTCAAATGTTTCAGTGCTTCATGAAGCCTCGGTCTGCCCAGAGCCATATAGAGAGAGAGTTGCGACAACTCCATAGACTCCAATGGAACGGTTTTTTTACAGCAATGGCGGCTCGTGGAGACTCTCAATAGTTCCCGGAAGTAGCAGCCGCGCCATAGAGTTACAGCAGAACAGACCGTTTGTGATGCACTTTTAAAAGGTAAGACGTTTAATCAGTATAATTTTAAATTATCAGCTCATCTTAATCATAATATCTTGTACATTAAAGCCTGCTTGTGTAGATTATTCTTCATTAAATTAGATTAGTGATGTTATCAGATGACAGATTAGGCTTGGATCGGCTACTGGATAAAGTTATTATCGAACACCGTATTAATGGTTAAATCTGTTATTTTAATTCCGTTTCATCCATCGTTGTGAAATTAGAGAAAAGTATTCTAAACTTTTTTTTTTGTGCAAGGTATGGAAAGTTGCATATTAGTTAAATATAACGTTTGGGCGCGTGACAGCTGGTGTGTGTAAAGTGGTAAAATGAGGATTATTACACGTGTTTTAAGAATACATTTCTTTAATGATAAAATGCATTCGACATACATTTAGTGTTTTAGGCATTATGATTCAATTAACTTTGCCTGTCTATATTTAAGCTCAGCTGAAAAACTGGTAGGTTGAGGAGTGCTAGTGATGTTGGCTGGGTGCTGGTAGGTTGAGGAGTGCTAGTGATGTTGGCTGGGTGCTGGTAGGTTGAGGAGTAGTAGTGATGTTGGCTGGGTGCTTATGGTTAGTCCAAGAGTTTCCATGGCAACAATTAATGGATTTGATAGCACCTCTGGAGCTGTTTGCTGGTTGCTGGATGTTGAAGCTTGGCTACTGTTGGTCCTTTTCCTCTTTTTTGTTTGGCTCTTGCTTCCAAGATGTCCGTTTTGAACTTCCGTTGTCGCAACTCTCTCTCTATATGGCTCTGGGTCTGCCCATCACAACCTACATGTTTTGCATTTGAGACAATAGAGATTCCGTAGCTATAGTGCTGGGGGATTTTGAGGGCGTGGCACGCGTTTGTGCAGGTGTGCTGAGTTTGTCAGTAAATGAGTGAGGCTATAACAATTCAGACATGCCATCTCACGTGTTTTCATTTGAATAGATACATCACAGTTTACTTACTATAACATATTTTCTCATAGTTGACTCACAATTAACCAATTCAGTGGTTTTAACGTTGCATTTTCAACTATTTTTTATTATAAAAACAGTCATTTCTTACAGAGAGAGAGATCTGGCAGAGTCATTAAAACGCCCTCTACCGGTCGATTTTAACCTCGTATTTTCACAAACTGCTTGTTTCAGTTTCTCAAACGCAGAACCAGGAAACTGCAGAACCATGCAGGAAACCTGAAAAAGAAAAGAAATCTATGCGTCTGTCTGTTGTCTTTCTCTCTCACTCTCGCTGGCTATTGTCTTAGCCTACTCCGGTACAGCATTCCAAAATAGATTTTCAGATAAGGATCAAAGTTGACAAACTTTTTAAGGTAAGTAATATCTCTGTGCGAAGAAGCTGTCACTGGAGTTGTAATTCTACAGTTGAGTCCTATCTTTAAAACACACCTTTCTCAAGCTCAAGTCAGGATGGCTGTATGTTTCTCTCTGTCTGTGTCTACGTGCAGTGAAATGGCAGACGCCAGTATTTTGTGGGCTCAGGATCAGTTCAGCTGTTCGATCTGTCTGGATCTACTGAAGGATCCAGTGACCATCCCCTGTGGACACAGTTACTGTATGAGCTGCATTACACACTGCTGGAATCAAGAAGATCAGGAGAGAGTGTACAGCTGCCCTCAGTGCAGACAGACCTTCACTCCAAGACCTGCTTTAAACAAGAATGTGATGTTTGCTGAAATGGTGGAGAATCTGAGGAAAATCAAAATGCAAACTTCTTGTCCTGCTCTCAGTTACGCTGGACCTGATGATGTGGAGTGTGATGTCTGTACTGGGAGAAAATATAAAGCTGTCAAGTCCTGTCTGGTGTGTCTGGAGTCTTACTGTCAAACTCACTTTGAGCGACATGAGGAGTTTCACTCAGGTAGACGACACAAGATAACCGATGCTACTGGACGACTGGCGCAGATGATCTGCCCTCAACATGACCGACTGATGGAGGTTTTTTGTCGTACTGACCAGCATTGTATTTGTTTGCTATGTACGATGGACAAACACACAAATCATGATACTGTTTCGACTGAAGCAGAGAGATCTGAGAAACAGGTATGAAAAGCAAGTCTTAATAACGTATACATTTATGATGCAATTCAGTAAGACACGTTATCTGTTACTGTTACAGAAACAGTTGGGGGACATACAAAGAAAGTTCCTGCAGAGAATCCAGGAGGGAGAGAAAGAGCTCCAGGAGCTGAAAGAGATTGTGAAGACGCATAAGGTGAGTTTAAGGGGAGTCAGAAATGTCTTAGGTTCTTTAAGGACTCTAGTCATTGAGGAGCCCAGTCTCCCTGAAGCTCAGTGAGTGAGCGGTCTGATTGTGTGTGTGTCCTAACAGCGCTCCGCACAGGCGGCAGTGAAGGACAGTGAGAGGCTCTTTACTGAACTGATCCGCTCTATTGAGAGAAGCCGATCTGAGGTGACACAGATGATCAGAGATAAAGAAAAGACTGCAGTGAGTCGAGCTGAAGGACTCTTGAAGCGACTGGAGCAGGAGATTGATGATCTGAGGAGGAGAGACGCTGAGCTGAAGAAGCTTTCACACACAGATGATCACATACATTTCCTACAGGTAACTGATCTCAGAAGCAAGACATTTTAGATGACCTTATTATTACAGTGAAGAGTTTCTAAAAATAAAAAATTCGGAGTTTTTTGACTCCTTGTTCAATCTTTTTGACCACAGCCCCACCCCTCTCTCTTCCCAATGTCCAAATCTATTTAAAGCCCGCCCCATTATATTGCGTAAAGCTACACTGTGTAACTTTTTTAGTTTATTCTTAGCTAAAAACACTTAGTTCTTTCAAAAATATATGTGCTCATTAATGTATATTTACTTCTTTCAAGTAATAAAGTATTCTCGTATTTTTATCATATGGCAATGAAAATACATACGGGTGAGGGGTTCGAATGCGGGTCGCCATGTTGCCCCTCCATCTTGAAAGTACATTAGCCAAAGAGGGACATACTTATAAATTCAAGCTTTGCCTTTCGCGTTTTAACACTCGATGGCATCGTGTCGAATGTGGACGAGGTCGAACTGGAAGCCATGTTAATCTTGGACTAAATCGGCCACCGTAGGAGTTAAAACGAAATCGGAATTGAGAGGAACAGAAACTAATATTCACTGGATGGTCATATACCTTTTCACTGCTAGATGGGGGAAAATATCACACAGTGTAGCTTTAAAATATTTCCTATGGGTATTTTTGTTGCAATTATACAATAAATGTAAGTATTATATAAAATTATACATGAATTAACCTCAATTCATTTTGTTTGTGCATGCTGTATGCTCCTTTATAAAAATAAAAATAAATCGATATTGAGGGTCAAGCTACACTGTGTGATATTTTCCCCCATCTAGCGGTGAAAAGGTATATGACCATCCAGTGAATATTAGTTTCTGTTCCTCTAAATTCCGATTTCGTTTTAACTCCTACAGTGGCCGATTTAGTCCAAGATTAACATGGCTTCCAGTTCGACCTCGTCCACATTAGACACGGTTAAAACGCGAAAGGCGAAGCTTGAATTTACGGGTATGTCCCTCTTTGGTTAATGTACTTTCAAGATGGAGGGGCAACATGGCGACCCGCATTCAAACCCCTCACCCATATGTATTTTCAATAGCATATTATAAACTTACGAGAATACTTCATTACTTGAAAGAAGTAAATATACATTAATGAGCACATATATTTTTTAAAGAACTAAGTGTTTTTAGCTAGGAATAAGCTAAAGTGTAGCTTTAACGAATCAAATCAGCACAAACGATGGGCATAGTTTTGGGGATTATTTAGTTTTTAGCACTTTAATTCAGTTTAAAGGAACACACCGACTTTTTGGGACTTTAGCTTATTCACCGTATCCCCCAGAGTTAGATAAGTCCATACATACCATTTTCATCTCCGTGTGTGCCATAACTCTGTCTGACACACCCACCGCTAGCCTAGCTTAGCACAAAGACTGGAGGTAAACAGCTCCAGCTAGCCTACTGCTCAATAAGTGATAAAATAATACCAACATTTTCCCATTTACATGTTGTGATGTGTATACTTACATCGTGTACTAAGATCGACGGAAAATGAAAAGTTGCAATTTTCTAGACTGATATGGCTAGGAACTATACTCCCATTCCTGCGTAGTAATCAAGGAACTTTGAGCCGTACCATGGGTGCAGCGGCGCAATGATATTACGCAGCGCCTGAAAATAGTCCCCAGCACGCTCCCTGTGCAAGCAGGTTGTCACGTTGGTTATGTTGACGGAAGTTAGCCTGTTTTCAGGCACTGCGTAATATCAGCTCATGGTGCGGCAGCAAAGTTCCTTCATCATTACGCAGGAATGAGAGGATTTCATTTTCTGTCTGTCTTAGTACATGATGCAGGGCCGGCCCAAGCCCTTATGGGGCCCTAAGCAGAATTTAATTTGGGGGCCCCTCGGTGCCACCAATACGATTGACTATTGTCAATTCTTGATAATTCGGACACCCAGTATCAATTTTAGTAGTTGTAGCTGTGTTGCTTTCATCATGTCTGCCAGTAATGGTAACAGTAGCAAACCCACAGGTGTGGTCAGGTGTTAATATTCAAAGCCAAAGTACTACAGTTCAGACTGGGATATGTATAAAAAAAAAAATTAAGTAGCCTAGTGTCTTATGCTGAATTTGCTCACTTTTCCCCAGGATTCTTTGATGAATAGGTTCAAAAGAACAGCATTTCTCTGAAATAGAAAGCTTTCAAAAAATCCTAAAAATATTGTACACAACTGTTTTCACCATTGATAATAATCATAAATGTTTCTTGAGTGTCAAATCCTCATATCAGAATGAATTCTGAAGGATCATGTGAGACTAAAGACTGGAGTAATAATGATAAATTCAGCTTTGATCACATGATTAAATCACACTTTACTATATTCACATATAAAACAGTTTATTTAGTAATTGTTTAAGGCCATTTCGTGATTTCAATCATCATGAAATAACATACTGCAAAAAGTCATTTAATGTGCTCTTGGGGGCCTCCTGGTGGCAAAGAGGGCCCTAAGCAGTCGCTTATGCCTTGAGCCTGCTCTGACACGATGTAACTATACACATCACAACATGTAAATGGGAAAATGTTGGTATTATTTTATCACTTATTGAGCAGTAGGCTAGCTGGAGCTGTTTACCTCCAGTCTTTGTGCTAAGCTAGGCTAGCGGCGGGTGCGTCAGACAGAGTTAAGGCACGCACGGAGATGAAAATGGTATGTATGGACTTATCTAACTCTGGGGGGATACGGTGAATAAGCTAAAGTCCCAAAAGGTCGGTGTGTTCCTTTAAATTAAGTTTAAATTACATTTTAAAAAAGAACCATTGCTTTAAAGTGCTTTAACAGACATGTAAAGAGCAGTTGTTATTCTGACAATAATGGTGCCATGAATCTGGTCATGTTGAGTTATGTGTATGTATGTAATCTTAGTATAGAGTACACTGTAAAAAAATATTTTAAAGGTAAGTTACCTGGTTGCCTTAAAATTGAGTTCATTGAAATAAAAAATTTGAGTTAATACAATGAACATTTGAGAATCGACATCACCCTTTATTCAAATATTATTAAAAATTTTTGTAAGCTTATTGCGTAATTGTGTTTTATTTGTAATAATGCAGTGAAACATGCCAAATTGTGCTATTTTCATGATTTATCACAACATTTTTATTTTATTTGTGGTTCAGATACAATAATATTTTGAGTTTCTATTTATTAAACCATTTTTTAATTTCAATGAACTCAAGATTTTAAGGCAGCCAGGGTACTTACTTTAAGTTAACCCAACAATATTTTTTTTCAGTGTAGGTACCACAAACTGATAGATCGATGTGTTTTCTGAACTCTAAACTGAATCCACAAAGTCCAAAGTTTTTAGGTGACTGTGTGATTGAGTTAACCAATGAAACGCGGTCTGGTGGCAGCTAGATATTTTACTTTTTTTTTACAAATATATTTTAAGTATGGATATTTTTCTTACACAAACGCATCGATTCACTTCAGAAAGCCTTTATTAACCCCCGCATGGAGTAAGTTTATTATGAATGGATGCACTTTTTTGAGCTTCAAACTCAATGGACCCCATCACTGCCATTTCTAAAGCTCTGAAGCGTCAGGATATTTATTAATATAACTCTGATTGTGTTCATCAGAAAGAAGAAAGACATATACACCTGATGGCTTGAGGGTGTGTAAATCATGGGCTAATTTTCATTGTAAAGTGAACTACTCCTTTAAATGATGAATGAGTGTTTTTTTTTTTTTAAGGGTGTGTATAGGAATTATTTTTATTTTTCATTTATATATATTTTTTTTTCTTTTCTTTTGGGGACAAAGTGTATTTAATTTCTAATTTCATTAATTTATTCATGCACTCTAATACATTCAGAATCAATTTTAGTGCAAATTTACTGATGAGATTTGATTTCTACATGAAAACATGTTGACACAGATTTACGCACAAATACATGTGTACATATTAGTGAATGAGACTCATTGAATATTCAAATATCTGTTCTTTTGTTTTTTCTTTGTGTAGAGTTTCCAGTCTCTCTCCGTTCCTCCTGCATCCACAGACGGCATCAGTGTCAGTTCTCTTCTCTCTTATGATGATTTTTCTCTATCTGTCTCTATGCTAAGAGGGAAACTTGAATACGTCTGCAAAGAAGCAACAGAAAATATATTTGGTAAAGGTAAAGTACTGGATATTCCTTTACTAAATTGAATCATGCTCTAAATAAAATACAATTAAGGAAATAGCTTGTGAATTACAGTGTATATGTCTGTTGGTTTCAGTCCTGGCATATATTGAAATTGTAACTGCCAATGAAGTCTGGACCAGAGATGACTTCTTGCAATGTAAGTGTTATTATTAAAGCAAACTCAGAAATGTATGAATCTTCAAGAAAAAGTTTACCCTTACAGGTCTTGTTTCATAAATGCAGGTTACAAATTCAGACTAAAAATGACTGCCAAATTGTTATATCTTTTTCAATCAGATTCCTGTCAACTCACCTTGGATTCAAACACTGCCCATAAATACCTCCATCTGTCTGAAGGCAACAGAGTGGCTACTTTTATTGGGGCTGACCAACAGTACCCTGTTCATCCAGACAGATTTCATGCTTTTTCTCAGGTGTTGTGTAGAGAGAGTGTGTGTGGACGCTGTTACTGGGAGGTCGAGTGGAGTGGGACAGCTGGGGTGGGTATATCATTGTCATATAAGAGCATCAGCAGGAAAGGAGATGATGATGATTGTGTTTTTGGATTTAATGATCACTCCTGGAGATTGTCCTGCTCTGACTCTAGGTCTGCATTCAGACACAATCAGAAAGTGGTTAAACTCCCTGTAGTCTCCAGCTCCTCTAGAATAGGAGTGTATGTGGATCACGGTGCAGGGATTCTGTCCTTCTACAGCGTCTCTGACACAATGACCCTCATCCACAGAGTCCAGACCACATTCACTCAGCCGCTCTATCCTGGGTTTGGGATCAATTTAGGATCAACTGTGAAACTGTCGTCTTCAGAGATTCTATGAATAATTGTATTATATTACAGGATCCTGATAAAAATGAATGAGTGGAATATGTGGTTAGTAGCTGCCTCGCTCTTATCTTTCCGGTGACAATCCCAAGTACAGTTTAATCCAAACTGGAAACTGGACTCCTAAAATCATTACTCATTACAACAAAAACTGTAGGTGACTGTGTCCAAAGCCAATACAAGGGAAACCTGCTAGATTTTGTTTTGATGTAATTGTGGAATGTTCTGTAAAATTGTGCAATGAATGATTGTGATTGATTAGGGATGAAAAAGATTTGCTTTGTTAGGGTTGACAACTAAGAAATAGCATACTGTTGATCACATTGCAGTTATACACGACACGCATAATTCGTGTAACTATAATGTATAATTTATGTGACTATAATAAAACAAAATGGATTTAATCAAGAGGTGTCTGTGTGGTGATGTTTATTAGGTTTTCCTTTATATCTATAACATAATTTTAAACCTTAAAACGTTGCTAAAAATGCTAAATAATGTAACGTTCATATTTATGTAGTGTAATGTGCTTGAAAACTACTCTCACCCTAAAGGATTATTAGGAACACCATACTAATACTGTGTTTGACCCCCTTTCGCCATCAGAACTGCCTTAATTCTACGTGGCATTGATTCAACAAGGTGCTGAAAGCATTCTTTAGAAATGTTGGCCCATATTGATAGGATAGCATCTTGCAGTTGATGGAGATTTGTGGGATGCACATCCAGGGCACGAAGCTCCGTTCCACCACATCCCAAAGATGCTCTATTGGGTTGAGATCTAGTGACTGTGGGGGCCATTTTAGTACAGTGAACTCATTGTCATGTTCAAGAAACCAATTTGAAATGATTCAAGCTTTGTGACATGGTGCATTATCCTGCTGGAAGTAGCCATCAGAGGATGGGTACGTGGTGGTCATAAAGGGATGCACATGGTCAGAAACAATGCTCAGGTAATGCTCAATTGGCACTAAGGGGCCTAAAGTGTGCCGAGAAATCCCCCACACCATTACACCACCACCACCAGCCTGCACAGTGGTAACAAGGCATGATGGATCCATGTTCTCATTCTGTTTACGCCAAATTCTGATTCTACCATCTGAATGTCTCAACAGAAATCGAGACTCATCAGACCAGGCAACATTTTTCCAGTCTTCAACTGTCAAATTTTGATGAGCTCGTGCAAATTGTAGCCTCTTTTTCCTATTTGTAGTGGAGATGAGTGGTAACCGGTGGGGTCTTCTGCTGTTGTAGCCCATCCGCCTCAAGGTTGTGCGTGTTGTGGCTTCACAAATGCTTTGCTGCATACCTCGGTTGTAACGAGTGGTTATTTCAGTCAAAGTTGCTCTTCTATCAGCTTGAATCAGTCGGCCCATTCTCCTCTGACCTCTAGCATCAACAAGGCGTTTTCGCCCACAGGACTGCCGCATACTGGATGTTTTTCCCTTTTTCACACCATTCTTTGTAAACCCTAGAAATGGTTAAAATGGTTTATAATCACAAAGTTGTTTTTGTTGTCTTTATTTTTCTGCATAGCTACTGAACTTCATGAGTCTTTATGTTGTTTAAAATCACATTTATCCTCTAACGTTTAGGCCCTGTCCACACGAACACGGGTATTTTCAAAACCGCAGCCTTTTCTACGCAGTTTGGCTGTTCGTCCACACGCAAACGGAGCATCCGGTTACTGAAACCAGACTTTTTTGAAAACTCCGGCCAGGGTGAAGTTTTTTAGAAACTCCGGTTACAGCGTTGTCGTGTAGATGGTGAAACCGGAGATTTCGTCTTGTGAAGTCGAAGTGTGCACCGTTCTCTCCTTTTTTTGACATCAGTTTGTGCGCCGTTAACGCTTTTGTTTACATGAGTGGAGTCTATGCAATGGCGGACATAGCTTTTAATAACTCTGCTAATAGCACTTATCACATGTATACAGATACATGCGCAGTTATCTCATTGTATTGCAGAACAGAGGTGCCAGAATGCAATAATACAACATAGTAAGGCAAGTGTGTGAAGCTTCAGTCCACTTGGGCCCTGCCCCTTACCTGTCACTGAGTCCAAAGCTTGTACTAAACTTGTAGAAGGGTTTCACTGAGCCCATGGCATCCCTCAGTGCATCACTGCCGTGGGTGGGACCCATGTTGAAATCAGGCAGCCAATCATAGCGCGGTTTTGCATTTTCATGTGGATGGAGATTTTTTTTTAAAACCGTGCTTGTGTGGACGCGATTGTTTTTTAAAACGGAGGAGGAAAAACTCTGGTTATAAAAATACCCGTGTACGTGTGGACTAGGCCTTAGTATGGTCCTCAATGCTTTATCACAGGTGTTTCTTGTTAATTTATCATGCTAACCTGTTTGTCTTGTGTGTATAGATCTTGTTTTGTTGTGGTAAGGTTATATAATATGGGTTATATTATATATATATATATATATATATATATATATATATATATTATATTATATTATATTATATTATATTATATATATATTATATTATATATATATATATTATATATATATATTATATTATATATATATATTATATTATATATATATATTATATTATATATATATATTATATTATATATATATATTATATTATATATATATATTATATTATATTATATTATATATATATATATATATATATATATATATATATATATATATATATATATATATATGTATGTATGTATGTATATATATATATATGTATATATATATATATATATATATGTATGTATGTATATATATATATATGTATATATATATATATATATATGTATATATATATATAATTTGCTTTGGATACTTGACTTTGAAAACAATATAGCGAAAAGTATTCAAACACCCTTCCACAATATTGTAACTCCAACATAAACTCTAAAAAATAAATAAAAATTTACAGTGATGCTGTATAGATGCACCATTTTAAGAACTTTTCAGGGAACTGTTTTTAAAAAGATTTTTATTTTCTAGGTGTGAAAAACATTTGAAACTTTTCCACTCTAAATAATGTTTTATAAACATAGTTCGGGAGGAGCACGTTCAGATAATTGACACAGGTGGAGAGCACTCAGCTAATCAACAGTAAGAGGTATATATACACGCAGCAGTCTTACCTCCATTCATTGACAGTTTTCTAGCATCCCTCCACCACCCCTCCTCCACACTTTTATTTTATCAGCCACTTGCATATACGGGGGTACTCTGGGTTCGGGCCAAATTCCGAGCTCGAAGCCCTCCCCCCGGACAGCACGCCAAATACGCAGTTAAATTACTCTCCATAAATTATATGTAAGTGTGAACTCGTGAAAGGATATTTTGTGCAATGGAAAAGTTTCATGGATTTTAAAGCTTCTTCATGGAATCATTAATGTGAACAAAGAACCTTTATTTTCAGGAGTGTAAGGAAAACATGCATTAAGTAGCCTTTATACATACTAAAGACCATAGTCCTAAAAATTGCTCAACATTTTACTTTCTTAAATAAGGATTAAAGGGTTAGTTCACCCAAAAATGAAAATTCTGTCATTAATTACTTACCCTCATGTCGTTCGACACCCATAAGACCTAAGTGAGTCGATTCAGCTGTTTGGATCGCCAAATTTCAGCAGTTTGGCGGTTTGACACGCGATCCGAATCATGATTCGACTCACTGATTCATAACGCTTCGATGCTTCATGATTCCGTGTTTTGAAATCGGCATCACTATATAAGTCGTTGTTTAGGTTTTTTTTGCGCACAAAGACTATTCTCGCTGATTCATAAAGTTATTGTAGAACCACTGTAGTGAGATGGACTTTGTAACGACGTCTTTAGTACCTTTTAAGGGTCTTGAGAGTGAACCGTGCATTGTGCCAATGGAGGCCTTTCAGAGCCATCAGATTTCAACTAAAATATCTTAATTTGTTTTCCGAAGATCAACGGAGGTCTTACGGGTGTCGAACGACATGAGGGTAAGTAATTAATGACAGAATTTTCATTTTTGGGTGAACTAACCCTTTCATAAAAGTATTAATCAATTTTGTATATGAAGAACAAATTTAATTTAGGCTTTTATTCACATAAACATTGAACATAAACAGAAGCTCAGTCATGCTTGACACGCAAGAACAAACCTCATTGGTTCTTATGGACGTTCAAACGTGCTGCATAACATGAGACTGAACCTCATTGGTTCTTGCAGAAGTCAAAACATGCTGTGTAACACGAGAATGAACCTCATTGGTTCTTGCAGAAGTCCAAACGTGCTGCGTAACACGAGAATGAACCTCATTGGTTCTTACAGAAGTCCAAACGTACTGCGTAACACGAGACTGAACCTCATTGGTTCTTACAGAAGTCGAAACGTACTGCGTAACACGAGAATGAACCTCATTGGTTCTTGCGGAGGCTCAAACGTGCTGCGTAACACGAGAATAAACCTCATTGGTTCTTATGGAAGTTCAAACGTGCTGTGTAACACACGAGAATTAAACTCATTGGTTCTTCTCGCAGGTCAAGCCAACATACTTGATCTTTCGTTTATCATAACTGATGTGTGCGTTGATACTGATACATGTTTATGTGAATAAAAGCCAAAATTCAGTCTGTTTCCTCATATAAAGCAATCATGTCAAACCGCTCAATTCATTTGAATTCATTTTACAATCACTTTATTAACTTTTTGAAGCGTGAAAGTGGTAGTTGTGTAGCTGTCAATGGAGGGACAGAAAGCTCTCAGATTTCATCAAAAAGATCTTCATTTGTGTTTCAAAAATCAATGAAAGTCTTACGGGTTTGGAACGACATGAAGGTCAGACTTTTCATTTTTGTATGAACTAACCCTTAAAAAAGGTAACTAGAACAGCAGCTTATATTTTAAAGTGAATATATACTATAAAATGAAATATTTACTATTCATTTGTTGCCTGCAAAAAATGCAGTTGGAAAGCCCTTTTTTTTTTTTTTTTTGTCTGGAGTAAGATGCTTTTAAGATGTACTTCTAACATCTACCAGTAGGGTTCATGATAACATAATGGTGGGTATACATGAAACTCCTTTCTGTATTCAGAGCACATTTGCTGTTAAAATGTCTCCTTGATGTCTCACTGGCCCTAAAAAGGACCTAAAACGGTGCTCACAATTTTAAACAGTTTAATAATAAAAATGTCACATTTTGCCAGAAACACTCTTTATTGTTAACATGACATTATCATCTTCCCCATAGCAGCCAGTTATAAATGAAAACACTTAACCAGGAAAACATTCAGTCATTTCGACCCTTGTCACACAACAGGCCATGCCATCCCTCATCACACATGCACTGCCATGGTTGTTTGCAGGTGCCATGCATGCACCCTGGGTGAGGCATACACTCATCACAGCGGGGGCCCTGCCACCCGTAGTTGCACCTGCACTGACCGGGGGCCTCACAATAACCATGTTCCTCACTACAGCCGGATGAGCAGATAGCTGTTTAAAACGAGAGGGAGAGGAATGAGGAATCATAGTCAACAATATTTACTGTATATTTGATATTCGGTCCTGTTCTTCCTTATAATTATGTACATCATATAACTGACTAAAATGTAACATACTGACAATAAATAAACATATATACAGTATTACATATTGATGTTAATGGACAATAAAAAGCACTAACGTTCTGCACAATAGTCGCCTTTCCATTTAGGCAAGCAAACTCTATTGCCAGCGGCGTCGCAGTTAAAGTGACCGAACGGGTCATCCCGTGAACGGCAGAAATCAGTGCAGTCATCGCCATAGTAGAACTCATCGCACACTACGCGGTAGGAAAAGCGTAGTTTACTTTGCTCTCCGAGGTGCACATCCTGGGACCATTTCTCACCAATAGTAAGATCTCTTTTGGTGGCGAAGTGGCTAATCATACTGTTTAGATTCTCTGAAAAAACAATAAATGCATTATTAAACACTGGTCTGTAAATAAAATATGAAAAAAATAAGGGGCATACCTGCTGACTGATCATTGGAGGACTCTGTATTCCATGCTTCAATTATCACTGAGACAGTTCCCTGTAATGACAGTTGCAATTTTGTAATACTATGTTACACTGGGCACGACCGTTGTCGCATTGCACTCAAAGAAAACATTCAAATCCATTTGTATACTATTGTCAGATGTTGTGCAAGCGCACACGTTCATCAGAAATAGAATGGAGCACCAGTTTAGGCTGTTGGTGTTGTCACGTTGGGTGACAGGTGTGCAAAAATGCATCATCTAAGTGTCACAGGTAAGAATAAAAGGAATTATGTTGGCAAACACGACCAGTGAACTTAACTTTACATTAGTAGTGTTACATATGACACCAAGGCTCCAATGCAAATCAAACACCTTTACTCAATTGTTGGACATTTTATGTATTGTTGATGTAATATTTGTGTTCCAAAGTGTATAGGGCCTACTCGGTAATAGCATCTGCAAGAAGAATCACAACACATTAAAGGTAGGGTAGGTGATTTTCCGAGAGGTTAGCAATAGCCAGCTAGCTTTGAAAGCATAAGATCCCACCCTCTCTTCAGACTGTTTCCAAAGCCACGCCTCCTTCAAAACACATGAATGTGCACAGTAGAGAGCAAACAAAAGCATCACAAGAGACGGCGTTAAATTACCTCATGTCTCAAAGCACATAACATTACAATAATAATGAACAAAAGCAATTTGAAGAGCACTGACCTGTATCACCGGACTGCTGCGGATTCATTTCGCCGTTGATAGTGTTGCCATTGAAATACATACATTCGAGTCACAAACCGTTCAGAGTATAACATCACAGGTTTCCTTCTATTGCTCAAGTGCTTTAGGACCAAATGCAATTATTGGACGAACATTTTATGATCCTACGCCTTCCACAGACGATATATATATACACCGATCAGGCATAACATTATTATGTGACAACACTGATTATCTCTTCATCACGGCATCTGTTAGTGGGTGGGATATGTTAGGCAGCAAGTAAACATTTTGTTCTCAAAGTTGATGTGTTAGAAGCAGGAAAAATGGGCAATCGTATAGGATTTGAGCGAGTTTGAGAAGGGCCAGATTGTGATGGCTAGAGGACTGGGTCAGATCATCTCCAAAACTGCAGCTCTTGTGGGATGTTCCCGGTCTGCAGAGGTCAGTATCTATCAAAAGTGGCCCAAGGAAGGAACAGTAGGGAACCAGCGACAGGGTCATCATGGCTCATTGATGCATTTGGGGAGTGAAGGCTGGCACGTGTGGTCCGATCAAACAGACTAGCTACTGTAGTTAATGCTGGTTCTGATAGAAAGGTGTCAGAATACACAGTGCATCTCAGTTTGTTGCATATGGGGCTGCATAGCCACAGACCGGTCAGGGTGCCCATGCTGACCCCTGTCCATCACCGAAAGTGCCAACAGTGGTCATGTGAGCATCAGAACTGGACCACGGAGCAATGGAAGAAGGTGGCCTGGTCTGATGAACCATGTTTTCTTTTACTTGTGCATTGCTTACTTGGGGAACACATGACACCAGGATGCACTATGGGAAGAAGGCAAGCCGGTGGAGACAGTGTGATGCTTTGGGCAATGTTCTGCTGGGAAACCTTGGGTCCTGCCATCCATGTGGATGTTACTTTGACACGTACCTTTCATGGAAACGGTATTCCCTCGTGGATGTGGCCTCTTTCAGCAGGATAATGCCCCAAAAATGGTTCAGGAATAGTTTGAGGAGCACAACAACAAGTTTGAGGTGTTGACTTGGCCTCCAAATTCCCCAGATATCAATCCAATCGAGCATCTGTGGGATGTGCTGAACAAACAAGTCAGATCCATGGAGGCCCCACCTCACAACTTACTGGACTTAAAGGATCTGCTGCTAACATCTTGGTGCCAGATACCACAGCACACCTTTAGGGGTCTAGTGGAGTCCATGCCTCGACGGGTCAGGGCTGTTTTGGCAGCAAAAGAGGGACCAACACAATATTAGGAAGGTCATAATGTTATGCCTGATTGGTGTATATTCGTATAAATACATTTTGAGCACTAAATTTAGTGATTTCTATCAGGATGTGAAGCATGGAAAGAGATGTGAAGAGACCAGCATAATAAAAAATGTTTCTTGAACAAATCACCTGCCCACCCAATTCTCAGCTTTATGCTACTGTAAATGTTGGGAATCAGCAGATGGCACTGTTGTCAATGCACCGAGGCTGTGAATCTTTTCCCTGCATGATCAAAGTAAAGTTTCTTCAGAGCTTCACAAGGCTTCATTTCGAATCTGCTTTGGTATTTTGATGTTAGTGGTCAAAATCAATGCAATGGTAGCAACATAGCATTCTCACATGACAAGCTGATAACTGTCTTTCTCAGCTTCCTGATCTCCATATATGGGCTGCCATGAGAACTGAGAAATGATTTACTGGCAGAAAGTGGCTCAAAGTCTTCTGATTGGATAAACAAAGACTCTAACCGCAGTCACGTTTCTTTTTTGTGATTATTTCAGGATATCTTTCAGTTAATAATGACATTGTTGTGTATGCATATGCAAAGTTCATGCTATATGTAGCATATGCTATACACATTATATCTATTAGTATTTTTCAATGTTCACTCATTTTGAGCTACTCACCAGCCACTTTAAGTTAAAGGGCACAGTTATTGGTGCACTGGTGGAAATGGAGCTCTGGTCTGTGCTGAATGTTCCTGTCAGTCCAGTGCCATTGGAACATGCCAGCCTATATGAAATGACATCCTGCGTGTAGTTCAGGCAAACACGGAAAAAAACCTGACAGTCTCTGTACTCTTTACACACGCTGCTGCTGCTGCTGGTGGTTGTGAAAGAGTGAACCTTCAGCTCAAACACACCAGATGATTTGACCTATAAAAAATAATATGTGTATATGAGCACACAGTATCGTTATAAGATTTACTAAAAAAAGATTACTTAAACGCAAGTATGAGAAATACTCACCAGTTGCGCTGATATCAGAACTAAGAAGTAGGTTGATAAAAATGGAGCCATTGTGCGTTTTCTTGTCTGACTGTAAGGCCTAATCTGATACGGAAATAAATGTGTCAATCAATAAAATTGACTGAATATAAATACAGAAGGTGAATAAGCGATGTGAAATTTCTTAATTTTGGATTGGAGCTCTCAAAGAAAAACACATCCTATCTCCAGAGTGTACAGAGCTCTTGTAGTTTAAATAGAGACTTCAGAGTGGGAGTAGTGCACTATGCAAATAAAGTTGACACAAACATCTCTGAACATTGACCAAACATCATGGTATGTGGTACAATACATTATGTTGTATTGTATAGCAAACATAGATTTTTCTGTGAAGGTCTGGGAACAGTAGTGATGGCCTAAATTAATCAGTGATTCTTATTTTGAAACTTAGCTAAACTTATTCACATTAAAATGTGGCTTCAATTGATTTATGTAATCGATCTGAAAAGCTTTAAAAATACATAAGAGATAGCCCAGAAGAGCAACTGCTATTACTATTGTTATGACTGCTTAAATTAAAGTTCTCTGTATGCAAATCAAATAAATCTGGTATTCTGGTAAAACACCAAACATTGCCATTAAAGGGTTAGGGATAGATAAAGAGAAGATAACTGAGGAACATTCTCCCCCAGAAGTCAGACAATATGGCACATGACCAAAAAGAGTGCAGTAAAGTTGCTGGTTCAGTTGCGCAACAAAGGCAGGTTGGGTCAAAATGAGGAAATATTTTGTTAAAGGGATAGTTCACCCAAAAATGAAAATTCTGTCATTAATGTAGCGTTTTTGAACTGCAAGAGGCGTTAGTTTTCTTCATAAGCTGAAGACGGAAGTGGTCTGTGTCGTGGCAAAATTTCAACTATCGCCGCATTAATGAATAAGAGACAAAACCTTGCCCAATTGTCTTTATAAAGATTTTATTTCTTGCAAGAAATGAGTCACAGTCATACAGCCATCTTCAATGTCTGCAGAGTGCACTAACTAGACATAACAGCACTCAGCTTTTTATCAGTTTCCCAAACAAAGTCACTCCTCCTGTAAATTTCCAAACATGACAAGAAAAGCAGCACTTGCTCAAATCCCAAGTGTGCCGTTCATTTGAACTCTGATCCCTACGTTTAGGCCATCCTGACTCCTGAGTGTAGAATGTGTTCTCTATATTCTGTATATGACCTTTTACCTAGTAAGCTGGTTCTGTATGAATATATGCAAATCAATAAACATTTCATGCGCAATGTTTAATGTATAGCTATGATTACATTTTCCCATAACAGTCTGCTAGATATTTTACTTTATAAAGTTTTAAATATGTAAATTTTTCTTACAAAACCCCATCAATACACTTCAGAAGACCTTTATTAACCCCAGAGCCGTGTGGAGTATGTTTATTATGAATGGATGCACTTTTTTGAGCTTCAAACTCAATGGACCCCGTCACTGCCATTATAAAGCATCAGGATATTTATTAATATAACTCTGATTGTGTTCATCAGAAAGACATATACAGATGTCCCCCAAACAGATGGGGTCATTTTCATTTTAAAGTGAACTAATACTTTAACAAAGACTATGACTGCTGGAGGCTATCTTTTTAGGGGTAGGGTTGTCACTCCAAAATATATATTACTCATATATTCATGTGTCTGGTAATAATGGCAGTTTTTGTGTTCTATTCCATAACTAATTAATCATTTTTAATATTCATTAATCTTGAGCTACTCACCAGCAATATTTGAAGGCACAGTTTCACGTTGGTGAAAATGGAGATCTGGTCTGTGCTGAATGTTTCTGTCAGTCCAGTGCTATTTAAACATGCAAGCCTATATGATATTAGGTCCTGCTTGTAGTTCAGACACACACACACACACACACACACACACACACACACACACACACACACACACACACACACACACACACACACACACACACACACACACACACACACACACACACACACACACACACACACACACACACACACACACACACACACTCTCTGGACTGTTACACACACTTGTGCTAGTGGTTGTGAAAGAGTGAACCTTTAATAATAAGAAAGATCTAATAGAAAAATAAAAAGATGAAGAATACCAGCATTACACATACACAACACTCATCAAAGAAATGGATTAGCTACATTTAAATAAGTCTGAGACATACTCAGTTGCAGTGATTTCAAAAATAAGAAGCTGAGAATAGCTGATTTCTTGCTCTAACATGTATAAAGCATTTGTGGTTTAGGAACTTGAGAGTGGGAGAGTTTTCTATGCAAATAAAGTTGACTGATAAAGTTGGATTTGTCTGAGCAGGTCTGGGTATGCTAGTGATCAGGAATCAGTCATCTTTATTTGAAACTGAGAAAACAAATTGAGCAAACTGCTTAGTGTCCACATTAAAGTTAGCTCAGTTTCAAAATATTAACTGATTAATATAATTTTTTTTAAAAGCTTTAAAAATACAGAAGAGACACAGAACTACTGATAACTATTGGCTCAAACTGGAAATGTGAAAACTCACAATTGTCTTTCGATCATTCAAATGAAGGGTAATTATTTTCCCAGATCATGCTGAATTAATCTGCTTCTATGATGAAAAAAAAAAAAAACTGTGCTTAGATATTCACATTTATTCATATTTCACATCATGATAAAAAGCAGATCCATACAGCAAAAGCAGAAAATTATCTATTGCAATATCTGAACAAAAAAAAATATTCATGTATATTAAAAAAAACTATATGCACTGTAAAAAAAGTCCATAAAAATAGGGCATGATGTACTGTATAAATATGAAGGAATTTTCCGTATTGTTTTTTTTTTTCAGGTGTTTTACCTGTATTTTGAATTACACATTGCATTAGTTTGTGTTTTAAGGGTTAACGGAAATTTCAGTAAAATTACTGGATAATGTCCTGGCAGAAAATTACCAGTACATTTTCCGTTTTTATTTTTTTACAGTGTATATGACCAAACAAAAACTGAATTTGTTGTTGGTGTGAATATTTTCTGTGAATATTTTTCCATATTATATCTTTTGTGTAAATACAGACAGCATTCAACATTAGATGAAATAACAATTTTAATTATGGTATTTTGATTTTAAATTGTGGAAATACATATACATACATACATACATAGGATTCACAAACACACAGTGTATATGATGTGTGTCACAATGTAAAGGCGTTGCAAATGAATATGAAGATGAATGAACAAGAACTGACTTTACTAATAAACTCAATAGTAACAACACCTTAAATGTGTAAACGTAAAGAGAACCGACAACAAAATAAACATAACGGGATATTTATACATAAGAATAAATGAGGAACTAAATCACGAACACCTGAATGTGATGTATAACAAAAGAGTTACCATAGAAACAAAAGAACTAATACAGGACAGAAACTGAACTAAACTGACCATAACCATGACAATATGTAATATTTTTGCCAACAATAATTGTCCACTGTCATTGTTCTCTCATTCTTGCATTACATACATTTTAGGTGATGAGAATATTGTAATTGTGAAGTCTACATGATTTTTAATCAAATCTGACATGCTATTTCAGGAGTTTAATTCAAGAATTAAATGCTGATTGGCAAATAATAAAAAGCTCTCACATACTTATTTTGCAGTTCAGACTTATAATTTGAGAATATAATTTATGAAATCTGTTTATCATTTATTTTGCCAAATTATATAAGTTTCACTGTTGTGTTCTGACCTAACCAAAACCCAGGATAGAGCGGCTGAGTGAATGTGATCTGGACACTGTGGATGAGGGTCATTGTGTCAGAGACGCTGTAGAAGGACAGAATCCCTGCACTGTGATCCACATACACTCCTATTCTAGAGGAGCTGGAGACTACAGGGAGTTTAGTTTCTTTCTTATTCTCCCAGAATGAGCATGTGGAGGCAGAGCAAAACAATTGCCAGGACTGATCATTATTTCCAAATACACACTCATTACTGTTTCCCTTCCTCTTGATGCTCTTATATGACACTGCTATTCCCACACCACCACTCAACTCCACCTCCCAGTAACAGCGTCCACACACACTCTCTCTACACAACACCTCATAATAATGATCAAATCTGTCAGGATGAGCAGGATAAGACTGGACTGTTTGACTGTAAGTAGCCACTCTGTTCCCCTCAGACAGTTGAAGATTTTTATTCACTGTGTTTGCATCCAGAGTGAGTTGACAGGAATCTGATTTAGAGATAAACATATTTTTTATAGAAGTTAATTAAATTAAGTAATAATAGTTTAAGAAAATAGCTTTTGCGTGCATTGCAAGCATGTTTATTTCTGTGTAAATCTGAAGGAGGGACAGCTGCAGCAGTATAGCATATACTGTAAGAATACAGAATGTATATTATAGTTTTAGTAACACTTTACAATAAGGTTTCATTAGATAACATTAGTTAACTACATTAATTAGCATGAACTAATAATGAACTGCAATTCTACATCATTTATTAATCTTTAATTTCATAATTTACTCTTACATTATTAAAATCAAATGTTGTATTTGTTAACATTAGTTAATGCACTGTGTGTGAACTAGCATGAACAAACAATGAACTGCTGGATTTTTATTAACTAACATTAACAAAGATGAACTAATACAGTATGCATTGATTGAAACTTGATTGTAAAGTGTTACCCATACTTTGTGTGATTAAATATTGTTTTTTATTCATTTGTTTCTAACAATGTTTCACATTTAATTTACTTAATTTCTCCCTCGGGTTTGGAAAATGACAATATTGTGGGCTGCTACATTTATCAAAAAACAGTTTACACTGCACTCAAGGTATACATTTATTTATCAGTTCATGCATTTCCTGGGAATCAAACCCATGATGACCCTGGCATTGCTAGTGTAATATTCTAAACTGTTTCAGCTACAGGAATGGAAGTCACATTCCAACCAGTGATGAATTAACAATCATAGCCTTTTGTTGTGTACACATTTGTAAATTGTTATATAATTTGTTGGTTTCATTGCTGTATTTTCACTGTTAGTTTGTCTCAGAATCAGTGTAAATTATCTCTTTTTTTCAGTTATCAAAGATTGATAGCACAATGTGAGTATGTGTTTTCGTAATGCCTTACATTGTAGGAACTCCTCACTAGTCTTGGGATCTTTGACGGGGATAATAGTGATGTATTTAACTAAGAAAATAAAAACACACAATAACAATTATTCTCACAAAAACAAAATATATCCCATGCATATTCTTTGTTTAAAATGTAAAACTTTACCTGTTCTAGAAATGTTTTCTGTCTCCTCTTTGCAGAAACTCTCCAGTTTTTCTTTCAGTTGAGAGACGGACTTTCTCACATCATCAAAAGACAGGAGAGAACTGATAGTGAAGTTCTCTGTAGATCCAGGTGAGGCAGAGAGAGACTGAAAATCCTCAGAGAAAAAACCCCCAGGAAAAATCAAGTATACAGATACAAAATCGTATATTTCTATAGGCTATAAACATGTGCCACATCTTTGTTTTTTTAGAGTCATGTGTCTTGTGCATGAGTGCAGTATTTTGCATCTTGAAAATAAACAAAATATGTGTAAAATCTGCAATTCAATGAAGTATCACTTAGGGCTGTGCGATATTGAAGAAAAATGCGATATGCGATATCCTTGTTAAATAATGTGATATTCGATATGCGATACGATATTGCTTTAAGTGTGTAAAATCTATTTCTTTCCCCAACTGATATCTTTCACTTAAAGCATAACCGACTGTGTTTACATGAATACTCATCAAGACAGCCATTTTGACATTACTGTGTGTGTATTTGACAGTTCGAGTGTGAAACAAGACATGGAAAAAGAACGGCTTGTGCGCACGTTTCGGTGTGTGTGTCAGACAGCGCGAGGCTGCAAGGAGTTGTTTTTTGCAAGTTATTGAGTTTAATAACTCTTTTTAACATCAAGCAAGTCACATAAGTAACAGTCGATTGCTCAGTCTATTCTCTGCTATATGCGTCAACCTAAAACGTACACTTTTCACAATGTTGAAGTAGCATATTAAAATCATTCAGATATTGCGTACCCTTGCGATATGCATATTGCGATATGTACATTTGCGATATTTCGATATTTTCGATATATTGCGCAGCCCTAGTATCACTATTAGGCTGAAATGTATCCGAACCTTCCCAGTAGATAATCATTTACTGCAAAACAAATTACAAAAAGAATTGTTCAATGATATCTAGTGAACTTGCTAATAATAGCCGATAGCTAGCTAGTTGGCAGCTGACTAGTTTTGATTTCCTCACTCTTGATATGCATTGCATTGACTGGTGAGGAGTATCCTAAATAACTTAAATAACTTTAAATAAATGAAATTCAATAACAGTTGACAGAAATTGTTATGTTTTTTCAAGTAGAATCTTCACCTTATTTTACTTACAGAAATCTTGGAATTAACACAATTTCTGGTACGATTCCATCAATTCCACTGTGGTTCAATATGTCAGCATGGACGCTGACCATTGCTGTGCCTAGTCATAGATTTAGATGATGCTACATGAGTAAATATGTATCACAGGACTGGACATACCTAAACCCAACTTTTTCAACCAACTTGTGGAACCGGCCCCTGAAGTTGACTCACAATTCTCAATTTGCTCCTTAGACGGAGCCATTTTCTCTGACATTCTTCAGTTACCTGTAGGAACTGAATGTGATTGTCTGTGTGTGAAAGCTGCTCCAGCTCAGCGTCTCTCCTCCTCAGATCTTCAATCTCCTGCTCCAGTTGCTTCAAGAGT
Organism: Gobio gobio; assembly: GCF_949357685.1. Classification (NCBI taxonomy): domain Eukaryota; kingdom Metazoa; phylum Chordata; class Actinopteri; order Cypriniformes; family Gobionidae; genus Gobio; species Gobio gobio. The sequence goes on from NC_137102.1 coordinate 51,190,656, forward strand.
TCTTCAGCTCGACTCACTGCAGTCTTTTCCTGATCTCTGATCATCTGTGTCAACTCAGATCGGCTTCTCTCAATAGAGCGGATCAGTTCAGTAAAGAGCCTCTCACCTTCCTCCACTGCCGCCTGTGCAGAGCGCTGTTAGGACACACACACAATCAGACCATTCACAGCAGAAACAACATACTCAGTTTGGTAAGAGACTTTAAATACATCTCAAACTGCTCTTCTTATTATGTGTCTGAAGACTCACCTTATGTGTCTTCACAGCCTCTTTCAGCTCCTGAAGCTTCTTCTCTCTCTCCTCTGCTGGAACTTTCTCTGTGTGTCTTCCAGCTGTTTCTGTTGAAAAAAATGATCACTACAGCCAAAGCTGCCCTACATATTCTTCACATTATTAATTGTTCTTTTAAAAATTAAATGTAAGTAAGTTTTGTTATGTATACTATTAATATTTGTTTCATTATTGTTCACTTGATTTTAAGTTTAGAAAGTTTATTTCAGCTCTCTAAGTTAACAAATCTAACTTTGTTTAATTTTTCCTTTCCTACCTGTTTCTCTGTCCTCTCGACCACAGCTGCAACAGTGTCATGGTTTTTATGATCATCCATCGTACACAGATAACAGATACATCGCTGGTCAGTATAGCAGAATATTTCTAGTTGTTTATCATGTTTAGGGCAGGTCATCTGCTCCAGTCGTCCAGTAGCATCGGTTATCTTGTGTCGTCTACCTGAGTGAAACTCCTCATGTCGCTCAAAGTGAGTTTGACAGTAAGACTCCAGACACACCAGACAGGACTTGACAGCTTTGCGTTTCCTTCCAGTACAGACATCACACTCCACATCATCAGGTCCAGCGTAACTGAGAGCACGAGCAGTTTGGACTTTTGTCTGCTTCAGTTCCTCTATCACTTCAGCCAGCATCACATTCTTGTTTAAAGCAGGTCTTGGAGTGAAGGTCTGTCTGCACTGAGGGCAGCTGTAAACTCTCTCCTGATCTTCTTGATTCCAGCAGTGTGTAATGCAGCTCATACAGTAACTGTGTCCACAGGGGATGGTCACTGGATCCTTCAGTAGATCCAGACAGATCGAACAGCAGAACTGATCCTGAGCCACTGAAATGCTGGCTTCTGCCATTTCACTGCACAGAAAGACAGACAGAGAGACATCTACAGTGGTTTAACAACATTTAGGTTTCGTTTTCTTTTAAATGAAGAGCTGAATGTTTCCTGGGGCTTATACCATGAAGCCGGTTTAGCTGGCTAGCCAGATATGTTTAAGCTTAGTTTGTGCCAATCCTGGGTTTTAGGTACCATTAAAGTGGTTTGGCTTTTAGCCGTGTTCATCTCCATAGTAACTTACGCTCCACGGCTAACCTGCTCCAGGACAGGTTATGTTCTGGATAAGAGATGAAATTAGAAATTGAAATTAGACCAATCAGCTGTGAGCAAAGTGACACGCCTCTGATGCAATAAAGTCACTCCCCCAGTTTCTACTCCAAAATAAAGATCACTACATAGCAAATGTTTTTTAAAGACTAAAGTGTCTGGTTTTTAACGATGTTTATTTATAATAATAATACTTTTGAATGATTTAGATATAATTTATGTAATTATACCCTTAATCAATTACACATGTATAATTTTAGTTAATCAATCATTAATAGGCACTTAGTTCAAATTAATATAAATAGCCTATATAAAGGTCATACAAATAAGCATAAGCATAAAATCAATAAATAAAGCTATAAAAATGACCACATGTGAGCTTAAATGTTAAATTCTCTCTCTATATCAACTAGACTAACTTCATAACTTTTACTTGCATTGACGTATAACTAGTGGATGTTCTTTATTATTTGCACTAAAATACTGGTGTACGATGGCCCAGTAGTGCACAACACAACGAAAACAAGCCACAACACAAAGAAAAAGCCACAACACAAATAAATCAAGCCACATCACAACGGAATCAAGCCACAACCCAACGAAAAAGAAACAACACAACGAAAAAGCCACAACACAACGGAAATGCACTCGGAGTGCGGTAAAGTTGCCACTGTTCTAAAGAATCGGCAATCTTATAAAGATATCAAAACCACAATTCGTTTTAACAGTATGCAGGCGAACCATTGTTTATCGACATGAAATATTAATTCAAAATCAACTACATGCATTATAACTGCATATTTATGCTTGAGAATGCTTTGACCCGATACCATGGCGCTAAGGGAACGTCTGCCAATTCCACCAAGTGGTTGAAACGTATAATTTGTATTAATTAAAATTACTTTTAACATTTAAAAACAGACATGTTAAAATTCCACAGCTTGATTGTATTGGTAAAACTGACTCAGTAATGCACAACACAACATTGGAATTTGAGCATTAAAAATAAAAGTACATTTAATTCATACAAATTATATGTTTCAACTTGGTGGAATTGGCAGACGTTCCCTTAGCGCAGTGGCAGCGGGTCAAAGCGTTCTCGAAATATGCAGCTATAATGCACGTAGGTGATTTTGAATTGATATTTAAGTCGATATACAACTGTTAAATATTTGTAAGACTGGCGAAACTATAGAACAATGCAAGGAAAACTAACTTTACCGCACTCCGAGAGCCCCCTAGTGGTCGGGAGCATTTCCGTTGTGTTGTGGCTTTATTTAGTTGTGTTGTGGCTGTATTTCTTTATGTTGTGGCTTGATTTCGTTGTGTTGTGGATTTATTTTGTTGTGTTGTGAACTTATGTATGCTTTTTAAATTTCGTTGTGTTGTGCACTACTGGGCCACCGTACTGGTGAGAGGTCAGACCCATAGACAGTAAAAGAAATGGACACAGCGACCCCATAGACTTCAATGGAGAGAATTGAAGTCAGGTAGAAGCACTCACTTCCTGATGGCTGAGCTTAGGCTACTGCACAGCCTCAGACTGAGCTTGACGACATAGATGTGACGTGACAGTTGGTCTTCTAGTAGTTGTGCTAAGTGAATTCTGAATCACTGAATCTTGTAGAGGCCGAGAGAGTGAGCATGAGCAACTTTTGATGAATGAAGCAGGATTTGTGACATCTCTATTGGCGTTTATGCCTCCACGTCCCCCCGATTGCCTCATAGACAATAAAAGATTGCCTGCGAGCTTCTCCTTGGGTCTATATGGTACAGCACAACGGAGTTGCGTGGTTATGAGGCAATCGTTTGCCTATGTTTTACAAAAACGGCTTATATGGGGCGATAGTGTAAGATACAAGGTAATGGAGCATTTTATACGTTGTCGTGTTTGTTTAGAAATAAACAATGGACAAATGGAGTCTTTAAACGCCTCAGATGTAAAGATATTCGCTGTCAAAGTGAGGCCAAAATGAATGGGAGTCAATGGGATGCTAACAGCAGGTGATGGCTTGGTTAGCAATGGCTGCCCCTATGGAAGGTAGGTACCCATTCCGGGGGCTGGATTACCCCCTTGGTCATACCAGACTGTTTTGCACACGTCTCTTAAACACCTGGGCCCGTATTCATAAAGATTCTAAGAGTCCTCTCAGAAAACTCCTAATTTAGCTTAAAAACTTTTACGTAGGAGTCTTAGCTTAAGAGCTATTCGGGACCGATCTGAGAGCAACTCTGAGCAAGGAAAATACAAAAACTTTTATCTTAGTGAAGAGGCGGGGCTGACCCCGTTGCTACGTATGACACAGTCTTTTGAAGACTGTGATTGGTTGGTTGTCCAAAAAGGGGAAAAAAGGAGCGCTTTTAAGTATAGGGTCTATTCTAAGCCTTCACTTTGAAATTACAAGCGCAAATTGTCCTATTTTACCGTTCTCTCTCACTCACTCACACACACACACATTATATATATGTACACTGAAAAAAAATATTATGGCCCGATTAAATTAAGCATAATTAATTTGTGCTCGTTTAAATAATTTAAATGTTTTAAGTTTTTTGATTTTAATTTTAAAAAATGAATTAGTTTTATGGGAATTACATGTGTTTTTGTTTAAATTGAGATCAAATAAATTGATTGCGACCACTTACGATAACATTTTTTAGTAAATTCAACAAATTATTTTTTTTCAGTGTATATAAATCCTTTTATTATTTACCATGCTGTTAATTTCCTATAAGGTATTTGATTGGCTTAGAATTATAAACATTGTTCCACTCTTTTTCCAATTACACTGATTGCTGGCATGTCTATTTAATTGGTGGTTTGAAAGTTGGATTTAATGCAACAAACATGATCCCTGCACGATCTAATCTATAGTGTCTTATTAAGTCACTTTCATCCATTGTCTGCAACACATTTCTTCTCCCTCTTCGTCTTTCTGCCATTTTCTCCGCTGCTAAAGAAACTCTTAAGCCTCTTAAAAGTCCTCGCCCGTGCTCCTAACAAATTTGACCTTAAGACCTCTTTTAAGGGTTAAGATGCTTTCTGAATTACTTTTTTCTTTACTAAGATTTTTTAGTTAATTTTAAGAGTAAACGCCCACATTTCTAAGAATTTTCTCAGAATTTTGTCACTAGGAGCTACTCTTTGCATTAAGATTCTTTATGAATACGGGCCCAGGGGCCTGTACCATGATGATAGTTTAACAAACTCAGGGTTACAGGATTATTTTCGAGTTGACAAAACCAATCTATTCAGGCTTTGTTGGTCCCATGATGCTGATCATCAGCTTTCTCTGTCAACTCAGGCTTTGATCCTGAGTTTAGCTGTGACATCAGTAGTGAACAGCCAATCACATGCTGTGGATCAGTGAAACTGAGATTCATTTCTCTCTTCTGCAGAATATTACATGATTGAAAAATATTAAGAATTTAAACAAATAGACAGGAAGAAAAGAGCTGTCTATGAAAGAGGACAACTTAAAGAAATATCTTATAACTTAGGTGTCAGTCTGACGCTGAAGCCAGGAATGGTTGATGTACTACATTCAGCAGACAAACATTTTAACCCAAAGCGATTTGAAATTTGAATGCAAGTTAGTCTATATCAATTACATGAACTCTTTTTTAGGAACTCAGTAGTTCAACTGTAATATCCACCTGAGATTAAATCAGGAATATGAAGCTTGTATATTAATGTAATGTAATAAGTATTTACTTTACAGTCACAGGTGAATCGAATAGATCATCTCCTAACAAGGCCACATATAAAGTCTGGATAGACTAAATGGTAAGCAAACAACCAGTTCTCATAATCAATGTGTTGGTAGCAGAAGAAATGGGAAGATCTGAGTGACTTTGACAAGGGCTTTGACTGGGTCAGAGTAGGCCATCTCTGAAACGTCAAGGCTTGTGTGTTGCTCCCGTTCAGAAGTGGTGAATTTACCAACAGTGGTCCAAAGAGGGACAAACCACAAATATATAGGCTATATACAGCTCTGAAAAAACAACAACAGAGATTTCTCAATGTTATGTGGTCCCTTAATTTTTTCCAGAGCTGTTTACACACCGATCAGGCATAACATTATGAACACAGACAGGTGAAGTGAATAACATCTCTTCATCACAGCCCCTGTTAGTGGTTGGGATATATTAGACAACGAGTGAACATTTTGTCCTCAAAGTTGATGCGTTTGTGTAAGAAAAACATTTAAAACTTTATAAAGTACATACTTTACTTACAAAAAAGTATAACTGGCGCGACGTATGATTTCGGATGTAGTAGTAAGCGTTTTGAACTGCAAGAGGTGTTAGACTTTCTTCATAAGTTGAATACGGAAGGCGGTCTGCTAGATATTTTACTTTATAAAGTTTTAAATATGGATATTTTTTCTCACAAAACCCCACACTCAAAAAAAATGTTGCTATATATAGCACTAAAAGTGGTTCTTTGGCTCCTAATCATAAACCTTTAATAAGAAGGATCTAAATCTAGAAAAATAATAAGATGATGTATATCAGCATATTACACATACACAACACTAATCAAAGAAATGGATTAGCTACATTTAAATAAGTCTGAGAAATACTCACCAGTTGCATGTGGCATCAAAACGAAGAAGTTGAGAATAGCTGATTTCTTGCTCCAACATGTATAAAGCATTTGTGGTTTAGGGGCGTGAGAGTGGGAGAGTTTTCTATGCAAATAAAGTTGACTGGTAAAGTTGGATTTGTCTGAGCAGGTCTGGGTACGCTATCAGGAATCAGTCATCTTTATTTGAAACAGAAAACAAATCGTTTTTTTTTACTTGTAGCATTTTTTTTTTTTTTTTTACCAAAATACTGACAGTCATCGCCGGAAAACAGTGTGTGAGGGCCATCTGCTGGCAGATGCTTGGATCTACATTTACACAAACTGATAATAACAGCTTTCGCTTTCTCAACCCAGAACAAGGAAACGCTTCGGTATCAGATGAAGTGCAACTTAAGGACTTGTCCATTTGCGTACATGCAGTGTAAAGTTGAAAGTAGATACAGCTGTCTTTGTTATGCTTTGTCAGCTATCATGTTGTAGGCTAATAGTTGTTATGCTTATTGCAACACAGATGTTTTGGTTCTTATCAAAAGGTGAGTCGCACCTTACAAACACACCTGTTGTGCACACGTCTCAAGAGTGAAAACACCTCTCAGTTGAGAGAAACTGAAACTTAAGTGTTGTTCAGTATCTCTGTGTATGTGGAGTAAAATGGCAGAAGCCAGTATTTTGTGGGCTCAGGATCAGTTCAGCTGTTCGATCTGTCTGGATCTCCTGAAGGATCCAGTGACCATCCCCTGTGGACACAGTTACTGTATGAGCTGCATTACAGACTACTGGAATAAAGATGACCAGAAGAGAGTTTACAGCTGCCCTCAGTGCAGACAGACCTTCACTCCAAGACCTGCTTTAAACAAGAATGTGGTGTTTGCTGAAATGGTGGAGAAACTAAAGGAGACAAAAATCCAAACTGCTCGTCCTGCTCTCAGTTACGCTGGACCTGGAGATGTGGAGTGTGACGTCTGTATGGAAAAGAAACAGAAAGCTGTCAAGTCCTGTCTGGTGTGTTTAAACTCTTACTGTCAAAGTCACCTTGAACAACATGACAGTTTCTTTAAAGATAAGAGACATAATTTGATTAATGCCACTGGACAAATCCAGGAGATGATCTGCTCTCAACATGACAGACTTCTGGAGGTTTACTGCCACACTGACCAGAAGTGTATTTGTTGGATGTGTATGATGGACGAACACAAAAATCATCACACTATTTCAGCTAAAGCAGAGAGGGCCGAGAAACAGGTAAGAGAAGCACATAAACGAATGTTCATGATGCAGTACAAGTAAGAGCTTACAGAAAAATGCACGTCATATGAAGAGGAACAGTTCGGCAGAAAAAGCAGCAAAAACTTCAACGTACAGATTAAAGATGATCTGAAAATCTCTGGTAGAGCTGTAAAAGCATTAGTTTACACAAAAATGTGTTTATAACCTAATTCTATTAATCCTTAACTTCAAAAAGTATCAAAACGGTGGTCAATACAATCAATATATGTGCTGTGCCACAATCTTCTTGAGTCAGATGGTTTGTGTGTACAAAAAAAGGAGAAAAAGATTATAAGTAATTCATAACTTAATATCACACAGTTATTGTATGACATCAGGAGATTTTGTGTAATTTTGGGCAGAGAAATCACCATGGATTTCGTCCCTTTCACTTTATTATACGAAAAATAATTTCTAGGACATTTTTCAAAACATTTTGTGAAATAAAGTCATATAGGTTTGAAAGTAAATAATGACCAAATTTTCATTTTGGGTGAACTATTCCTCCAAGGAGGATTGCTGATGTTTACTGTTATCTGTTACAGAAACTCTTGGGTGACATTCAAAGAAAGTTCCAGAAGAGAATCCGGAAAAGAAAGAAGGAGCTTCAGGAGCTGAAAGAGGCTGTGAAGACACATACAGTAAGTTATAAGTTTTAATGAGACATGTTTCCAGTTCTGTCAGGACTTCAGTTATCATTACATCATTGAGGCCCAGTGCTGGGACACTTTCCAGTCCCACTGAAGCCCATGAGTGAACGTTTGATTGTGTGTGTGTCCTAACAGCGCTCTGCACAGGCGGCAGTGGAGGACAGTGAGAGGATCTTTACTGAACTGATCCGCTCTATTGAGAAAAGCCGATCTGAGGTGACACAGATGATCAGAGATCGAGAAAAGGTTGTAGTGAGTCGAGCTGAAGAACTGTTGAAGCAACTGGAGCAGGAGATTCATGATCTGAGGAGGAGAGACGCTGAGATGAAGAAGCTTTCACACACAGACAATCACATACATTTCCTACAGGTAACCACACCAGCACCTGCTCTTTTTCTTCCTTGAGAGAAATTGTAAATTATTTTTTACAATAAATGATAAATAATTTATTGTAAAAAAAAGAAATGTTGATATATATATATATATATATATATATATACCGATCAGGCATAACATTATGACAGGTGAAGTGAACAACACTGATTATCTCTTCATCACGGCACCTGTTAGTGGGTGGGATATATTAAGCAGCAAGTGAACAGTTTATCCTCAAAGTCGGTGTGTTAGAAGCAGGAAAAAGTGTAAGGATTTGACTGAGCTTGACAAGGGCTAAATTACGATGGCTAGACGACTGGGTCAGAGCAACTCCAAACTGCACAGTGCATTGCAGTTTGTTGCGTATGGGGCTGCGTAGCCGCAGACCAGTAAGAGTGCCCATGCTGACCCCTGTCCACCGCCGAAATAAAGTGGCAACAGTGGGCACGTAAGCATGAGAACTTGACCACGACGCAATGGAATAAGGTGGCTTGGTCTGATGAATCACGTTTTCTTTTACATCACGTGGATGGTCGGGTGCGTGTGCGTCGGTTACATGTGCCATCCATCTTAATTTGACACGTTTCAACTACCTAAGCGGACCATGTACACCCTTTCATGGAAACGGTATTCCCTGGTGGCTGTGGTGTCTTTTAGTAGGATAATGTGCCTCGCCACAAAGCAAACCGGTTCAGGAATGGTTTGAGGAGCACAACAACGAGTTTGAGGTGTTGACTTGGCCTCCAAATTCCCCAGGTCTCAATCCAATCAAGCATCTGTGGGATATATAAAGGCCCCACCTCACAACTTGCAGGACTTAAAGGATTTGCTGCTAACATCTTGGTGCCAGATACCACAGCACACCTTCAGGGGTCTAGTGGAGTCCATGCCTCGACGGGTCAGGGCTTGTTTTTGCAGCAAAATGGGGACCAACACAATATTAGGAAGGTGGTCATAATATTATGCCTGATCGGTGTATCATGGCCATACAGGCTAATGTACTGTACTTAATGGAGACACTACAGGTGAATACAGTAAAATTTGTTTCTAATAACATCATCACAATCGCCATACTGTTATGCAAATAAGGCGTCGCAGGCACTACGCTATTTTCAGCCCGACGTAGTTATTATTTTCACGTCCTGTGCAACGTTGTTTAAATAGCAAATGTATTTGCGCCCATTTGTGCGCCTATGGGCGTGCTTGTCTGAAACGAGTTGTGTTCAGGCACATTGTTGGCGTGTTGCTATTTGGAGGCAACTGAAAACGATTGAAAACTGAAACCTGGTCTAAAGTCAATGGGCCCTATTTTAACGATCTAAGTGCATAGTCTAAAGCGCATGGCGCAAGTGCACTTAGGGCACTTAGTACTGTGTCCGAATTCACTTTTGCTAGTTTAACGACAGGGAAAAATGGTCGCCGTGTCCGCTGCATGGTCTAAAAGAGTTGTCCCTACTCTCTTAATGAGTCATGGGTGTGTTTTGGCCGTAACATGCAATAAACCAAACAGAGTCTCATCTCCCATTCCCTTTAAAAGCCATTTGCGCTTGGACTACGGTGGATTCGCTATTTACATGGCGGAATTTGTTAAAACGTGAACTTGATGATATTATTGCAGGGAGGTCATTAGGTTTCAACCAACTAAAACATAACCTTTAAGACCCTAAACTGAAGCATAATTAGCTTTGACAGGAGGTGTGTTGTGTAGCCTATGTAATGAACTTTCTGAACAGAACAACCGTCAGCCTCTCATCTAAACAATTTGAATAAGTTCCTGAACACTGGAACGCTTTACTTACTAATTTCTGTTTTGATTTGTCCCTTTGTAGAGTTTCCAGTCTCTCTCTGTTCTTCCTGCATCCACAGACAGCATCAATGTCAGTTCTCTTCTCTCTTATGAAGATATAGGAAAATCTGTGTCTCTGCTAAGAGGGAAACTTGAGGACCTCTGCAATGAGGAGACACAAAATATGTCTGGTAGAGGTAAAGTACTAGGAATTTGTTCACTTGATGTGTCATATAATAATTACAAAACCAATACAGAGAGAGGATTACTGATTTAATATTGTGTTTACATGTGAATTACACTGTATATGTCTTTTGGTTTCATTAGTGACATACATTGAGATTGTTACCACCACTGAACCCAGGTCCAGAGATGAGTTCTTGCAATGTAAGTGCTACTAACAAAAAGCAAACACAAACTGTTAGACATTTATGAATTCTCAAGAAGTATAAATCAGTTGTTAGTCTGAATTCTAACATGTTTTTGTATTTGTTATTATCTGCACCTAATTTTCTAGCTTTACAATAGACTATTTAAAGGCCACACAACACCCCATTTTTTTTTGCCCCATTAGATTCAAACACTGCCCATAAATACCTCCGTCTGTCTGAAGACAACAGAGTGGCTACTTTTATTGGGGCTGACCAACAGTACCCTGTTCATCCGGACAGATTTCATGATTTTTCTCAGGTGTTGTGTAGAGAGAGTGTGTGTGGACGCTGTTACTGGGAGGTCGAGTGGAGTGGGACAGCTGGGGTGGGTATATCATTGTCACATAAGAGCATCAGCAGGAAAGGAAATGGTGATAATTCTGTCTTTGGATTTAATGATCACTCCTGGAGATTGTCCTGCTCTGACTCTAGGTATGCATTCAGACACAATAAGAAAGAAACTAAACTCCCTATACCATCCTGCTCCTCTAGAATAGGAGTGTATGTGGATCACAGTGCAGGGATTCTGTCCTTCTACAGCGTCTCTGACACAATGACCCTCATCCACAGTGTCCATACCACATTCACAAAGCCGCTCTATCCAGGGTTTGGGATCAATTTAGGATCAACACTGAAACTGTCATCTTAAGAGATTCTGTCATATTACTGGTTTAATCATGATAAAAGGGATGGGTATATGTTGTGAGCAGTGTCCTCTCTCCCATCATTCAAGGTATCGATCCCAAGTACGGTTGAATCCGGACACTGATTTACCACAAACTAAATCTGCATGTGTCTGAAATAAATAAATAAATAAACTGCTCTATAAAGCTCTATGGATCTATTGAAGGGTTCAGTTAACATCCCATGTGAACACGCCCATTATAGACTACTGTAGACCCTCAATTTTACATTATTATTATTATTAATAATGTATTATAAATGGATTGCTTTGCTGCTAGTATTCACACCTATATGTACTTCAAATCACTGAACTCTTAATTTTTAAATATCTGCAATTAACTCAACTGTCTTATGAATTTGTTAAATAAAATTTAAATGACTGCTTACAATAGACCTTGAAAATATTACTGTATTTTACAGAAGGCTTTGATGAGATTTGCAGACTTGCAAAATTACTTTGATACTAAGTTTTCATTAAAACGTTATTTTATAAATGCAGAGGTGGACAGTAACTAAGTACATTTACTTGAGTACTGTACTTAAGTACACTTTTTGAGTATCTGTACTTTACTGGAGTATTATTTTTTAGGGATACTTTTACTTTAACTTCACTACATTTGAAAGACAAATATCGTACTTTTTACTCCACTACATTTCTGTCAAGGTCCTCAAACTCGAAAGTCATTTTTGTAGCAGCTTTAAAGGGTTAGTTCACCCAAAAATGAAAATTCTGTCATTAATTACTTACCCTCATGTCGTTCGACACCCGTAAGACCTCCGTTCATCTTCGGAACAGAAATGAAGATATTTTAGTTGAAATCTGATGGCTCTGAAAGGCCTCCATTGGCACAATGGCACTTTACACTCTCAAGACCCTTAAAAGGTACTAAAGACGTCGTTACAAAGTCCATCTCACTACAGTGGTTCTAAAATAACTTTATGAATCGGCGAGAATAGTTTTTGTGCGCAAAAAAACCCCTAAATAACGAATTTATCATGATGACCGATTTCAAAACAAGGCATCATGAAGCTTCGAAGCGTTATGAATCAGTGAGCCGAATGATGATTCGGATCGCGTGTCAAACCGCCAAACTGCTGAAATTTGGCGATTCAAACTGCTGAATCGACTCTTTGATTCATAACGCTTCGAAGCTTCATGATGCCTTGTTTTGAAATCGTCATCACTATGTAAGTCGTTATTTAGGGTTTTTTTGCACACAAAAACTATTCTCACCGATTCATAGTTATTTTAGAACCACGTAGTGAGATGGACTTTGTAACGACGTCTTTAGTACCTTTTAAGGAGGCCTTTCAGAGACATCAGATTTCAACTAAAATATCTTAATTTCTGTTCCGAAGATGAACGGAGGTCTTACGGGTGTCGAACGACATGAGGGTAAGTTATTAATGACAGAATTTTCATTTTTGGGTGAACTAATCCTTTAAAAGTCAGTGGATTAATTTTTTCTTCTTTAAAAGTTTTTTTTTTTTTGCAGACAGCCTATCAGTAATAACTCTTGTATAGGGTCATGTGAAGTTTCCCAACATTTTTTTTAACACTGATCAGTTTACAGCAAAATGGAAGGAGACGGTTCCTTAGCACAGTGTGTGCACCCATGGCTAAAAAGTATGCTTCAGTTTTCTCAAAAGATTAAAGATTAGTTTAGTTGGCATACACTTTGATGCATGTCTCATAAAATGTTAAAAAATTTAAATGTCTGGGAGAAAGAGAAGAGTAAACAGTTGGGAGAATATTGGATGTGTATCAGTGTATAGGGTCCATGCATTCAGCCTTAAAGTGACAGCAGTTTTGTAAAGAGCTTTGTAACTTTTATACAAGAAATTGAACATTTCAATACTTGTATAAAAGTTACAACGCTCTATACAAATGTAAAGAAATGAGTTTAAGGTAGTCGTATGCTAGCATGTCGGATGGAGCATCACTGACTGGCTTAAACCACCTTGACATTGTGCATTTATACAACAATGCAACAATAATAAAATAATGCATTGACATAAAAAAGGAAATGTACTTTTGATACTTAAGTACTTTTAAAAACAAATACTTCTGTACTTTTACTTAAGTAAAAATCTGTTTTTAGAACTAACGGAGTAATATTTGACCAGTAGCTTTTACTTTTACTCAATAGAGTTGTGTACTTTGTCCACCTCTGTTAAATGTAGCACCAAAACGTTGCACAATGACGCAATAAAGTTTGCATGGTGATACAATAAAGCTAAAAAAAAATAAGCCTGATGTAGGCTACATAACTAATGATAAAAATAAGAATAAACACTTAAGGCCTAATAAAAATGTCAACACATTTGATGAATGTTGTAGGCTGTTTTTTTTGTTTGTTTAAAAAAAGAAAGATAAGATCATGAAGTTAGCCACAGTTAAATGGATCACAATTAACAATTTAGTTGTTTTAATGTATGGTTTTATATTCTATTACTACAATACTGACATTTCTTGAATACTGGCTTAACTACAGGCATTGAAAAACACTGCGTTTGAGCGCCATCTATTGTTCCATTCTGGCTATGTATTTTCACAAACTGGTGATACTTTTAATTTCTCAAACGCAGAACCAGGGTACGCTTCGGTATCAGATTGTTAGAAACCCACGGATTTATTGTGGGCTTTATATAATTTTGTATGCAGAGGAAAATTGGAAGTGAATATTCAAGGGGCTCGGGGTTCAGTTGTTTATGGATCAGCAAAATCTCGTAGGCTACTGTATTAAGTAGTTGCTACATAATTAGCCCTTAATAGTTATGCTAATTGAAACGCAATTGTATAATCTCAGAGAAGCCTAAAACTCCCGTGTATGTTCTTTATTATGATCTAAACACACCTGTTTTGCACACGTCTCGATAACACTTCTCAGTTGAGAGAAATCGAAACTCATGCTGTTCAGCTGTTGACTAGCTGTAGCCTTTGTTTGTGTTCGTGCAGTGAAATGGCAGAAGATCAGTTCTGCTGTTCGATCTGTCTGGATCTACTGAAGGATCCAGTGACCATCCCCTGTGGACACAGCTACTGTATGAGCTGCATTACAGACTACTGGAATAAAGAAGATCAGGAGAGAGATTACAGCTGCCCTCAGTGCAGACAGACCTTCACCCCAAGACCTGCTTTAAACAAGAATGTGATGCTGGCTGAAATGGTGGAAAATCAGAAGCAGACAAAAGTACGAAGAGCTCGCCCTGCTCTCGGTTACGCTGGACCTGGAGATGTGGAGTGCGACTTCTGTACTGGAAAGAAACGCAAAGCTGTGAAGTCTTGTCGGACGTGTCTGGAGTCTTACTGTCAAAATCACTTTAAGTGTCATGAACAATCACCTTTAAGGAAACGACACAAAGTGACCGACGCCACTGGACGAATCCATGAGATTATCTGCTCTAAACATGACAGACCGCTGGAGGTTTTTTGTCGCACTGACCAGCGATGTATTTGTTTGATGTGTATGATGGATGAACACAAAAATCACGATACTGCTCCAGCTGAAGCAGAGAGGACAGAGAAACAGGTATGAGCTGAACATCTATAAAACGTGTGTTTGCTGTTACATAAACCCAATAGCCTACATCTCACTTGCTGTCATTAAATTGCAGTATATCAGTATTTGTATCATGGGGTCATTCCATGTCAACTCAACCAGATGTTCCCAGCTCAAATTTTTTATTTTGTTAATATTTTTGTTTTCTGACATACATAAATAGTAATGAAAGCCAAATATTAAATGCCACAGATGTATTGCCTATATTTACTGAGTAATCCACTGTGTTGTAGAGGGACAATTTTCACCTGTGATTTGGAGCCAAATTAGAGGGGTGTAAAAATGACTTTAGAAAGATGGCAGCATCATTATTTTATTGGTAGGTCTATTAGTTAAATCTGTTGACTTTAGCAGTCTTTGTTGCATTATATGCCAATGGTGACGGTTTAACAATGGCAAAAAGCACTTGTGTTTACATGCACAAGTGCAAGTTTACATGCCTGCCTTGGCTCCAAATCTCAGGTGAAAATTGTAATTTTTACCACCCTCTACAAAACAGTGGATTACTCAGTAAATATACATCTGTGACATTTAATATTTTGGCTTTTATTTATGTTTGTCTTTGTACAGCACAAAACCACAAAACCAGGCAAAAAAACATGACACAGGAAACCAGACAGAGAGCGCTCAGAAATGCAGTGTGACACAGGGCTTACAGTTTATCATGAGTCTCTGTCTTCAAGTCCAAGACTAGTCAGTTGTTCACAAGTCCAAATCAAGTAATTTTTTTTTGTCACAGACTTGAGTTTCAATCTCTGTTAGTAGCCTATAGTATTTTATTAGCACTTTAGTTCCTTATAGAAACTGAAGTCTTCAAACGTTAACAATTACTTGTTCATCCTCTCAGAAACGGGTTGGAGAAACTGTAATAATATTACAGAAGAGAATTCTAGAGAGGCAAACAAAGCTCCAGGAGCTCAGAGAATCTGTGCAGACTCACAAGGTGAGCTTTGAAAAGAGGAGAAAAATAACTGTCAGATTGAACGGACTGATTCTAGTAATTCTCTGTGTGTGTGTCCTAACAGCGCTCTGCACAGGCGACAGTGGAGGACAGTGAGAAGATCTTTACTAAACTGATCCGCTCCATTAAGAGAAGCCGATCTGAGGTGACACAGATGATCAGAGATCAGGAAAAGGCTGAAGTGAGTCGAGTTGAAGAACGACTTGAGCGACTGGAACAGGAGATTGAAGATCTGAGGAGGAGAGAAGCTGAGCTGGAGCAGCTTTCACACCTAGAGGATCACATCCATTTCCTACAGGTTTAGAATGATTTTATTATTACGGCTTATTTACTGACATTTGATTTGAGACCCAAATGAAGTTGACTGTTAAATGAAATTCTGATCAGTGTGAATGATGTCAAGGTTGTATTAGATCAGGTATTCCCAAACTTTTCTGTCAGCTGAACTTGTAACCTAAAATATTGGCTTGAATATTGAAGTTAGTATTTCAATAATTAAACATCATAATCACATGTTCATGGATGGTCACATGACATGCAGGTAAGCAAAAAAAAAGTTTCATCTTTACACTGTGATTCATATTTACCATATGTCTGTTTGTTTTTTGTATATGTAGAGTTTCCAGTCGGTTTCTGTCCCTCCTGCATCTACAGACAACACCACTGTCCATTCTGTCTTGACTTATGATGATGTGAGAAGATCTGTAGCTGAGTTAAGAAGTACATTTGAGAATTTCTGCAAAGAGGAGATGGGAAAGTTATCTGGTAAAGTACCAACTCATCTTATTAAAACACACTACTACAAAATGTACTTATAAACATTGTGTGGATGTCAATACAAATAATAATTATTAACAATGAATTATTGTTACCATAATAATAATTCATAAATACATATTATGGATACTTTTATCAGCACAAATCACACTTTAAATATCTTGTTTGTTTCTGTAGCGAAAAACATTGAAATCAGCATCACTGAACCCAGAACAAGGGAGGACTTCTTACACTGTAAGTGTAAAAGATAATAATACAAATAAAGCAAACACAGACCAATATACATACTTATAGGTGTAGTGTTTAATTCCTGTGTCACTATCAGCATCGAACAGAATTGCAGTGATCTGACATAGCAGCTTGAGTTTGAGGTTTGGATTATAGCTTCTCCAAAGAACGGCAGACGGGGAGTGTTTGACATTTTTTATGAAAACAGTCATTATTTTGCCATTCTGTCTCACTAGTGGCCAAAAAATACAATGTACATAGGCTTATAACTAAACTTCTAATCAAATAATTTAACTTGAAAACTTGTGGAATAGATCAGTGATATTGTTGCTACCTTTATATCTTTCATTGTTGCCTCACTTAATGTGTTTAATCTCCATCAGTTTCCCAGCAGTTTACTCTGGATTCAGAGTCAGCCCATAAAAACCTCCGTCTGTCTGAGGGGAACAGAGTGGCTACTTGCACTGCCACTATCCAAATGTATCCTGATCATCCGGACAGATTTGATGTGTGGCCTCAGGTGTTGTGTAAAGAGAGTGTGTGTGGACGCTGTTACTGGGAGGTGGAGTTAAGCGGGACTCGTGGTGTGGGAATGTCAGTGTCATATAAGACTATCAGCAAGAATGGCAGGGGTAATGAGTGTAAATTTGGAAGTAATGATCAGTCCTGGAGATTGTTTTGCTCTCCCTCTGGATACTTATTTAGTCACAATAACAAAAAATCTGATGAACTCCCTGTCGTCTCCAGCTCCTGTAGAATAGGAGTGTATGTGGATCACGGTGCAGGAATTCTGTCCTTCTACAGCGTCTCTGACACAATGACCCTCATCCACAGTGTCCAGACCATATTCACTCAGCCGCTCTATCCGGGGTTTGGCATAAATCAGGACTCATCAGTGAAACTGTGTCATCTAGAAGTATAGATGATACAGAACTTCTACAAATCATTACAATCATATCACTGTTAAGGCCCTATTTAAACAATCTGATCGCATGGTCTAAAGCACACGGCGCAGGTGCACTTAGAGCGTGTCCGAATCCACTTTTGCTAGTTTAATGACTGGAAAACCGGTCAGCGCGGCAGGCGCATGGTCTAAAAGGGTTGTCCCTCGTCTTTTAATGAGTCATGGGGCATTTTGGTAGTTACGTGCAATAAACCAGTCTCATCTCCCATTCCCTTTAAAAGCCAGTTGAGCTTGCACCATGGCGGATTCGTTATTTACATAGCGGAGCGGAATTTGCAAGCGGAAAGACTGAGCGCTTTTCCAGGGAGGAATCCTTTTATTTGTAATATTTCAAAATGTTTGTGTGTTGCTGCGCGTCCCTGTGTGTGTAATAAGCAGAGTGTACGCACATTGTGCACCCGCCTATAGGCACATATTACCGACACACTTTTTAAAAAACAATAAAAAATATTGTGCCCTTGACTTTAGACTAGTTTTCAGTTGGTCAATGGCGCAGTCGTTTTCAGTTGCCTCGAAAAAAACAAAAATGCGGCAACAACGCGCCTGAGCACACCCATGGGCGAACAGATGGGCGCGAGTGCATTGGATGTGAAAATGATAACTGCATCGGGCAGAAACTGGCAAAAAAAACACTTGTGACATTTCTCTGCCTTGATTTACAATTATTGTTTGTGTATCACATGTTGTTACGTTACCTGTGGATTCTCTGAGTTTTTTTTATTAAACACCTTTAGTTTTTAATTCATCTTTGTCTGATGTTCTCCTGTGGACCTTATTCCCTTCCTTCATGACAATATCCGTACCTGCTGTATCATTTTGCATTTTTATTTTAACATTAAATATCACAAGTAACTTAAGTCTCCATTTCACCTCAGCCTTATGAAAGATTTTACTTTCTGATATTACAATATTAAATATTACATGAACCGTTTTGATTTAGGGTATTTTTAACCTCTCAGTTTGAGTTTACACATTAATTCATAGTGATTTCAAGTATGACAATCTACAGTTCAGACCTCTTTGATATGATTGTGGTTTGTAAATTAAATAGAATGTGTCGTACTTTGATATTGTTGAAATGGTTGATATATTTATCAACCATATTTCATATATTTTAACCATATCAACCATTTTATCAACCATATTTAATATATTTTATTCAATTTTAATACTGATTCTTCTTACCGAAGAAGGGTACTGTGAGCGCCCTTGAGCAGCCAATGTTGACTTTGCAGTTTCACAAAATACGTTTCAGTTTCTTAAATGCAGAACCAGGAAAGTCAGGTAAAGAGTTGTTTTATTTCTATCTTTATGATGGAAAATCTGTTTGACTGTCTGTCTATCTCTCTTTCTAATCTTTTTAATTCTAAAGATTTTAAAGGGTTAGTTCACCCAAAAATGAAAATAAAGTAATTTATTACTCACCCTCATGCCGTTCCACACCCGTAGACCTCCATTCATCTTCGGAACACAAATTAAGATATTTTTGTTGAAATCTGAAGGCTCAGTGAGGCCTGCATAGCCAGCAATGTATTAGGCTACACTCTCAAGATCCATTATTGTACTAAAAACATATTTTAATCAGTTCTTATGAGTACAGTGGTATAATATTAATATTATAAAGCAAAGAGAATAATTTTTGTGCGGCAAAAAAATGAAATAACGACATATATAGTGATAACTGATTTCAAAACAATGCTTCATGAAGCTTTGGAGCGGAAATTAATCAGCGAGTCGAATCCTGATTTGGATCGCGTGTCAAACCGCCAAACTGCTGAAAGCGCGTGACTTTGGCGCTCCGAACCACTGAAGCTCTGAAGCTTCGTGAAGCAGTGTTTTGAAATCGGTTATCACTACATAAGTCGTTATTTAGTTTTCGGTTCGGAGCGCCAAAGTCACGTGATTTCAGCAGATTTCAACACAAATATCTTCATTTGTGTTCCGAAGATGAACGTGGGATTACGGGTGTGGAATGGCATGAGGGTGAGTAATAAATTACATTATTTGAATTTTTGGGTGAACTAACCCTTTAAGCACGGCCAAACAAGGCTGGGCTGTGTCCCTATTTACAAATCGCCCCTTATTCCATCATTCCATATTACTCGACCGCTAATATAGTTCACTTGAGGAAGTGAATGAATACGAGTAAGTGAATTCGGACACTGAGTGCGCCGGAAGGGATGCAGCTTTTGCTAGGCTTGCTGTTTAATAATCATTTAAAACTTAGCAAACTGGCAGCTCCTGTAGTAGACTAATGAAAGGATTTATCTTGAACTCTGTCATGGAATCTAGAATGTAAACCTTTAGGCCTACTAAATAATTTAATATATCAATTAAAAAGGAATTTGTGCCAGCACTGACAGGCTATCGTGGATGAATTTAAACAATAACGTTTTACATTGAGAGAGCATGCTACTCCCCCTGTAAAATATTGAATGTCCAATAAAATAAGAGAGGTAGGCCTACACTTTATATAGATGTGCCGAACGAAGCTTCTGAAGCAGTGAGGCTTTTACAACAAGCTGCGTTAATGCTTCGAAGCTTTTGACACAGTGCTCAACTTTGCCATATGGTGGTCAATAAAAATTCCTACACCAACTGTGTGAGCTTTAGAAAATATTCGTTCACACAGAACAGATGTGACTGTAATGACTATTGGCTTGATATTTACTGGCCAAAGCATAGATAGGGGTAGGCCTACACTTTATGGTCCTCACCAGTGTTGCCAACTCTCGCAAGACAAATAAGCAACCGCAGCTTCAAAAACAAGCCCGATATTATTATATTTTATATTATCATCAATATTATTTATAATAAATATTTTTTTTATCAATAAATGAGCCTGCACCATATTAAACTGAAACCTCTCAGAGTTTAAAAAACAAAAACAGATGTGATTTTACAAAAATCATCAAATTGCAATAAAGCACATGCAATATCCTCCGATCAGCTGTGAACAGAAGAGGTATGGAGAAAAAAAAGAAAAGAAAAAAGTGACATGAAGGCCAATTATGGTAACAGTCGAAATTAGTGCACACATATTAGGGGCAGTGAGTAGTGAACACACACACAACAAACCTTGAAAAAGATAAGCCCTACATCTCAATGTGCTCACTATCTGCACTAAATAGTATTGAAAATGACTGTCATATACTATTTAGGATGGATAGTATGCACATTGGGACACAGGCAAGCACTAAGGGAGCGCTGCAATAGAGCCACATATTTATAATAAAATAAATTCGAACCATACCTACTGTTAGGCTATTAATTAGTAGGCCTACTTGTTTTTTATAATAGCCTGTCATTTTAAATACATTACAAAAATATTTTTAAAATGAAATTAGGTGCCTCTCCTCCCTGTTTCTTCTCCATCTCTGTACATCTCTGCTGGTGGCATTGTTTGTAAAAATGTATACGTCTATTTAAGTCTTCTATCATTACGTGCATTTATAATGTCACATACCTGCACGTGGAACGTCTCGGTTACGGATGTTACCCTCAGGGAACGGAGACGTAACGTTAGTGACTAACAAATGGGGGTTTCGCTTAACCTATCATCTTCGAGAATTCAACAGCGCCCAATGGCAGTACTAATGCCATGGGTATGCGAAATTTGCATACGTAACTCCGCCCCACCGTGTGGGAATATAAGGAAGTACCTGGCAATATCGCATTACGTTGTCCTGCTGAGGAGCCAAGACTGAACTCCCGGTCGTTCCAGCAGCACAGCGGAGTATGCCCCGGTAGCCACCACCTGAGGTGGTAGGGTACTCAAACCTGCCACGTCCCGTCCAGGAGCCACACGTGGAGGTTCCAAAGAGCGGGACGCGGGTGCCAGAAGGTGCCCCGTCTCTGAGTAAGGAGGTCCTTCCTCAGAGGGATAGGCCAGGGAGGGGCTGTTGCAAGGAGTAAGAGTTCTGAAAACCAGGTCTGGCCGTGCCAGTATGGGGTGACCAACATGACCTGCTCCTTGTCCTCCCTGATCTTGCATAAAACTCGTGCGAGAAGGCTCACTGGGGGGAACGCATATTTGCGTAGGCCCTGCGGCCAGCTGTGCGCCAGTGCATCCCTCGGACAGGGAATAGAACAGGCTGCAGTGGGAAGAGTCGCGGGAGGCAAACAGATCTATCTGTGCGTCGCCAAACTGTTCCCAAATCAGCTGGACCATCTGGGGATGGAGTCGCCATTCTCCCGGAAGAAGCTGAAACCGTGAGTGCTCGTCGGCTGCACGTTCAGTTCTCCCGGAATATGGACCGCACGAAGGGACCTCAGATGCTTCTGACTCCATAGAACGAGATGGCGGGCGAGTTGAGACATACGGCGGGAGCGTAGAGCGTAGCTGCTTGTCCATTGCACATGGCACCCCAGCCCGTGGTAGAGGCATCTGTCAATACGACAACATGCCTGGAAACTCGTTCTAAGGGCACACCGGCCCGTAGAAAACTGTGGTTCGACCACGGGCTGAGCGTCTGCAAGCAGGCCTGAGTCACTTGGATCCGGAGCGTGCCAGACTGCCATGCCCATCTCGGGACTCGATCGTGAAGCCAGTGCTGAAGCGGTCTCATATGAAGCAATCTGAGCGGCGTTACCGTGGCTGCAGATGCCATATGCCCCAGGAGCCTCTGAAATAACTTCAGTGGAACCGCACTCTTGCTCTCGATTTGACGGAGGTAAGTCAGCAGTGACTGTGCGCGCTCGCTCGAAAGCTGCGCGTACATGGCGACCGAGTCGATGTCCATACCGAGAAAAGAGATCCTCTGCGCTGCGCAGAGTTTGCTCTTCTCCCAGTTGACCCGAAGGCCCAGACGGGCTAAGTGTTGGAGCACTAAATCTCTGTGTTCGCACACCTGAGCTTGAGAGTGGCCCAGTTTGAGCCAGTCATCGAGGTAATTCAGGATGCGAACCCCGTGCTGCCTGAGTGGTGCAAGGGCTGCCTCGACAATCTTGGTAAAGACGCGAGGGGACAGAGATAGCCCGAATGGGAGGACTGCGTACTGATATGCCCGCCCCTCGAAAGCAAACCGTAGGAACGGCCTGTGTCGAGGAAGGATGGAGACATGGAAGTAGGCGTCCTTCAGGTCGATCACTGCAAACCAATCGGCTGGACGAACGCATTCGAAAAGGCGTTTCGCTGTCAACATCCTGAACGGAAGCCTGTGAAGGGATCGGTTCAGGACGCGCAGGTCCAGGATCGGTCGTAACCCACCGGTTATCTTGGGTACAATGAAGTAGGGGCTGTAGAAGCCGGACTTCATCTCGGCCGGAGGGACAGGCTCGATCGCACCCTTCCCCAGCAGGTTGGCAACCTCCGCACGCATGACGGGGGCGTTGGCCCCCGTCCATGGTATGGCGGACTCCCCTGAAGCGGGGAGGAGCCTGTGCGAACTGAATCGTGTAGCCTAGCCTGATGGTCTTCGCGGCCCAGCGGGACAGTCCCGGAAGCTGAAGCCAGGCTCCCAGGAACTGCACCAGCGGGGTCATTCGGACCACAGACATACCCAGGGTGGGGCAGCGAGGTAGCGTTACTGGCCCGGACGTGGGAGGCGTAGCGTCCCGGTGTGGGGGCGCGGTTAACTGCTGCGTCCTGACAGAGCTCCAGGGAAGGACGTGCGTTCCACTGGGGTCTGCTCTGAGAGGAGGCTGGCAACAGAGAGGGATGCGAGTGGCGGGACCCGGGGGTGGCGCACACTGTCATCGCCGGTCTCTGGCTGTCAGTTCTTTCTTTAACCCTCTCGAGTCGGCAATCACGCCGGCGTGATTGGCTTGCTATTTTTCTTATCAGTGCCAAAGAGACTCAAATAACTCTGTCGTTTTTTATCATTCAGGCAAGTGTTATACATCATTATAATCTGTTAAGTTTCTATTTTTTTTAGTACAGTCACAATAAAAAACAATTGTTGTGCTTTTTGCAAAATAAACATGATGCGCGATCTGCAGCCTCTCTGTCAAAGACGTTCATTCAGATAGTCTTCCGAAAATGACCTCTAGCTTATTAAAAACTAGTCTCACAAACATGAGCCATATGTCTAAAGAAACGCTGAAATGTCAGGTTTTAAACACTGTAAACCAAATCAAAAACACATAGTCTGTGTTTATGTAATCCGTTTGAAAGCAGAGCGATGCTAGTCATTCCTGAGCAGCTCATTATAGACTAATGTGACCACGCCCACTAAGCACGCGCTCTATTGAGATTCAAATACTGAGGTGACGCCCACAAACACATCAGCTCAAACAAACACATCGTGCAACAAGGTTGCTTTCTTTGTTTAAATAGCTCAAAATTACTGTCAGATGTAAGTAATTACCTTGACAAACTATACATCATTTAAAAGACCTAAGACTCAAGCTTCTATTTTTGACCTCTGATTTATTCTCAAAGACATATAGTGACCGTAATTTGTTAATATGTGTCAGGAGTTATAAATATGAAAACCGTGTCTGTACCTTCTAAAGATTGTAATACGAGCGCCAGCTGCTCTCATTCATAAAAAACTCTTCATATTTCATACTGGCAGCCAGAGGGCGCTCCGTGCACATGTAGTCCATATATAGCACGCATGAAAAAGATACCATGTGACATTGACATAAACAGCTTCCAGAAATCGCTCTAACATTCAGGCAGACAGGTTTGAAGATAATAAACACACAATCGCGACAATATATGGCTTATCTGTGGTATTTATACCATGTTGGGTGTTTTCACAATAGATTATATTTATAATGCAATGCTACTCGAGCTTTTATAATTATGCAGAATATTGTAAAATATATTTTCTGTCAGATTTTTTGATCCAAAGCCAAATGAGATAACATAAGGTTATTTAAAACATTTGACTTGTGATATAAAGTAAGTTTGGAGTAAAAACATGGTTTTAATCTCATTAGCTAATTGTTGTGTTTTAATAAATTGGTGTAATAAATCATAAATTATAGTTTAACCCTTTGACTGTCACCCCCCTTTTTGAGAATACACATGAAAATGCACTATCCAAACTTAAAGGGCTGTAATTCAAGAATGCTTTGGAATATAGACCAAAGTTTGGTCTCGTTTTAAAGACGACATTCTGCAGATTATTGCTGAAGTGAAAGCAATTCAAAATATGAAAGTATGAAATAGTTATGGAAGTTTAAATGTACTGTAAATGAAAAATACTGTACTAAATATTTTTTATTTCATATAAAATATATATTTTACAAAAAAGAATTTACTCTAAAATTACTATAAAATCAAAGCCATATGTCTAACCAATTTGTGTTCCAAATTTGAAGTTGATATCACAAAAATTGAAGTCCCCATGAGATTTTGTTTAGGGTGCTGTACCAAAAATAGCCACCGGGTGTCATTCAAATTCCATTTATTGTTGTTTTGATGCATTTTCCTGTAAATTTCTGTCCAAATATTACTTCCATCACAAAACAGTCACCAAATATGGACCCTTGAGACTCAGACCTTTCCGACAATATGCGTTTTGTCAAGATTGGAAAAGATTTTGAATATAAAGTAGTTAAAATAATTGTTGTAATATGAAACATGACGGCGCCCACTAGGGGAGGAGCCCACTAGAATAATTTAGAGTAACGTTTCCATGGCAACACAATGTCCGATTTCAAAACGGTTTTCACAGGATGAATTTTGAGTTTGTAAGCTTTCAAATGATACCTAATTTGTGATAATTACTTAAATATATGATATGAAAAAAGGCGATCAAAAAAAAGAGCACCAGGCGTCCCACCTGTGGGAACCACAGTGAACCGGGTCCACTCACCGTCACGCATATCGGCCAGGGTGAGCCATAGATGTCTCTCCTGGACCACAGCTGTGGACATCACCTGGCTCAGGGAGCGCGCGGTCACCTTCAGCGCCCGGAGAGCGAGGTCGGTGGCGGCACGCAACTCATCTCTGAGTCCTGGGTCAGCTCCACCCTTGTGCATGTCGCACAGCAACTTGGCCTGGTAGGCCTGAAGAGTTGCCATGGCATGCAAAGAAGCGGCGGCCTGCCCCGCAGATCTATAGGTCTTCGCCACCAGAGACGACGAAAACCTACAGGCTTTGGAGGGGTGCTTTGGGTCACCGTGCCAGGTGACCCCAAGAACCCCTGGTGAACCCCAGTGTACCCTTTAACCGCCGCCCCATCGAGGGCGGAGAAGGCGGAGGAGGTCGCGGGAAGACAACGGGTTCTTCCAGGACCGCGCAACCTCCTCATGCACTTCCGGGAAGAAAGGAATTGGAGGGGTGGCCGGACCGCGAGCGCTCAGGTCGGGGCGGAGGTTTTTCCTCTCCAACCCAAGCGTCGCGGCTGCCCGGGAGAGCATGGCTGTCAATTCTGGGTCCGACTCGGGCAATGCTGGCACACCCGAAGGTGGCAGCACAGCCGAATCATCATCCTCAGATGACTCCAGCCCACCTTGAGATGCGGCGATCGACATCTCTTCGTCTTCCGCGGCGCCAAACGAGACGGTCGGGACAGCAGGAGCCGGCCCTGATGTACTCGCCTGAACGCACGGCGGGTTCGGTGCATGAGAGGGGGGTGTGGGCCGAGGCATGAGCGTCGGAGCTTGATTCCACACCATCACCCTCAGATCACCCTGGCCACCAGCCAAAGTGCCGCCTCTCGTGGAGACCGCAGATTGGGGTGTGGCAGAGGGTACTCTCGCTCCGGCATCCGCACGAAGTTCACGGAGTCTCGATCGTAACACCGAGATGGCCATGTTCCCGCAGTGGGAACACGAGTCATCCACGAGCGCTGCCTGAGCGTGCTGAAAGCCCAAACACGTCAAACAGCGCTTGTGCCCATCAGAAGGCGGAAGAGACCGACCGCAGAAGTACCCAGAAGTACACGGGCGAGACATCCTGAAAAGGACGCGCCACGTGTAAGCTCTTTTATGAGAGGAAACCTCGCAGTCGATGCCAAAGCGCCCAGGGAAACACACACCAGCTGGATACAGATCACTGCACAGATCAGTAGGCAGGAAGTATGCGATCACTGGAACGTGCCGTCACACCAACACCGACTGGAAGGCTGCTCGTCTCGAAGAAGCTGACAGAGTCTCAGAAGGCTTGTGAGGAGTGAAGAGGTAGGTACTCTTGGCTCTGAAGCAGAAACGTAATGCGATATTGCCACGTATTTCCTTATATTCCCACGCGGTGGGGCGGAGTTACGAATGCAAATTCGGCATGCCCATGGCATTGGCACTGCCATTGGGCGCTGTTGAATTCTCGAAGATGATAGGCTTCTAAACGAAACCCCCATTCGTTAGTCACTAACGTTACATCGTAGTGACTGAACGAAAGGGAACGCGATTTTTCTTCAGTGAGGGGGAGAAGGAGGCGGGAAATATGAGGACGGATTACTACAGCGCTTGTATTGTTGCACTGAATGGCTATTAGCTGCGAGAAAACAGTGTCAGTCAATGTATTGGACAAAACAGTGACCATAAATGTAAAGAAACGAAGTTGCTTATTATATTTACCTAACAAGCAACCACATTTTTTTAAATAAGCCCAAAAAACCGCAACACACGACTTGCCAAAAAAAAGAAGCCCAGAGTCGCGTGTTATAAGCGGACTTGCCAGTTGCCAAGTCCGCGTATAACACGCGACTTTGGGCTTCTTTTTTTTGGTAATGGTCCTCACTTCGAGGAAGGTATGTATCATTGATGTATCTATTTTGCTCTATGGTGCTCTATGGTGGCATCAGCATTAAAGCTATGATGCTTTTGTTTCTCACTGACCCGGCTATCCACGAGCTCCCACAGATCATCTCAGGATAGTGGATTCTACGCTGCCTGAGATGATGATGCCTCTGCTTGTGAAGCATGCTCACTGGTTAGCCCGACCATTGAAGCACATTCACCCGTCAACAGCCGCTCAGCTTCACGGGCATTATCCTGGTTGCCAAACCCAAGGGTCTTAAATCTTGGGTCTCGCAATGTGGCCAGTGCAAGCACACAGATGGATTCAACATTACTGCACCGCTTGTTGATGTACTGCTGAAGAGCCATTCCTAAGGATGAAGCAGATGCATTTCTTGCATGGGCTGTTTTTTCTGCCACCTTGTGCTGAATCATCCTAATGATGGGGATGATCTTTGAAGCTGACACTCTCTTCTTCCCAGAGAGCTCTTTAGTGGCATACTTGAAGGGTGCCAGTACTTTCAGTAAGGCTTTCAGAAATTATGTTAAAATCAGCACTTGAAAGTGGCATGATGTCACTTGACAAACTAGCCAAAGCAGCACCAACAGGCTTTCTGAGGTCAATGGGTCTTTGCAGCATATCATGCGTGCTGTTCCACCTGGTGTCAACTTCCTGGAGAAGCTTCAGGGGCTGCCTGCCCATCCTTAATTGGGCAAGGATTAGCTTTTCAGTGGCATTAGTGCTGCTCCTGAAAAAAGACACCACTCTCCTAGCTCTTCTACGGAAGTCTGTCAACACCTCATGTTCTTCAATGGCCCTCTTAACAATGAGGTTGATGGTATGAGCAAAGCAATGGAGATGGCGTAGTCCCAGCTTCTGAATTCCTGACATAATATTGGCCGCATTTTCTGTCACCAAGGCAGCAACTGAACTAGTGAGTCCCCAGTCAGATATCAGATCTGACAAAGCCTCTTTGATTTTGTCAGCTGTATGTGATTTTGGGAACTTTGATACTCCCAGCATCACTGAGCCATAGTGAGGGAGGTCCACATATCAGCTGTGAGGCAGACAGATGGGATGTTCTGCAGATGTGCCATAGCCTTTTGCTTCTCCTCTTTGTATTCCTCTCTGACCGTTGTCTTAACAGTTTTCCGGGTTGGCAGAACATAGGTGGGGGTCCAACTTCACAAATGCTCTAAATCCCTCGTCTTCCACGATGGATCAAGGCTGCAAGTCCTTCACAACCATGTCGACAAGGGCCTCATCAAGCTCCTTCTTCCTTCCTAATAATACACAGTACAATTACCGTTCATTCATATTGGCAATTTGGCAGTGTAATTCAAAGGAACAAAGTAAGTAATTCAAAGTAAGCCCATGCAGTGTTTAACCAAGTAACAATAAATGTAATATTTTAATAAAGGTGCATTGGCAATACAAAATCTGTACACCCCATGGAGTTCAGATGGTTACAATATAGTGTAGATAGACACAATTCAAAAGTGTTTGTTTGGAGTTGGCCTGAAATCCAACATAGCCTATATGTATGCAATAAATATAATATAACAACCCACCCAACTAATAGATACTAAAATACAGAGGTGGGCAAAGGACCCAGATTTCATAAACAGAGGCTATATGAGACAAAACGTTGGATTTAAAAAGTAACAAGTGTATAAAGGTCATTGTGAAAGACATGAATATGAGAAATAGGCTTGGTTGACTTCTTCATATGCTAATC
The DNA here is from genome assembly GCF_949357685.1 of Gobio gobio. Classification (NCBI taxonomy): domain Eukaryota; kingdom Metazoa; phylum Chordata; class Actinopteri; order Cypriniformes; family Gobionidae; genus Gobio; species Gobio gobio. The sequence goes on from NC_137102.1 coordinate 51,219,693, forward strand.
TGGTTGTTCTAGCAAATGGCTTTGAAACTTTGGCTATGCTATAGTGATTTTTTAATATATTTGTGATACTCAGTGTTCTTACACATGAAGAAATGAAATAGAATATGAAAACTTTAACTCCAAAAGGGTGACTTTTCTTGCATTTGAATTACTTTGTCATTCATTCTTTGTGGGGAGTAGCCTACATAATCTTTTTTGTCCCAAAGGAAATTTCTTTCATTATTAATATAAATTTTACCTTTTTCAGTTGGTGCAGACTGGTGGTGCTCTGTTGCTCTGGAGTCTCGTTGGCCAGAGCATTTGGATGTTTGGAGCGTAGATGCCGAAGCATTGACAGGGTACCCGCGGGATCTTAAAAAGTCTTAAATGTCTTTAAATTCAAAATCAAAATTTTAAGGCCTTAAAAAGTCTTAAATAATTTTAAACGGGTCTTAATTTTCCTATGTCCATGTAACGCCACCTCTTGCTCATTGAAATGCTCCCGCAGCGTTTTAGAGTGTGTGTCTGTGTGTGTGTTGTAGTTCGTTTTTTCCGCTAGTGAGAGACCAACATGCATCTTATATTGCAGCCAATCAGCTTTCATGTTATTGGCGCAAGGCTCTCTCGGATTGGACCACAGACACATCAAACGGATTTTATTCTTCAGTTGACAGTTATTCCAGTTCCGCGATCGTGAAAGCAAAGGCGAATCTTTCTTACCTGCCATCTCGCATAATGACCAAATAAAAGTATGATATGCCCGATAGCACTAAAAAAAGAGTTTAAAAAGCGATGTAAACCCCGAATTCATTCGCTACTGACACACGGACTGATGTCAGAATGGCCGTGGATTCTGTGCACGCGTTTGCCGCCTGTCAGCGCTCGCGTGAGTGTACCAAATCTAGGCTCATTACTGTAGGTCTTATGGTGCGTTCACACCGGACGCGATTCGCGCGAGTGATTTACATGTTAAGTCAATGCAGAGACGCGAAATGGCATTCTGCGGCGCGATTCGCGTGAATGAGGCGGCGAGATTCGCGCGATTCGCGCGATTGAGGCGGCGAGAAGGACGCGACTTGAGCGTTTTGAACGCGCGATTCGCGCGAATCGCGTGAATCGCGTGAATCGCGCGAAACGCTCAAGTTGAAAAATCTGAACTTTGGCGGATATTTCGCGCCGCGTTAACCAATCAGGAGCTTGCTCTAGTAGTGACAACAATGAAGAGAAAATCTGTATATTGATATCTGGTTCAGACAATATGATTATCACTGTGATAACATTAAATTACATGAAACACAACCCAGTCTCTTTTTGTTAAATGCAAGTTTATGTATGATCAATAATACAAAAGTATCAGTAATGTATAACAAGCTATACATGAAACAAAGCAACAATGCAGTCAAACATTCAAAGTCAGTGCTAGTAGGCTAACGTTACAACTGCAACGTACAGTTATAGCCTAAAAATATAAAGTAATGAAACTTATCTTTGCCCTCAGCCTAAACGATTTGCCAGGGAACAAATTATAGATCCATGAGACCAAAGATCGGCCGTTACAAGACGAATTATAGCTCGAGACACACCACAGAGACATCAGAGCCAGCGGGAGACGGCAGAAGGACTGGCCGAGGAAAGGTTGCCCTCGCCGGCTTTCACGTGCGCTGAGCGCGCTGTCCGCTGGAGCTCACAGCTCCGACAACGGCAGATAAAATGTTCAAATAGGCACTGTTTATGTAAATAAACCACAGATTTGAGCTTTAAACAACTACATTATCGACTGAAAAAGTCTTAAAACTACGTTTTGTCACACATTAACAGTAGATATGAACAAAAAAAAAGACATGTAAACACAGCCCATGTCAGCCATTTCTCAACGAGACGAGCTGCTGGCGGAAGCCCCGCCCATGACGCGAATTCGCATCTGTTGTGCAGTGAATGTCACACGGGGCGCGATTCGCGCGAGTAAACTCAAAATGTACACGCGTCCACCTTCGCGCGATTAGCGCGAATTATTCGCTCGAATCGCGTCCGGTGTGAACGCCACATAAAGTGAAAGCTACCCAATATAGCCTAGCCTATACCCCCTCCTGCCTGTGTCGTTAATATTAATCAAACAACAACAACGGGGAAAAACAAACAGTAGCCTACCTAAACTTAAAGCACTGTTTGTATCTGTAGTCTATATTTAAGTTGTATTTATTTGTCCTATTGTCAAACAAGATTCATGCATTTTGTTTGTTTTATTGCCATGTGTGACTATTGTGCATCTACCATAATGATATGGTAAATGTGGCATCCTAAAAAAATGCACATTTCTGAAAATGACCACCACAAAATCAGTAATTTTGATCTCACAAAAAATGTATATACATACACACACACACACACACAGGTGTTTTTGTGAAATGTGGGGACATTCCATAGGCGTAATGGTTTTTATTCTGTACAAACCGTATTTTCTATCCCCTTACACTGCCCCTGCCCCTAAACCTAGCCCTCACAGGAGACTGTGCAGTTCACTTTCTGTGAAAAAAAACTTGTTCTGTGTGATTTATAAGCATTTTGAAAAGTGAGGACATGGGGAACGTCCTCATATTTCACCCTCTTTTTGTAATACCTGTGTCATACCCATGTCATTATACACATTTGTGTCCTGATATTTCATGAAAACATGCCCACACACACACACACACACACACACACACTACCGGTCAAACGTTTGAGAACGGTAAGATTTTTAAAATGTTTTTAAAGAAGTCTCTTCTGCTCACCAAGGCTGCATTTATTTGATCCAAAATACAGCAAAAACAGTATTATTGTGAATTTCTTTTTTTCAATTTAAAATAACTATTTTATATTTCAATATATATTTTAAAATGCAATTTATTTCTGTTATTCAAAGCTGAATTTTCAGCATCATTACTCACATAATCCTTAAGAATCCTTTTTTAAAATTTCTATTTCAGATAAATGCTGTTCTTTAGAAATTTCTATCCATCAAAGAATCCTAAAAAAAATGTTTTACACAACTGTGTTCAACACTGATAATAATCATAAATGTTTGTTGATCATCAGATCCTCAAATGAGAATGATTAGTGAAGGATCATGTGACACTGAAGACTGGAGTAATGATGATAAATTCAGCTTTGATCACAGGAATAAATTAGACCTACACTTTACTATATATTCACATAGAGAACAGTCACAACAGAACTGTCACACAATATTACAGCTTTTTTGTATTTTTAATAACATAAATGCAGCATTGGTGAGCAGAATGTAAAAACATAAAAAAATATTACCGTTCTTAAACTTTTGACCGGTAGTGTGTTTGTATATTAATCCTGGTGGGATTGAGCTATGAGGAGGTGCAAGTTTACTAATACTTTGTTCAATTTGAATAAATGAATTTGCTTAGCAAGTAATTTTGTGATTCTGCATTTCCTTTTGTACGTTTTTTTTTTTAAATTGCGTGATATGTCTTAAATTTAATTCATAATGGTCTTGAAAAGGTCTTAAAAAGTCTTAAATTTGACTTGGTGAAACCTGCAGATACCCTGATTGAGGATGTGTTATTAGAATAAGATAAAGTTTGGTCACATATCATGCATGATACTTTGTTAGGAGTGTCGAGACTGAAGTGTTCCCACACTTGAGAACGTGGTCTCTTGCGTACATTCTCCATATCGAAATAAACACAACAATGTGAGCTGCTAACAACTGAGGACAGCGTTTACAAGCAGAAAACAAGTTTGTGGTTGAGGAAGGACTTTTATTAAATGTTTTTTGGGAACAGTGGTTGAGCTTGCAAGGTGTTTTAATTTACATTCAGACAACAGACATTCACACGTCATTGTTTTTAATAGTAGTACTTTAATTAACAACAATACACCAAGTTAAAAAAGCTATATACATATAGCTGTGACCGATATAATTATAATATTGCACTAAATGGATATCAGGTATGGGACAGCACAATGCTCCGGAACACTGTTTCGAAGCACTTTTATCTGCAGTATTAAGTGCTCGCCTCATCCCTTCACCCCCTGACATAAGAAGCCTGTAATAATTTGTATTAATATTCAACATGCAATAATTCAATTACAACCCCAAATCAGAAAAAGTTGGGACAGTATGGAAAACGCAAATAAATAAAAAAAGAAGTGATTTCTAAATTTACTTTGACTTGTATTTCATTGCAGACAATATGAACAAAATATTTCACGTTTTGTCTGGTCAACATCATGTAATTTGCAAATATGCATCCTTTCCTGTCATTCAGACCTGCAACACATTTAAAAAAAAGTTGGGACAGGAGCAATTTAGGGCTAGTAATGAGGTAAAATGGTTAAATAATGATGTGATTTGAAACAGGTCATGTCAACAGGTGATTGTAATTATGATTTGGTACGAAAGCAGCATCCAAGAAAGGTCTAATCCTTTAGGAGCAAAGATGGGCCGAGGATCGCCAGTTTGCCAACAAATGCGTGAGAAAATTATTGAAATGTTTAAAAACAATGTTCCTCAAAGAAAGATAGGAAGAGATTTGGATATTTCACATTCAACAGTGCATAACAAAATTGATTCAAGAAATCTGGAGGAATTTCAGTGCGTAAAGGACAAGGGCGCAAGCCTAAGCTGAACAACCGGAATCTCCGATCCCTCAGGCGGCACTGCATCAAGAATCGTCATTTATCTATAAGCGATATCACCACATGGGCTCAGGACTACTTTGGCAAACCTTTGTCAAGTACCACAATACGTAGTTACATCCACAAATGCCAGTTAAAACTGTACTGTGCCAAAAGGAAGCCCTATGTTAACAGTGTCCAGAAGCGCCGTCGACTTCTCTGGGCTCGGAGGCATCTGGGATGGACCATCACACAGTGGAAACGTGTACTGTGGTCAGATGAATCAGTATTTCAGGTATTTTTTGGGAGGAATGGATGCTGTGTGCTCCGGACCAAAGAAGAAAAGGATCATCCAGACTGTTACCAGCGACAAGTCCAAAAGCCAGGGTCTGTCATGGTATGGGGTTGTGTCAGTGCCCTTGGCAAAGGTAACTTGCACTTCTGTGAAGGCACCATTAATGCTGAAAAGTACATAGAGATTTTGGAGCATAATATGCTGCCTTCAAGAAGACATCTTTTCCAGGGACGTCCATGCATATTTCAACAAGACAATGCAAAACCACATTCTGCACACATTACAAAGTCCTGGCTGCGGAGGAAGAGGGTGCGGGTACTTGACTGGCCTGCCTGCTAGAGGTGGGCAGATTGATACTAATATCGATAATATCGATACCAACGTTGGTATCGGTATTGATTGATACCAACGTGAAAATATCGATACTTAGGTTTCAGTTTCTCACGTTTTGCGACCTGGCCGTGTTTGTCAAAATGCTGCTGCTGTCACAGAGCAGAGCAAGCTCTCAAGAGTGCTGCTCGTGCTCGACACTGCTCTCCTCCCCCTCTCCTGTGTTGTACCATCACGTGACTCACCACTAGCGCTACCACCAGCAGTCAGGCGCGTGCGCCGCTCAGCCGCGCATTTCTAACAGCAGTCAGTCAGAGGCGGAGAATGGCAGCAGAGAGAAAGAGGAGCGTTGTATGTAAAACTTTGTCACTTTGTTTATTTAAGAAAAAAATCCTGAAAAGAAATGCACTAAAGAGGAGAAACATTTTTTGTTAACATGCTACTTGAAAAGAGAATTTGTTTTTACATTTTTTATATTTGTGAAGTAATCATTTTGTAACTTTGTTTATTTAAATAAAACAGAAGTAACCAAAAGTTGTTTCTGAACAAAAGCTTTTGTAGTACTGATTAATAACCCAAAATGCAAATCACAAAAACTAATTAAAAGTCATGAAAATTCATTTAGATTTAGGTTGAAGACGCATCCACCTTAATTATTAAAAAGTATCGATATTGGTATCGGTATCGGCGATACTGGCCCTGTATTTACTTGGTATCGGATCGATACCAAATCTAGCGGTATCGCACACCTCTACTGCCTGCAGTCCCGACCTGTCTCCAATAGAGAATGTGTGGCGCATTTTGAAGCGCAAAATGCGACAACGAAGACCCCGTACTGTTGCCCACCTTAAGACTTGTTTGCAGGAAGAATGGGACAAAATTACACCTGAAACACTTCATCACTTGGTGTCTTCAGTCCCTAAACGTCTTTTAAGTGTTGTGAAAAGAAATGGCAACATTACAAAGTGGTAAATGCTTTACTGTCCCAACTTTTTTTTAAATGTGTTGCAGGTGTGAATGACAGGAAAGGACGCATATTTACAAATGACATGAAGTTGACCAGACAAAACATGAAATATTTTGTGTTCATATTGTCTGCAATGAAATACAAGTCAAAGTAAATTTAGAAATCACTTTTTTTTTTTTTGCGTTTTCCATACTGTCCCAACTTTTTCTGATTTGGGTTTGTAAATAATTATGAAGAAAATAAATAATTTCACTATCGACAAATATGACAACATTATTTGTAAAATCCCTATTGACACACTTTCACTGTTGTGTTCTGACCTACCCAAAACCCAGGACAGAGCGGCTGAGTAAATGTGGTCTGGACTCTGTGGATGAGGGTCATTGTGTCAGAGACGCTGTAGAAGGACAGAATCCCTGCACTGTGATCCACATACACTCCTATTCTACAGGAGCTGGAGACTACAGGGAGTTCAGTCTTTATCTTATTGTGACAGAATGTGTAATGGGATTTAGAGCAGAACAATCTCCAGGACAGATCATTTAATCCAAAGGAGCAATCTCCACCCCGTCCCTTTCTTCTGATGATCTTATATGACACTGATATAGTCACCTCGCCACTCCACTCGACCTCCCAGTAACAGCGTCCACACACACCCTTTCCACACAATACCTGAGGCCAACAAGCAAATCTGTCTGGATGATCAGGATACGGCTGCTCTGTGTGAGAGTAAGTAGCCACTGTTTTGTCCTCAGACAGATGAATATGTTTATTCACTGTGTTTATATCCAGAGTGAACTGACGGGAATCTGATGAAGATTAAAACACAAAATCATTTAATTTAAATCTGTTTCTCAGTTTGTACATGCATTGTATGAGTTCAGTTCATTATATAGTGTGTAAAAACTATATGAAATGTATATTTATTTTCTCTTTCATTGATTTAATTTGTTGCTAAAACTGCAACATTATTACAATCTAATATAACCTTTTCATGAAAGTATGTTGTCTTCTTATTCAAAAGTATTCAATATTCAAAATACTGAATATTGTTTTGTATATTATTAAGATGTATGATACTCCATGACAAACAGCACATTGTGTCTCAAATTTAGCAGACTGAAAGTGAAGCTCTATAGCAGAGGTGCCTTTAAAAAATAATTAAAAAAATAATAATAATAATAAAAAAATAATAATAATTAAAAAAAAATATATATATATATATATGCAAAAATAAGGCAAAATCCTTAACTAAAACCGACAGTCATGATGTGTTTAACTTTGCTAAAACTATATATGAAGTTAGTATTGTGAATACATATCTTGGTTTAATAATCTGATTCTGAATTTAATTATGTATATTATCACATTCTGTGTGTGTTAGTGACTTACACTGTAAGAACTCCTCCCTAGTCTTGGGTTCATTATTGGGAATAATGTTTATGTATGTTACTAGGAAAATAAACAGAATTAATAAGAACAATTCTAATAATTATACAAAAAAGTAGGTCATATTTTAGAATACTGTGCTGTCATTAATGAATAACTACACAGGAACAAATAAGTAATGGTATATTAACATTCAAACTAATATTAACTACTGATTAATAACTTACTAATAGTGCTCAGTTGATGGTGGTAGTTCACTATTAGCTAATCAATAACTAAAAATTTTTTCCATACCTCCCAGAGGACTACTAAGAAATACTATATACAGGTACATAATTGATGTGAATAATGTATACAATAATTCTAAAGTGAAGATCATGGTAACCCACTAGTAAGGACTCAAGTGTTAGTACATCATTCTAATCATTTGGATTGTCATTGCAAGCTTTTCATTTTTTTGTAAGGTTTTGTATAGTCATTCCTTCTGATGGATTTGTAACACTTGAGTCATTACTAGTGGGCTTCCTTAATAATTCCTTTAGAAGGATGTAGTAACACTTGAGTCATTACTATCCAAAAACCTGAAAAGCTCAGAATGACTTTAAAGACGTCACACTCCACATCTCCAGGTCCAGCGTAACTGAGAGCAGGACGAGCTGTTTGGACTTTTGTCTTTTTCAGTTTCTCCACCACCTCAGACAGCATAGTATTTTTACCTAAAGCAGGTCTTGAAGTGAAGGTCTGTCTGCACTGAGGGCAGCTGTAAACTCTCTTCTGATCTTCTTGATTCCAGCAGTCTGTAATGCAGCTCATGCAGTAACTGTGTCCACAGGGGATGGTCACTGGATCCTTCAGTAGATCCAGACAGACCGAACAGCTGAACTGATCCCGAGCCACTGAAATGCTGGCTTCTGCCATTTTACTGCACACAGATCCATACAGCAGCTTATCTACACTTAGGTTTCGTTTTCCCTGAAATAGTGTCCAGGTGTTTAAGAGAAACATGCAAAACAGGTATGCCTGGTATGACTCATTTGTATTTTAGTGTAGATAATAAAGAACATCCATAGGTATCAGTCTGATGCTGAAGCCAGGACTGGAGTAGACTTTGCTAAGAGCCTCGTCATTAACAGACATTTAATAAGCCAAAGCAATTTTTAAATTTACTGTTAGAGTACATTATTAAGTTATATAAATTAGAGGAACAGTAACACTTTTTTTATAGTAGCTCCTTGGTTGTTGCCCATATTCTGGATTTATCTGCTTGCCTGTGTGTGTGATAGTATATTTTATTAATAAACTGTGTTTCTAAACTTTTGAGGGCACTATTTTAATGCATGTTAAAGTATCATGATACCCTGTTTTAGCCTGGTTGTTCACACCTCAGAGTTAGAAAAAGCTCAAGAGATGGGCATGTAAAGGTGTGGAAAAGTGGGAGTGTAGAGGGGGGAAGAGGGTAGCAGGTCTGTGTTTTATTGGTTGTTGTCTAACCAATAAAACACAGACCTGCTACACACTCATACAGACACGTAGATGTAGAGGGTATGCACGTGACCGGAGAGATTGTGGTTACGCTCACTGAGTGGCAGAAAGGTAGCCTGGGAAAACCCAGACAACTTCCGGCAAATTTAGATTTGCTCTGCAAGTCGTCTGGCAAAGACCCCATTCAAACCCATTTCTAATCCCTAGAAATCGCGGCACCAATCAGAAACGTTGGGGCGGGCTTTAGACGATGACGACAGCGCAGCGACATTGAAGCAGATTTGCCGCGTCTGTTTTAAGCGATTTAAACTTTTCTTTTTCGTTAAAACCCGAGCAAAGAACAACACTTGAAGCCTTCGTATCTAAAAAACATGTTATCGCTGTCTTACCGACTGGATTCGGCAAAAGTCTGATACCAGCTTGGCCCTTTGGTGGCTAAACAAATGGGTCTTAGCGAGAGCCCTCTGGTAGTGTTAATGTTTTACAAAATAGTTTTAAGTCCTTTTCAGGCGAGAATGTAGTTGTTTAAAGCTCAAATATGTGGTTTATTTATAAAGAGAGCGCCTTTTTTTTTTTATTTGATCTGCCGTTTTCGTTTCCAGTGGTTCAGCGGCGCACAATCGATCATTGAGCCCGCCGAGAGGCGCCTTTCCTCTGCCAGTCCTTCTGCCGTCTGCCGCTGGCTCTGATTTCTCTGTAGTGGTTAAATATAAGATATGATTCGTCTCGTCTTGTGTAGATCTAACGGCTGATCGTTGCTCTCATTAATCTATAATTTTTTCCCAGACAGATCGTTTTGTCTGAGGGCAAAGTGAAGTTTCATAACTTTATATTTTTACGATATTAAACTTTACCGTTGTAGTCTCCTAGCGCTGACTTTGACTGAATTGCTTTATTTATTGTATAGCTTCTTATACCTTTTACTTATACTTTTATAATTGCTATTGATGATCACACATAAACTGACATTTAACAAAAAGAGACTGGGTTGTGTTTTATGTCATATTTAATGTATTACAGTGATAATCATATATGTGTGTGTTTTTTAAAATGTAAACGAAAAGAGGCTGGGTTTTTTTATATTTCGTTTAGTTATAAACATGCATTGAAGATAATATGCATTTCCTGCACTACATATACAAATATATACAGAGTGATACTGTCAAGAGCATTGTAGGCGGACTAGTGTCCTCCCGTCCTCGGGAGTTCGTTCTCCGGAGTCAAACTTGGTAAGTCACGGACGCAAGTCAGAAGTTCGCGTACGAAATATGTCATAAAACACCCCTGCCTTATTTCATAAAAATAAAAAAAAATCTTAAACATAATAGCCACACGAATGTGTTTCAGACAACGCGTAGCTAGGCCTACATTGATTATATATATTTATAATAAAACGAAGTATAAACACCCTGCATGCCTCTTTTCGTTTACATTTTAAAAATAATATATTAAACATTAATATGTGGTTTAGGTAAGGTGACCAGATTTCTGAAATGGAAACCGGGGACATTTCCTATTTGAGAACACAAGTACAGACAAGAACGAATATTGAGAGACGCCAGAGTTTCTCCGTCGCTCTGCATACGTCATCTCCCTCATCGCTCTGATTGGTTTGAGGTCTATCCAATTGCGCCGAGAGCCATTTGAGCGACGCCCGTTGGTGACGCCCCTTTGGAAATGATTTGTCTATGAAGCTTTGCCAGACCATAACTCAGTTACTACTGAGAATGGTCTGGTTTTAACCAGGCTAGCAGAAAGGCTGAGCGGCTATGGCAAGCCGTTTTAGCATATAAAACTATGGTTTGACTATCCATAAATATATTTTGTATAGTCATAAATGTATTTTGACGAGTCATAATTATAATTTGACTAGTCAGATTGATATTTAGAGATATCTGCAATTATAATTGCACTATATATCTCTAAATACATACAAATGTCACACTCAAAGGTAATTAGAGATTATTCAGTTTCCACTAGTCAGAACTATATTCTAAGATATCTGAATTGTACCTGCTCCTAGTCAATTAAAAAGAGCAACAAAAATAACCTGTATACACAGGATGCTCGAGGAGCAAATGCAGTTCAACAGCTCTTAAAGGGGCCATAATTAATTAGAAACTGGACTCCAGTCAGCGAAATGTGGATTTGCAGTTATCCTTTTGTGTCAATATGTTGAAATTTGTGGTTAACTACCCAATATAATGTTAAATATTGTACTGATAACTCAAATGTACATCTTAGATTCTGCATTATTGGATGTTTTTAAATAAACACGGACAAAAACTATACAAGTTTTAGGGCTAGACGAGTCGATATGATGATATAACATTGATATAAGTGGTTACCCGGATTTATACCTTACGTATATTGTATTTATTTAAAGCATTCACAGGCAAATTTTTCCCGCCGTGTCAGACAGTCACCGTGATTTTGCCAAGTAAGATGTGTTCAACATCCTCTGATCCTGGATCAACATTTAATCAACCAATCAGAAGCCTCTGATGTCATCAGCGTGTGCTGACCAAATGCCATCAGTCCATTTTAAACGTTCTCTCCACCCTTACCTCGACTGACTGACAAAAGGTAAGTTATTTTTTCTGTACTCTTTATTTAACTGTCTCGTATGGAGATAGATTTGTGTCTTTATTACATGCGATAAAATAAATGATCCGAGAGAAAAAAAAAAGTTTGAGAGAAAAAGTTATCACAATGATAGCAAAAAAGCATTTCATGAGAGAAAAAAAAATATTTGAGAGAAAAGGTTTTCATACCAATAGCAAAAAATAATATTTGAGAAAAAAAAAAGTTTTGAGAGAAAGTATTTTCTCATAGAACATTAAAAAAAATACATTTGAATTTTTTTTTACTATTTCTGAGAAAAAAAAATCTCTCTCAAAATACTTTGAAAAAACTCTCACATATATATATTTTTGCTATCAGTGTGAAAACATTTTCTCATTTTCTCTCGAAACGCTTTTCTTTGCTCTCGATGCAATTTCTTGCTCTCGTTGATTTCACTGTGAGAATTGTGTCATGGGCGGGGCCACGTTCCTATTGGCCAGTCGGGTGAGCATCGTCTTGTCTTGGGAGTCGAACTGAATCATTACACCATTGTTCGGTTCACCTGCATGATACCGCCTCCGCCTTATTATATTATAGCCATCATGCTAGGTAAACTTGCAAACTCACCTGGTTTATATACTATTTTTAAATCAAATGCCAAATGAATGTTTTGATTTAGATAGTTTCACTGTAAGTGAAGTTTTCACTTGTTTCGTAACGTTAGTTCACTGACAACCGGGGCAATTGCCCCTTCATTATCACAGACGTATAGCCTGCGATAATTAATGCAATATGGCTCAGCTTGTCAGTGAACTTATGGTAGTAAATCATCTGAAAGCAGGTGATGGCGATTTACTACTAATCAAGGAACCGGCTTTACTGATGAGATGAAAATAACAATGTCCTCCAATATTTCGTAGGCTAAACATTTACATTTCCTCTATTTATGGGTACCATTTAGTCCCAGATCTGCCATTTTGAGGACCCACAGGTGTTTCTAATGAATTGATTGCATTGTCTTTGAAGTCTATGAAGTAGATCAGACAAATGAAACAGCTGTGTGGGTATTCGAAATGATGAGACTACATGAAAAATAAACCCATGAATTGAAGTCATGTAAAGATCTTTTGAACTCTAAGGTGTTTGCCATTAACGTTGGTTATAATTATAATGTAACTATGTAAGCAGTGTTTCCCTCAGAACTTTTAGAGACGATGGTTGGACCTCAGTTCAGGGGAACGCAACGAGGGTCCTGGGGTATGCACCCCGGCCGGAAATTTGTACGTTTAAATCAAATGCATCATTCTGGTGCACTCTGAGAGCAACATTAAGAGGTTAAATTTATGCTGCTATGTTTATAGCATATATTTCACATATGCATAGCCTTCATGTCAACTTGAACTTGGCTGAGCCATATCGCATTAGCTAATTATCGCAGGCTATACGTCTGTGATAATGAAGGGGAAATTGCCCCGGTTGTCAGTGAACTAACGTTACGAAACAAGTGAAAACTTCACTTACAGTGAAACTATCTAAATCAAAACATTCATTTGGCATTTGATTTAAAAATAGTATATAAACCAGGTGAGTTTGCAAGTTTACCTAGCATGATGGCTATAATATAATACACACTCATTCCTGAATATGAGTGCTATTTTTTAACGTTTAATCTTCAGTGATGCTGAACTTGCTAAGCCAGCTGTGTGTCATCATCTTACCCAAACATTGGAGTGTCCGTGCTCAACACTGCTAGCCATAAGGCGGTGGCGGTATCATGCAGGTGAACCGAACAATGGTGTAATGATTCAGTTCGACTCCCAAGACAAGACGATGCTCACCCGACTGGCCACAATTCTCACAGTGAAATCAAAATCTGACACGAGAGCAAGAAATTGCATCGAGAGCAAAGAAAAGCGTTTCGAGAGATTTTTTAGAGAAAATGTTTTCACACTGATAGCAAAAATATATATATTTGAGAGTTTTTTTCAAAGTATTTTGAGAGAGATTTTTTTTTCTCAGAAATAATAAAAAAAAATTCAAATGTATTTTTTTTTATGTTCTATGAGAAAATACTTTCTCTCAAAACTTTTTTTTTTCTCAAATATTATTATTTTTTGCTATTGGTATGAAAACCTTTTCTCTCAAATATTTTTTTTTCTCTCATGAAATGCTTTTTTGCTATCATTGTGATAACTTTTTCTCTCAAACTTTTTTTTTTCTCTCGGATCATTTATTTTATCGCATGTAATAAAGACACAAATCTATCTCCATATTCTCTGCAGCCAAAAATATGGCAATGTAAATGTATTTATTCACTAAAAAAGTCCTGAAATTGAACACTTAAATGGCATAATGTGATGCAACCCTGAACATACACCCAACAGCCATGTGCTGTTTAGCTAATCAAGTCAAGTCAACTTTATTTATATAGCGCTTTTTACAGTGCAGATTGTTTCAAAGCAGCTTCACAGTGTTAAACAGGAAAATAATGCAACAGAATTTTATTCAGCCGTATAGCCGTTCCGGGGAAAACGGTGATGTCATCGGTTCATTTCAATTATCATACAGTGACAATCTGGGCTTATATCAGTAATTAGATCAGTAATTTAGTTTACTAATTAGATTTATTTGGATATTTAGTTGAAAAATATTGTCCCCAACTGGGCAAGCCAAGCCAAAGGCGACAGTGGCAAGGAAACCAAAACCCCATCAGGTGACCTAATGGAGAAAAAAGCCGCGTTTCCACCGCAGGAACTTTACCCCGGAACCAGGAACTTTGGGGGGGAACTCGGTGTGTTTCGACCGCAGGAACCAGGGTCTAAATGAAGTTCCGGGTAAATATTTCCCCCTCCAAACGGCCCTGCTTGCGAGGTGGGACTTTTCAAAAGTTCCCGAACTTTCGGGGGTGGGACTTGGGCGCTGAACATGCTGATTGGTTGAGCTCTCGCAGCTATTTTTTTTTCCAATGCCATATTTACAAGTCTTTTGCGAGTGGGTTCCGTGGGTTTTGCGTTCAGTAAATATTTTTTTTGCAACAATGGAGTTCAACAAAAAATTCGACCGATGGACCGACGACGAGGTTCAGGCTTTATTGAGCATATATGCGGAGGAGGACATCCAGCGGGAACTGGAAACGGCGACCCGCAATGAAAAGGTATACCTGAAGATATCGACTCGGTTCCAGTCACACTGGAAAACAGTGCAGAGAGAAGTTGAAGAAATTAGACAAGATTACAAGAAATTAAAGGATCATAACAACCGGAGCGGTTCCGACCGGCGTATCAACAAGTGGCATGACCGCCTGGACGTGTTGCTGGGACACAGACCGTCCTTTTCTAGGGCAGCGGTAACGAAAGACTCGGCTAGTGCGTTGTTGGAAACCATCCAGGAATCCGAGTGGGTTGAAGGTAAGTTAAATATATCATCTTGGTATCATCTGTTAAACTCGTTGCAGTGTTTAAACACGTTGCAGTAACTTTTTTCAACGTGCTTTTCCAGGTGTAACGAGTGGCCCTGATGAATCGCAGGCAACGGAGACCAGCGTGTTTTCCCCCGCGGTCACCAGTACGTTATAAAGCTGACAAAAATGTGTATATATTTAAAAACTGATGTGTAATCCTTAATGGTTTTGTTGTTTTTAATTGTAAACTTAAATTGCCCATGATAAAAATTGCACACTGGGCATTGTTCAAGCTGGGCAAACAATTGTTCATTATTTGTAGTGAAAACACTTTAAATAATTAATTGATGGTTTCTATTGTTTCATGGTTGCCTTGTGTATTAATTTCCATGTGTTTCTGTGCAATTTTTCTACTTAGAGAAAAGGAAAAGGGACTGTGACTTTCTTGATGCACTGAGGGACATGGAGGATGCTAACCCTGCAGCATGGACAAGAACTGACCAATATATTCAGCTGTTACTGGAGAGCCAGGCCGAGGAGAGATGAGGAGGCAAGAGCTGGCATTCCACCAGTCAGAAGCGGAAGAAAGCAGATGGCAGCAGAGGGACTTTCAGACCGGGTTTCTGTCTGTTCTTGGACAGTTTATCCAGTCGTTCAAGAAATAGCCACAATGACCAGCCGCTTGAATGAAGCATTTGCACTACCACATTTGTACTTTATATATTGTACGTGTTGGCACAGCTCTTGGACAGGTTACTGAAAAATACACTTTTTTTATATTGTTGTTTTCACATTTTATATTTTCATTTTATTGTTCTAGTAATTTATTTGTCTTTGCACACTTTTATTTTAATTTTGTAAGAACTAATCTGTCTAAAATAAAGTAAAATGTGTAAAATGTCACTGTGTCTTTAATTTCCACATTCTAACTATATAACCACATTCTAATTGTATTCATATAGTGTAGGAAGCAAATAAAAGGGCTGCTGCTCGCAAGTCTTTCTGAATATGCACATAAACATATCTAGAAAACCCAAATATTATATTTTTAAATGTATAACTATGTGAATGTAGTATAATAACTTATAACCACAACTTAAGTGAAGCCATAAGTGTGGTCCTGCTTCATTTCAAATTTGAGGAAGAAGTCTCTAATATTATGCATTTAATGAAGCATATTGTAATACTAGTCATGTGATTTTTGTTTTGTTTTGTGAATGTTAAGAGATGTTATTGTGATAAAAAATAAAATACTTGCAGTCTAGTACCTAATCTTTCAACCGCTTAATTCAGTCTATTGTTTTCATTCAATTAACTTTTCACACATCTGTCATGAATGACTGAAACCTCATTATCCTTTTATAGAAAATGTTTTGTTTTGGAATTGAACAACACATTCAGATTTTGGATTGCCCATCATCCCATTTTGCATTAAAATGGTCAAACCAGGTGAAAGTGCACGTTTAAATAAGCAGTGTTGGTAATGTGTGTACATAATCAGCAAAAGCAGCGCTGCTTGCATCACCTACACTTGTTATTGTTGCAGACAGTATCGCGCAAAAGTGATTACTGTCCGTCGGTGACTGGGAGAAGCAGTCGCGCGCATTCCCACGTCACCGGACTAATTTGCCTAATCTCCCCGGTACTTTAGACCGCGGTGGAAACGCAGATTGTAGCAGGTCTGGGGGAGAAAAAGTTCCTGGGAAAAAAGTTCCTGGTACAAATAGTTCCGGGTAATTTCGGTGGAAACGCGGCTAAATATACCTTGGGAGAAACCAGGCTCAGTCGGGGTGCCAGTTGCTCTGGCCAATAGCTAAGCTTACTTTACTCCAATCCCCTAATGGCATTCCTTCTCTCTTACATTTGCACACAAATACACATTTCATATTCAGTTTTAACAACTTTATATTATTTTTTTTATAAAGGTCATTAATTCCTGATCTTTAAAACAGACTGCTATGATTTTGGTCAGAATAAAGTGTGCCAAAAAGTATATGACATTTTAAAAAAAATTGTAGAATCATTGCTTTTTAATCTGATTGTAAACAATATTTTGACAATTGCTTTTCAATACAGGGTAGATTAATTAATAAATGTTGATCCAGGACCATCATAATCAGTTTAATATGGGGTAGATTCACTAATGTTGATCCAGGACCATCATAATCAGTTTAATATGGGGTAGATTCACTAATGTTGATCCAGGACCATCATAATCAGTTCAATATGGGATAGATTCGCTAATGTTGATCCAGGACCATCATAATCAGTTCAATATGGGATAGATTCGCTAATGTTGATCCAGGACCATCATAATCAGTTCAATATGGTGTAGATTCGCTAATGTTGATCCAGGAGCATCATAATCAGTTCAATATGGGGTAGATTCGCTAATGTTGATCCAGGAGCATCATAATCAGTTCAATATGGGGTAGATTCGCTAATGTTGATCCACGACCATCATAATCAGTTCAATACGGGGTAGATTCACTAATGTTGATCCACGACCATCATAATCAGTTCAATATGGGGTAGATTCACTAATGTTGATCCAGGAGCATCATAATCAGTTCAATATGGGGTAGATTCACTAATGTTGATCCAGGACCATCATAATCAGTTCAATATGGGGTAGATTCGCTAATGTTGATCCAGGACCATCATAATCAGTTCAATATGGGGTAGATTCACTAATGTTGATTCAGGACCATCATAATCAGTTCAATATGGGGTAGATTCACTAATGTTGATCCACGACCATCATAATCAGTTCAATATGGGGTAGATTCACTAATGTTGATCCAGGAGCATCATAATCAGTTCAATATGGGGTAGATTCACTAATGTTGATCCACGACCATCATAATCAGTTCAATATGGGGTAGATTCACTAATGTTGATTCAGGACCATCATAATCAGTTCAATATGGGGTAGATTCACTAATGTTGATCCAGGACCATCATAATCAGTTCAATATGGGGTAGATTCGCTAATGTTGATCCACGACCATCATAATCAGTTCAATTTGGGGTAGATTCGCTAATGTTGATCCACGACCATCATAATCAGTTCAATTTGGGGTAGATTCGCTAATGTTGATCCACGACCATCATAATCAGTTCAATTTGGGGAATATTCACTAATGTTGACCAACACAATATCAGTCCGCTTCAGATATGTGTCTACATGAGGTCAATGTGGAGTAGCATATCAAATTAATTAAATTATAAACCCTTTAATTTAAACATACTCATGTGAACAGATTTTATATACAGTAGTTCTGTTATGTTTGTTTCGAGAATAGACATGACTTTGTTTTCCTCACTGGAATTCCTACATAACTTGTAATATTCTAAAACATCATTCGGACGCAATAAATACATGAAGGCAATCCTAAAATGGCATTCTATGCATTTGTCGTGTGTAATAAAGTCTGTCAGTCATCTTTTAGAGCGCCATCCTCAGGCTGAATAATGCAAGAACATTAGAATTCTGTCAAAATTGTGTCTGCTGTGTTCAGCGATTACAATATAAAGCTTACAAATTGGTTATCATAAACTAGCGCTAAGACCCAGAAACTGCCCTACCTAAATTTATGTCCAGGAGCCGCTACTGGCTCTGACCAATTAGATATCTTTGTCTTTGGTTCAGTTGTGGCTGTTTCTCCTCCTCTCACATAAATTACATGTTATCTGATGTTATCCTTTGAATAAAAGGTCTTTATGAAGAAGAAGGTCTGTTTTGTATCTCTGGTGTTATCTTTGTGCAAGTCACAATGTCTTGTACTTTTGACCGTTAGTCTTTGGTTAACTGCCTATTGTTGACAAAGTTTTTCCTTGCAAGCTTGCATGGCCTTACAAGTACCTAGTTGGGGTTTTCTAGACTGAATGGCGTCCCAAATGGAAGATCATCTGATTTAGGGTCCTGTGTGTTGATTCGGAATCCAGCTCTTTGGTCACAGTATGAAAGAATCACTCTGATCGGAATCGCTACATTCAATGCAGAATGCTAAAAAGAAAAGCCAAACATTAGTTTACAAATACAAATATATTGTTTAAATGGTTACTGCCTTGAGTTATTATTTTGGAATAAATGTAAAAAACTCTATCTTGATTAAATGTATACTTGGTTTTAATAAATAGAACATTACATAGTGTAAAAATACCAAATAGAATTGTAGTTGGTTTCTCTTTTTTATGTAATGTTTATTTAACCAGGAAAATTAAAGGGGTGGTAAAACACATTGTTTTGAAGGCTTGATTGTGTTTGTGGGGTGCACTGTAACATGTGTTAATGCTTCGTTTTTTTAAAAAAATCATTATTTTTCATATATTTGACATTTATTCTACACTGCTCTGTCCCTCCTTGTAAAACGGTCTGATGCTTTCCGGGTTGTATGAAGCCAGTCCCTCAAAAATACGCAATGGGCTGAGATTGGTTAGCTGGCCCAGTGTGTTGTGATTCGCTAACCGCAGTGTATGTTTGTCGGAAACGTCACGCCCCTTACCTTACCGGTAGACTTTGCTTTGGTCAATATTAGAAACGATGGCGTCAATAAAACCACACCAATCTGAGCCCGAATCAGACCCAGAACATTTTAGTGAAGATGATCGAGCAGAACCTGTTCAGTCCTAATGAGTAAAGACTGCAGATCTATAGTGATCGCTACTGAATGGCACTGTTACTTTTGTATTTTTAGAACGATTATAGCCAAATATCTGTCGCAAGAACTATTAACCCAAAACACTAAGCACTGGCTTTACTATAGTAGCCAAATCACACACAGAACCATGTTTAGCATGCCTGTAGATACATAATACATAAAAGCTCTAATCAAAGAATCATTTACACTAATGCCAAGTTCGCTGTTGAGATTTTAACGTTAGTGTTTGTAACGTTAGGTGTTCGTCGGATAACGTTAAGTATGAATGAGCATTTAACAGACTGGTTTGCAGAACAGCTTTGTCATCTGTTTACTTCCTTGCTACAACCTATTACAGGAAAACACATCGATGAAAAATAAATCAGACTTACAGGTTGTGGCCCGTAAACAGCTTCTGTTTGTAAATCCAGCTTTCAGGTCAAGCCGTTGTGCATATCCTGCATTGAACTCGCGAACATTGTGAAAGTTTTCCTCCGTGAAATGTGCTGCGGGAGCCCCGCGCGCGTCGTGCATTCACACACTGGCTGTCTTATGCAGCTGACGTTGTGCAAATCCGGTGTTGAACTCGCGAACATTGTGAAAGTTTTCCTCCGTGAAAAACTGCTGCGGGAGGGAGCCCCGCACGCGTCGTGCATTCACACACTGGCAGTGTTTGTCTTATGCAGCTGACGTTGTGCAAATCCGGTGTTGAACTCGCTAACATTATGAAAGTTTCCCTCCGTGAGATGTGCTGCGGGAGCCCCGCAAGTGCCTGTTCCCTTCTGTCTCAAACACACGTGCATATAACATGCTGTATGTTAAACGCTCTGCAACGCACCCCTGTCCCTATGAAGGCTGAACAAAGCAAGTACCCCAGACCTGCAATCCGGATGAATATAACAGCGTTTCCTCTGCATCGCGGCAACAACACTCCAGCCTAACTATACCACAACAGCGCCGCGATACAAAATGGCCTCACCCCCCCTATTTAATATTCTTGGAGGAGGGGTTTATGTAAATATTGAGCCTGGTGATGTCACCAACCCTGGAGGAATGTGTGTAGTCCCTACCGGCCGTTTGCTGTAGTTCTTAGAAACTGATTTCTTTAAAAGCAAATATCTCCCTTTGCTTTAAACTTTGAACGTTGTAACTTTGCAGATGTTGTTTATGCTAAAGCAGCAACATTACACGCTAGCTTAAGTTAGAATAGTGAAATCGTGGTTTACCACCCCTTTAAGTGTAAAATAAATTGTATATAAATAAAAAATGTGAGGACTTTACCTCCTCATATATACCTCATATATTATAGAAGGGCTAAACATCTAACTTGATTAAGGGCTGTGGGCCAAAAGTATATGTTGCATTGTATTCAATCATATATATATATATATATATAATATACACACACACACACACACACACACACACCATACAGGCATAACATTATGACCACTGATAAGTGAAGTGAATAACATTGATTATCTCTTCATCACTGCACCTGTTAGTGGGTGGGATATATTAGGCAGCAAGAGAACATTTTGTCCTCAAAGTTGATGTGTTAGAAGCAGGAAAAATGGGCAAGTGTAAGGATATCAGCAAGTTTGACAAGGGCCAAATTGTGATGGCTAGACGACTAGGTCAGACCTATGGGTCAGACTCTGAGCATCTCCAAAACTGCAGCTCTTGTGGGGTGTTCCCGGTCTGCAGTGGTCAGTATCTATCAAAAGTGCTCCAAGGAAGAGACAGTGGTGAACCGGCGACAGGGTCATAGGCGGCCAATGCTCATTGATGCACGTGGGAAGCGAAGGCTGGCCTGTGTGGTCCAATTAAACAGACGAGCGACTGTAGCTCAAATTGCTCAAGAAGTTAATGCTGGTTCTGATAGAAGTAGGGTTGGGTACCGAAACCCGGTGCCAATATAATAATAATATGTACCGGACCGAATCAGAACGCAGATTTCGGTTCCTCATTTCGGTGCTTAAATTCAAACGTGCTTTCACGCTTTGGCTGGCACTGAGCCAGAGACAGACGCTCAGCGCTCGTCACATCACAACTCATGACAAATAGTGTTTTCAACCACATCAGGTTTATTTCAGGTTTCAGACATTTAAATGCTCATAAGTACTAGCAAAATACACACACTGATGTCAATGAAAGCGGCTATGACAATCCTTTCAGACGGTTATAATTTGACTAACGTACGTGTTGTTTTATTCACATCAGATACATGCACATTATATAGTAACTATAGTTTACTCTATTCTTCTTCCAGTTCACTGGTCACTTACTTTCATGTATTTCGTGAGACGAGAATGAACTCAAGTGTTGTAAATCTGACAGATCCGATTCTGAGGCGCAAACTAACATGGCGCCGCCCATTGCGCTTTATAGATCAACTAACACACATTCACTCACACATTTGAACATCAGATAGTTCGTGACACAGTTAAGAAGTTTGTGAATATTTTGAATAAAAAGAAAAAAACGAAATAAACCCGATACAGCTGAGCTGTCAGCCCTATTGCGGCTGCTGTGTGTCATATGAGAAGCATGACGTGTCGCCATGGAAACATTAAGGCGATGCAGGGACGGATTGGTAATCTGTGCGTTCTGGAAAAGTCCAGAACGGCCGTCCAACTGAGGGCCGTCGCCCGTCGCCTCGTCGGCAAAAAAAATAAAAATAAAATAAAAAAGTCTATGGCTATTAGAAAACGTAAGGAGAAAAGTGGATGGGAAAAAGTTTCCAAGTCTCTCGAGACTACTGGCTTTTTGGTTGCAGTGCAACTGCCAGCACACTACATCGCTTAGCCACACTGAGACTGTAGAGGACCAGCAAGTGGAAGCTGAGCCTGAGCTTCCACAGCCTGGTCATGATGAGGAGGGACAGACAGAGTTAACTTCACACCAGCAAGAGGTCCTGGTAAGTGCCAGTAGTAGCAGGACACATTATAATAGGCTGCCTTATCCCTATCTTAGTGAATTGCATAGTCAGCTACCTAAATTATTGTGTGTGTGTGTGTGTGTGTGTGTGTGTGTGTGTGTGTGTGTGTGTGTGTGTGTGTGTGTGTGTGTGTGTGTGTGTGTGTGAGAGAGAGGTGCGGGCGCGATGCCGCGATCGAACAGTGGAAACATAAAAACAATACATAGGCTACTCCGTCATTTTGTTCATACAGGACATCATTCAAACTGCAAAGTATATTTGTGTACACTCACAATAAAACAAAACATTGTGCTTTTGTCAAAATGAACTCTTGTCAAGCTGTAACCTACTGTCATCTAACCAAAATCTCTCACTCACTCACCTAAGGTATTGAATTAAACGGGAAATCATCAGGCATGCATTGCTACCACTCTAAACGTGCTAACATACAAGGAAGGGGGATAGATAATTGACTACATTTTTGTTTAACCAAAAAATCCTAGCTTGCACTTTCTGTCTGTCTTCCATCAGAGTGCAGTTTTTCCTTGTCTTTGGAATTGGCACAATGTGGTGGTTGTTTGTGAAAGCTTCACAGACAAAATTAATAGGGCCTAGCCATTTTCATCATTTCACAGCCTTAATATAAATCAAAGTTTATTATCATCATTGGTTTTGAGATGTTACTTGTTGTGAATACCTTGTCTGATAGTCTGACAGTATTGTGGCATAGTACATCCTGGCTAGTGTCTGTTGCGCACGGCTAAGGGCGAATGGCCGGATGATGGGCCTAATTGGGAGAAAGTCCAGGGCTGTTTTTTAGCCCCAGTCCGTCCCTGCGGCGATGCGTTCTAAAATATTTAGCCAGAGAATATGATAATATTTCAAAATAAAGCTGAAGCTCGAAGCTGGTTTGTAGCACACCAAGAACACAGACTACTTTGCTGTTATTACTGTAACTGTTATTTATATTAGGCTTGTTGTAGGTGGCTTAGGTTGTACTGTGAATTTGTAAATAAGTCAATAATAATCTGTAAATAAGTAAATTGTGTTTTGTATTTATTTATATTCATACATTTAAGTATACATTACACTTTTAATAAATGGTTCAATTTAAATAAAGAATGAATTAATAAATAAAAAGCCATTTAATGTCATCCACCTCTTTTTTTGGCCTTTTTTTTTTAAAGTATCGGTTCAGGCACCGTTTCACCGGTACCGTTTTAAAAGTATCGGTTTGGCACCGGAATCGAAAAAACCCCTAACGATACCCAACCCTAGATAGGTGTCAGAATACACAGTGCATCTCAGTTTGTTGCACATGGGGCTGCATAGCCGCAGACCAGTCAGGGAGCGCTATTGTTGCAGCTGTCTGTCATGTGAGAAGCATGACGCGTCGCCATGGAAACAATAAGGTGATGCCTTCTAGAATATGTAGCCAGAGAATATGGTCATATTTCTGCTAAATAAAGCTGAAGCTTGAAGCTGGTTTGTAGCATACCAAGAATACAGACGACTGCTGTTATTACTGTAACTGTTATTTAGTGTTAAATTAGGCCTATTATAGTTGGGTCAGGTGGCTTTGGTTTTACTGTGAATTTGTTAAGTAAATTGTGTTTTGTATTTATTTATATTTATATATTTAAGTATACTTTAAACTTGTAATAAATTGTTTAATTTAAATAATTTAAAAAATAAAAAATAAAAAGCCATTCTTTAATCTCGTCCACCTCATTTTGTGGCTCTTTTTTTATTTTTTAAGTTTCGGTTCAGGCACCTTTTAGGCACCGGTACCGTTTAATAAATATCGGTCTGGCACCGGTATCGAAAAAAACCCAAATGATACCCAACCCTAATGACACCCCATGAGAGACAGCACTGAATGCGTCTCTCGTGTCTCGAATTTTGAAAAAACTGACAATAGTCAGGATTTTTTTTTTGTCTGGGTTAAAATAAGATGGCATATTTATTCCGAAACCCCTGGACATTATATGTTTAAATTTGCTGAAACACTATAGAAACTAATAATCTGCAAATGATCTGCCTCATAACCTGATTAAAAAAACGTGTGTGTGTGTGTGTGTGTGTATGTGTTTTCATAGTGACTTACATGGTGGAATCCAAGACTTGGCTTCAATGCTGGAAATGATGTTGATGTTTTTTACTAAGAAAGTAAACACGTAATTAGAATAGTTATAAAACGTACTACTTCAGACTTATGTGCCATCCAGAAGCTTGCATTCTGCAAGTGAAGCAAGCAAGCTTGTGGTGCCATCCCAAAGAGGCACAAAATCACTTTCATGGACCTGTTCCCTGCTGGTGGAATAACCAGCGTAACTTAACCCGAGTCTTTAGCCATTTTTAAGACACAACCAAATACTTTTTCGTCATAACTTGACCCGTTAATGCTAACATTTAGATAATCTATTTTATTTCTATTTTTTTCTTCTTTTTTTTTACTTGCTATGTGTACTCTGCTAGACTAACTGGGACTTGTCACAGGACTTACATGTTGGATAAAATCATCTGCTAAATGATTTAAATGTAAACATTTATTTTTAACATGCTCAAGCTTCTTGTCCCTTGTTACATAATGTTATTAATTTCTGAAGTAACTGTTACTGTCACTTTACCTCGACCAGATATTTTTTTCTTCTCTTCTTTACAGAACTTCTCCAGTTTTTCTTTCAGTTGAGAGACAGGTTGTCTCACATCTTCATAAGAGAGGGCCGAACTGACAGTAACTCTGGATACATCTGTGGATTCCAGAGGTTCAGAAAGAGACTGGAAGCTCTGGAGAGAATAAAAAAACAGAACACAAACCCACTTTACATATCAAAAAATGTGTCTGTAGAAAATCACCTATTGCACCTTTAAAGTTGGAGTATGCAGTTTCTGCACTATTAGTGTCACTAAGCGGAACTGCAAAAATAAAGCATGTTGTCAAATAACCTTTGCAAACAACCCTTTCGAGCATCACACACAGCTCTTAATGGTCTGTAAAAGTGAAGGCATGTCTCAACAGGTAAAAGAAGGCTACTTTCAGTAAAAGGTGCAACATATTAGGAATACTTTTAATTAGAAGTTTACCTTACCTGTCAATGTAAACTGACTATTAGTATTAAGAATTGCATTCTTACTAGTAAAAATGTAATTGTTAAGCTCTCTATTAAGCGCTACTACCTCATTATGATAATCGCGCCTCATGCATATTCACACAGAATGGGTGACTGCACTTCCGGGTTGTTCAGTCAAGCCTTTTTTTCCCCTTTTTAAAAAAAAAGATGAATAACAGTTCTGAGGCTCTAATCTGTTAAAGTAAAACTATTTGTTAGTGTTGATTAAATTGAAATTGACATTATAAATGGATTATGCTTTATAGAGAACAAATATAGTTAGACCACATACTTTAAAATGAACCCAAAAATGAAAATTCTGTCATTAATTACTTACCCTCATGTCGTTCGACACCCGTAAGACCTCTGTTCATCTTCGGAACAAAAATTAAGATATTTTAGTTGAAATCTGATGGCTCTGAAAGGCCTCCATTGGCACAATGCACGGTTCACTCTCAAGACCCTTAAAAGGTACTAAAGACGTCGTTACAAAGTCCATCTCACTACAGTGGTTCTACAATAACTTTATAAAGCGACGAGAATAGTTTTTGTGCGCAAAAAAAACTAAATAACGACTTATATAGTGATGACCGATTTCAAAATAATGCATCATGAAGCTTCAAAGCGTTATGAATCATGTGTCAAACCGCCAAACTGCTGAAATCAGTTGACTATGGCGATTCAAACCGCTGAATCGACTCACTGATTCATAACGCTTCGAAGCTTCATGATGCCTTGTTTTGAAATCGGTCATCATGATATAAGTCGTTATTTAGGGTTTTTTGCGCACAAAAACTATTCTTGTCACTTTATAAAGTTATTGTAGAACCACTGTAGTGAGATGGACTTTGTAACGACGTCTTTAGTACCTTTTATGGGTCTTGAGAGTGTAAAGTGCATTGTGCCAATGGAGGCCTTTCTGAGTGATCGGATTTCAACTAAAATATCTTCATTTGTGTTCCGAAGATGAACGGAGGTCTTAAGGGTGTCGAACGACATGAGGGTAAGTAATTAATGACAGAATTTTCATTTTTGGGTGAACTAACCCTTTAAGTTCTTTTTAAATGTGAATTCACACTCGCACAGAAAAGATGCATACAGGGCCTAAAACTAACTTTTTTCCACACCTGCCAATGGCTGGTGCCTTAAAAATGTATAGGCCATTACCAGCCATGAAACAAACAAACAAACAAAACAAAAACGGGCAGTTCTGATGACCAAATTTTTTAGATAGTCTACCAGTGAATTTTCAGGTACAGAAATTTAATCAAATGAAAAATAACACATAGTCTTCAATGTATAGATTAAACATAGATTGATCCTTATTAAAGTTTAAAAAGTTCAGTCAAGGGCAGTGAGTGAATAATTATTACATTTTTTTTGATCAGGGCCGGAGCTAAGGGGGGAATTCGTGGGCCATGCCCCCCCAAACGAGTTACGGTGCCCTCCCTAACTCCCTCCCTCCCCACTGAACGAAGAGAGGTGGTTTTAACATTAAGTGACATGGCATCTGATGCACAGGAGCCAATGGCACATGTCGCTTTGCTTAGTGACACATCCGATGGCACATCCGGTCTTCAATGACATGTGTCACTTAAAACTTGTGACGTGTGCCAGTGGATAGTGACATGTGTCACTGAAATTGTTGCGAAACACTGACACTGAGTCGCGGAACATGTAGCCGTATGTTGTGACACCTCCAGTAGTGACTGACAGATGAGTTGAGCAGCTATACTGACGTAATTGTAACACAAAATCCTAAATAAATAGCCTAATTTAGTGATATTTTAACACTGGCCAGCACAATAACCGAGTTTCTTGAAAATCATTTCTTACGTGTCCAAAAAGGATTACATGCTGAGATACTTGCAATCGTCTTTATTTATACAAGTGCAAAAAAGTGCTCTGTGCATTTCAGTCACGTGGGACCTTCCTCAGTATAGCTTTAATTTTTCAAAAAATGCTTTTATGGAATTATGTAATAAATAAAATCCATTTGTACAAATTAACTCCACAATGTAATAAATCATGTTTGACAGCAAAAAGCTAAGTGTTCCGCGACAATGTCAGTGGGACATGATGCAATCCATTGGCACGTGTGTCACTACAACTGACATGTCTCTTTCTGTTGTGGCACCTCCAGTATTGCACCCACAGCTGTCTGCCGGAGTATAATGCAGATTATATATGCACTTAATTGCAGAACGATATATTTAATTAATACATTGCTGCCAAACGTATGATTTATTATATCACACTCACAGTGTTATTGGATGGTAAAAATATGGTAGTAACTGGTATCAGACAAAACGTGAACTGGTTTTGATTTTGACTAACAGACAAAACAGATATCTTCTGACAGAATCTGGTAAAGCAATTGAATCTAACAGATGCTATTATTTTATTAGCTTAGATAATAGTTATCACAGTGAAATTAGGAGGGTTGTTGCTTATGACAACAGTCCAGTTACTCAGATCTCAGTTACCTGCAGGTAATGCATGTGATCGTCTGTGTGTGAAAGCTGCTCCAGGTCAGCGTCTCTCCTCCTCAGATCTTCAATCTCCTGCTCCAGTAGCTTCAAGTGTCCTTCAGCTCGACTCACTGCAGCCTTTTCCTGATCTCTGATCATCTGTGTCACCTCAGATCGGCTTCTCTTAATGGAGCGGATCAGTTTAGTAAAGATCTTCTCACTGTCCTCCACTGCCGCCTGTGCAGAGCGCTGTTAGGACACACACACATAATCAGATGGTTCAGTGGGATGGGAAAGTAGCCTAGCACTGCGCTCCTTAGTGAAAAAACATCTCACCTTGTGAGTCTCCACAGCCTCTCTGAGCTCCTGAAGCTCTTTCTGTCTCTCTTGGACTCTCTGCTGGAATTTTTCTTGTATCTCTTCAACCTGTTTCTAGAGGAGGAAAAATCAGTTTGTTTGAATTGTTTCTGGATATTGCAACTATTTTAATATTCATTTCAACAATACACTCTAAAAAATTGTTTCTCTATGGAACTAAAAGTGGTTCTTTGGCTCGTAATCATAGGGGAACCACTTTAAGTGCTGTATAGCATCAAATCTTGGTTCTTCAGCAGTTTTTTAAATTACTGAGGTGCTATAGCACCGCTACCATATACATTACCCTTTAAGATATGGTGCTATATAGCACCAAAAGTGGTTCCCCTACACTCTAAAAAAAAAGGCTCGTAATCATAGGGGAACCTTTTTTAGTGCTATATAGCACCAATTTTGGTGCTTCAGTGGTTCTTCAGCGGTTCTTCAGAGGTGCTATATAGCACCTTAGTCAAAGAATCGGTGAAGAACCTCTGAAGAACCGCTGAAGAACCTCTGAAGAACCACTGAAGCACCAAAATTGGTGCTATATAGCACTAAAAAAGGTTCCCCTATGATTACGAGCCAAGAACCATTTTTGGTGCAATATAGAACCTTTTTTTTTTTAGAGTGTATGATTACGAGCCAAGCCCCACTTTTAGTGCCATATAGCACCATTTTTTTGAGTGTAATATTATTGTGTGATAAATAATGTCATCATTAACAGCATAATGACTGCAAGAATCAGCATAGTTTATTTATATGTGCTTTCAGTTACCTGTTTCTCGGTCCTCTCTGCTTCAGCTGGAACAGTATCGTGATTTTTGTGTTCATCCAACACACACATCAAGCAAATACATCGCTGGTCAGTGCGACAGTAAGCCTCCAGCGGTCTGTCATGTTGAGGGCAGATCATCTCCTGGATTCGTCCAGAGGCATCAGTCACTTTGTGTCGTTTCCTTAAAGGTGATTCTTCATGACACATAAAGTGATTTTGACAGTAAGACTCCAGACACGTCCGACAGGACTTCACAGCTTTGCGTTTCCTTCCCGTACAGAAGTCACACTCCACATCTCCAGGTCCAGCGTAACTGAGAGCAGGAGTTTGGCGTTTTGTCTTCCCTTTCTCAACAATTTCAGCAAACATCACATTCTTGTTTAAAGCAGGTCTTGGAGTGAAGGTCTGTCTGCACTGAGGGCAGCTGTAAACTCTCTTCTGATCTTCTTTATTCCAGCAGTCTGTAATGCAGCTCATGCAGTAACTGTGTCCACAGGGGATGGTCACTGGATCCTTCAGGAGATCCAGACAGATCGAACAGCTGAACTGATCCCGAGCCACTGAAATGCTGGCTTCTGCCATTTTACTGCACACAGATCCATACAGCAGCTTATCTACACTTAGGTTTCGTTTTCCCTGAAATAAAGAGCTGAAATAGTGTCCAGGTGTTTAAAAGAAACATGCAAAACAGGTATGCCTGGTATGACTCAATTGTATTTTAGTGTAGATAATAAAGAACATCCATAGGTATCAGTCTGATGCTGAAGCCAGGACTGGAGTAGACTTTGCTAAGAGCCTCGTCATTAACAGACATTTAATAAGCCAAAGCAATTTTTAAATTTACAGTTAGAGTACATTATTAAGTTAGGCCTATATAAATTAGAGGAACACTTTTTTTTATAGTAGCTCCTTGGTTGTTGCCCATATTCTTGATTTATCTGCTTTATCTGTGTGATAGTATATTTTATAAATAAACTGTTTCTAAACTTTTGTTATCACTATTTTAATGCATGTTAAAGTATCATGATACCCTGTTTTAGCCTGGTTGTTCACACCTCAGAGTTAGAAAAAGCTCAAGAGATGGGCATGTAAAGGTGTGGAAAAGTGGGAGTGTAGAGGGTGAAGAGGGTAGCAGGTCTGTGTTTTATTGGTTGTTGTCTAACCAATAAAACACAGACCTGCTACACACTCATACAGACACTTAGATGTAGAGGGTATGCACATGACCGGAGAGATTGCGGCAGAGATTGAGTGGCAGAAAGGCTGAGCGGCTATGGCAAGCCGTTTTAGCATATAAAACTATGGTTTGACTATCCATAAATATATTTTGTATAGTCATAAATGTATTTTGACGAGTCATAATTATAATTTGACTAGTCAGAATGATATTTAGAGATATCTGCAATTGTAATTGCACTAGTAAGAATATGGAGTCAGAATAGACTCATTAATAATTCACGCAAAAAACAAGATGCACACATGTGTAACCAATTTCACATGCATGAAACCAAATTCACGTGCACAAAAAACAATTCACGTGCGCAAAATAAAATTATATATTCATAAAATACATTTCACAAATGCAAAACACAATTCGTAGATTTACAACTGTGCACAAAAACTTTTGAATGTTTAAAATGTACACATTCATCCTGTAATGCGAATGTGCAAATCGTCATTCACGTGTGTGAATTGCCTTGGATGTGTGTGTGTGTTTTTGACACTTTCCTGGCAGCGCAATCCTCCCTACACAGAGGAGTCGTACTCTTTAGCCAATCAGATTTAAGCTCATCAATCGGCCAATCATAACCGCGTGAGGGCGGGCCCACCTGAATGTTACGTCATCAGCGTTCGACCGCAGTTAGAGATCATGGCTAAGCAGCAGAGGTATGTATGTGAAGTTTGATCGGTTCATTTCTGTGTTTAATGAAACTAAGAACTTAGCAGTTAAGAAACTATCACTTCAACTGATCTCTGTGTGAAAATAAACATTTAGTAGTATTGATGGATTCTTATGTTTACTTCATAAAGAATTCTGCATATGCACACCATACAAATGTAGGATTTTAGATTCATAAACTCCATAGAAAGCATAACAATGGTTTGAATGATGAGAGAAAGTGTATATAAATAGACGAATTAGATAAATAGATATTTTTCACGTGGTCTTTTATTTAACTATTATTTAATTAGGAAAGAGCAGTCACAACAGTGTGTTTGTACCTGCATGTCATGTCCACCACACATTCAACTGATAATAATTTATGTAATGAAGTGCATACATTGGAGACCATTTATATTTA
Organism: Gobio gobio; assembly: GCF_949357685.1. NCBI lineage: Eukaryota > Metazoa > Chordata > Actinopteri > Cypriniformes > Gobionidae > Gobio > Gobio gobio. The sequence continues at coordinate 51,251,311 of NC_137102.1, forward strand.
ATATATGCTTTGTTTTAACTTTAAGCTGCACATATATGCAGTTTTATTGTTTCAGATTTCCCAGACAGATGATGTATGAAGTTGCAGAGACCAGTACCGTTACCTTACCATTCCTACTGTAATTCTTTCAAAACACTCATGTTGCATCCCTTCATTTTGACTGTTGTTTCAACAAGAGGCTGAAAGTCATGCATTGTTACTGTATTAATGTACACACTCAAGGAATAAAGCCCTGCTATGCATTATTAAATGTTCTTGTTTTATGTCAGAATTAAAAGATTCAAAGAGATTTGCTACAGTTGATGTATACGGTTTATTAATTTGAAAGTTTCTGAATCCTTTGGGAATAAAACCTATATGAAATGACTTTATTTAAGATTAAAGAGAGTTCACCCAAAACATTTTTTTTTATTCATTTACTCACCCTCAAGTTGTTCCAAACCTATTTGAATTTCTGTTCTGCTGAACACAAAGGAAGATATTTGTAAGAATGTTTGTAACAAAGCACATCTCTGCAGCCATTGACTAACATAGCAGGGAGAAAAATACTATGTTAGTCAGTGGCTGCAGAGATTTGCTTTGTTACATTCTTCTAAATAACTTCCTTTGTGTTCAGCAGAACAAACAAAACTCAGTACAGGTTTGGAACAACTTGAGGGTGAGTAAATGATGAAGAAGCACAACATGTAGTACAGAGCAATATAATATATATATATATATATATATATATATATATATATATATATATATATATATATATATATATATATATATATATATATATATATATATATATATATATATATATAAAACATTGTATATAAATATATTCTGTAGTTGTGAGATTGGCTGATTAACAGTTTGAAGCTGGGTTAGTTCTTCAGTCACGGGGCACTGGAAACACAATGTCATTGCATGGCTGGTCAGGGATGTTGGTAGTGTTCCAGTAAGTGTCTTTTCTTTTAAAGTAGATAAATGTTTATCGCCAAATGATACATTTAAGTGCAATACATCAGGTGAAAGTTAACAAATGAAATGTGTTCAATCTAGCCGCCACTAGCCCTTTCTCTGTCAGAACACATCAGATTTTGGTTTGATATTTAAAGCAGTCAGCACGCAGTACAAGAGCTGCAGACAGAGGAAGAGCAGGAAGCAGGACATGAAGTGATGGTAATATAATTGAATATAGTGTACGGAGTAATCTTAGTAGTATGATGTTAATTGCATCTTTGTCTGATCAGCATAAAAACGCTTTTTTGCCAGGCAAAGTAAAATGAATGCTTCACAACATTGTCCTGTGACATTAAAAATCTTGATGACAATACAGCACAGAACATGTAAGTACATGTGTACTGAATAGATTAAGACATAAATACAAATTATAAACAAATTATAAAAGAGAATAAGGAAACATGAATTTAGATGTTTGTGACTGCTATCCAGATGTCACGCCAAAGGTGTACAGGAACAATACGTGTAATAACAATTTAACACTGTATACTGTTGCACAAATGGCAAAATATCTTCATCACTAAACAATGAGTGCTCATAAAAAAAATTGTACATAGTGAAAAAATATCTTGATGAGGCCAGTGCTAAATGGGAGCTATTGTCCACCCAGATTATTGTTTTACAATCATTTGTGTGATTGTAACTGAGAGAGATGTCTGTCTCTGTACCTGCAGCTAAAATACAAAACAAGCATCATTTCCTCTTCATATGGGACATCTGATTACCACAGCAGTTGCTTACATCTGTTAATATTGAATAAACTCACTTCAACTGATCTCTAAGTTCTTAGTTTCATTAAACACAGAAATGAACCGATCAAACTTCACATACATACCTCTGCTGCTTAGCCATGATCTCTAACTGCGGTCGAACGCTGATGACGTAACATTCAGGTGGGCCCGCCCTCACGCGGTTATGATTGGCCGATTGATGAGCTTAAATCTGATTGGCTAAAGAGTACGACTCCTCTGTGTAGGGAGGATTGCGCTGCCAGGAAAGTCTCAAAAACACACACACACATCCAAGGCAATTCACACACGCGAATGACGATTTGCACATTCGCATTACAGGATGAATGTGTACATTTTAAACATTCAAAAGTTTTTGTGCACAGTTGTAAATCTACGAATTGTGTTTTGCATTTGTGAAATGTATTTTATGAATATATAATTTTATTTTGCGCACGTGAATTGTTTTTTGTGCACGTGAATTTGGTTTCATGCATGTGAAATTGGTTACACATGTGTGCATCTTGTTTTTTGCGTGAATTATTAATGAGTCTATTCTGACTCCATATTAGAAATCTTATTATATATCTCTAAATACATACAAATGTCACACTCAAAGGTAATTAGAGATATCGCTTATTCAGTTTCGACTAGTCACAACTATATTCTAAGATATCTGAATTGTACCTGCTCCTAGTCGATTAAAAAGAGCAACAGAAAGACAAAAATAACCTGTATACACAGGATGCTTGAGGAGCAAATGCAGACAGTTCAACAGCTCTTAAAGGGGCTATAATTAATTAGAAACTGGACTCCAGTCAGCGAAATGTGGATTTGCAGTTATCATTTTGTGTCAATATGTTGAAATTTGTGGTAAAATCATACCCAATATATTGTTAAATATTGTACTGATAACTCAAATTTACATCTTAGATTCTGCATTATTGGATGTTTTTAAATAAACACTGACAAAAACTATACAAGTTTTAGGGCTTGACGAGTCGATATGATGATATAACATTGATATAAGTGGTTACCCGGACCTACGCTTATTGTATTTATTTAAAGCATTCACAGGCAAATTTTTCCCGCCATGTCAGACGGTCACCGTGATTTTGCCAAGTATGGGTCCTGCACACTGTGCGATTTTTCAAAATCCTCTGCGAATGTTGCTTGTCAGACTGTATGAACATGATCCCCGATGTAATACATGTCACACTGTAGGATCTCAGTTGTCATTATGTCAGACTGTACGACAGTCAGACGCGAAAAACGGACGCAAGCAAGAGACTCGTACGGACTGAGTTTTACGCCATCAATCCGTGACACGTTCGGTAACGGCGAGCTGCATTCACAGACACAATGGTAGCGTTCAGCAAACAACAAAAACAAGCTGTGGCATTTTTCATTCACCTGACTCTTTTCGACATGTTCCCTGTTGTGATTTGATGTTGTCGCACGAAATGCGTCATCAGGTTCTGCGTTCCTATTGGTTCTTGATTTGACGGTCGTCCTAGTAGAAGTCACACTGCAGGATTGCACCTCAAATCTTCTGACACTGCCAGAATTTTTTCCGAGGTAAAATTTTATCGCAACGGTCATTAATCGGTTATTGGTGCACATGTCAAACTAAGGATCAAAGACTTCAGATTTTAGCCTAGGATCAGAGAAATCTTTTAGGGTTTCAAAATTTGTCTCAGACGGCCAAATCGTGGCCAAAATCGCATAGTGTGCACCCGGCTTAAGATGTGTTCAGCATCCTTTGTTGATCCTGGATCAACATTTAATCAACCAATCAGAAGCCTCTGATGTCATCAGCGTGTGCCGACCAAATGCCATCAGTCCATTTGGAACGTTCTCTCCACCCTTACCTCGACTGACTGACAAAAGGTAAGTTATTTTGTCTGTACTCTTTATTTAACTGTCACTGCAGCCAAAAATATGGCAAAGTATTTATTCACTAAAAAGTCCTGAAATTGAACACTTAAATGGCATAATGTGATGCAACCCTGAACATACACCCAACAGCCATGTGCTGTTTAGCTAATCAAGTCAAGTCAAGTTTATTTATATAGCGCTTTTTACAGTGCAGATTGTTTCAAAGCAGCTTCACAGTGTTAAACAGGAAAATAATGCAACAGAATTTAATTCAGCCGTATAGCCGTTCCGGGGAAAACGGTGATGTCATTGGTTCATTTCAATTATCATACAGTGACAATCTGGGCTTATATCAGTAATTAGATCAGTAATTTAGTTTATATGGTTAATTTAGTTTACTAATTAGATTTATTTGGATATTTAGTTGAAAAATATTGTCCCCAACTGGGCAAGCCAAGCCAAAGGCGACAGTGGCAAGGAAACCAAAACCCCATCAGGTGACCTAATGGAGAAAAATATACCTTGGGAGAAACCAGGCTCAGTCGGGGTGCCAATAGCTAAGCTTACTTTACTCCAATCCCCTAATGGCATTCCTTCTCTCTTACATTTGCACACAAATACACATTTCATATTTAGTTTTAACAACTTTATATATTTTTTTAATAAAGGTCATTGTGGCGAGGTGGACGAGCGAGAGACATGGGAGGAGCGAGCGAGATCGGTGTGCGTGATTGAGAATGAACGTCACCTGCGAGGCACACCGGTCTCGAGTCCTCTCATGAGGGAGCAGGGAGACATAAAAGGACGAGCGACTCAAATGAAGGACGAGAGAGGACCAGGCCTGGATTTTAATTTGTATTTTTATTTACGTTTTGTTATGTGTGTGCGGCAGTCGTCCGTGAGGGGCTGCCGCTTTTACTTTCACTTTGTTTGTATTATTTAATTAAAAGTATGTTTATTGTTCGCCGGTTCCCGCCTCCTTCTTCCCACACGAACAAACATCGTTACAGTCATTAATTCCTGATCTTTAAAACAGACTGCTATGATTTTGGTCAGAATAAAGTGTGCCAAAAAGTATATGACATTTAAAAAAAATTTGTAGAATAATTGATTTTTAATCTGATTGTAAACAATATTTTGATAATTGCTTTTTAATACAGGGTAGATTAATTAATTAATGTTGATCCAGGACCATCATAATCAGTTCAATATGGGGTAGATTCACTAATGTTGATCCAGAACCATCATAATCATTTCAATATGGGATAGATTCACTAATGTTGATCCAGGACCATCATAATCAGTTCAATATGGGATAGATTCACTAATGTTGATTCAGGACCATCATAACCAGTTCAATATGGGATAGATTCACTAATGTTGATCCAGAACCATCATAATCATTTCAATATGGGATAGATTCACTAATGTTGATCCAGGACCATCATAATCCGTTCATAATAATACATTTTATTTGTAACGAACTTTACATTAAACAAAATCTCAAAGTGCTACAGATTTAAAACAATAAAAAATAAATGAATAAAAATAAATCTGAAAAATTAAAGTAACAAATCAATCAAAAGCTCTGCTAAAAAGGTGGGTTTTAAGACCACGTTTAAAAGCATCTACAGTCTGTGGGATCCGCAAGTGGTCAAGGAGAGCATTCCACAGACTGGGGGCAGCTGAGCAGAAGGCCTGATCTCCCATAGAACGGAGTTTGGTCCTGGGAGTTTTAAGAAGATGCGGTGAAACAGAACGGAGATTACGTGTGGATGTTTGTGTGGTGAGGAGTTCCTTGAGGTAGGTGGGTGCGTCACCATGGATGCACTGGTGAGTAAGGAGGGAGATCTTATACTCAATCCTGAGCGAGACAGGAAGCCAGTGGAGTGATTTGAGAATGGGGGTGATATGGTCGTATTTGCGCACCCTCATCAGGATCCTAGCAGCGCTGTTCTGAATACACTGCAGCTTCTGGAGATTTTTGCCTGGGATCCCGATAAGGAGTGCATTGCAGTAGTCCAGTCTGGAGGAGACAAAGGCATGAACAAGCTTCTCCGCATCTGCCAGTGTTAGTATAGGACGAAGTTTGGCAATGTTTCTGAGGTTGAGGAAGGAGGTCTTACACAGGTGTTTGATATGAGCTTCAAAAGTAAGTTGCGATTCCATTCTGACCCCCAGGTTGGTGACTGATGTAGAAAAAGTGGAATGTCCTGATCAGAGAGAGCAATGCTGGTGATAACGGATTTCCGGACCTGAAGTGGAGTGCAGACAAGGATTGCTTCAGTCTTGGAAGTAATCATGATCTCACCATCATGATCAGTTCAATATTGGGTAGATTCACTAATGTTGATCCAGGACCATCATAATCAGTTCAATATGGGGTAGATTCACTAATGTTGATCCACGACCATCATAATCAGTTCAATATGGGGTAGATTCACTAATGTTGATTCAGGACCATCATAACCAGTTCAATATGGGGAATATTCACTAATGTTGACCAACACAATATCAGTCCGCTTCAGATATGTTTCTACATGAGGTCAATGTGGAGTAGCATATCAAATTAATTAAATTATAAACCCTTTAATTTAAACATACTCATGTGAACAGATTTTATATACAGTAGTTCTGTTATGTTTGTTTTATGTTTGTTTCGAGAATAGACATGACTTTGTTTTCCTCACTGGAATTCCTACATAACTTGTAATATTCTAAAACAACATTCGGACGCAATAAATACATGAAGGCAATCCTAAAATGGCATTCTATGCATTTGTCGTGTGTAATAAAGTCTGTCAGTCATCTTTTAGAGCGCCATCCTCAGGCTGAATAATGCAAGAACATTAGAATTCTGTCAAAATTGTGTCTGCTGTGTTCAGCGATTACAATATAAAGCTTACAAATTGGTTATCATAAACTAGCGCTAAGACCCAGAATCTGCCCTACCTAAATTTATGTCCAGGAGCCGCTACTGGCTCTGACCAATTAGATATCTTTGTCTTTGGTTCAGTTGTGGCTGTTTCTCCTCCTCTCTCGTAAATTACATGTTATCTGATGGTCTTCTAGCTTTCCCGCTTTTAGCAGAGTACAGAGAATACAGTTTAGTTTACAATACATTTTACACAGATTTTACTAATTAAAGTCAGACGACATTCACACTGATATCAATCACTCCATGCTTCCATTAAATCATTCAATAGGGCATGAAAAATGCATGAATTATGTGTGATCTTAGCATAATAGTCACACATAGGTTGTAGACATGATGTAGAATTATGCAGTTAAACGATCTTTGATTATAAGTCTGTCTAGCATTGTTTGGGAATGGTCTGATGCATTTTTATATGTAAAAACAGTCTCTATAGTTTTTCTATGGATTTCAACCCCATGTTTGGAGGTCATTCAAAGGTCTTTATGAAGAAGAAGGTCTGTTTTGTATCTCTGGTGTTATCTTTGTGCAAGTCACAATGTCTTGTACTTTTGACCGTTAGTCTTTGGTTAACTGCCTATCGTTGACAAAGTTTTTCCTTTAGGTAGAATCATCTCTTTCAAGCTTGCATGGCCTTACAAGTACCTAGTTGGGGTTTTCTAGACTGAATGGCGTCCCAAATGGAAGATCATCTGATTTAGGGTCCTGTGTGTTGATTCGGAATCCAGGTCTTTGGTCACAGTATGGAAGAATCACTGCAATCTGATTCGCTGCTAGATAGAATGCAGCCAACTAAAAAGAAAAGCCAAACATTAGTTCACAAATACAAATATATTGTTTAAATTGTTAATGCCTTGAGTTATTAATAAATGTAAAAACACTATCTTGATGAAAAGTATACTTGTTTTTAATAAATAGAACATTACATAGTGTAAAAATACCAAATAGAATTGTATTTGGTCTCTCTTTTTTATGTAATGTTTATTTAACCAGGAAAATTAAGTGTAAAATAAATTTTATATAAATAAACACACACACACACACACACACACACACACACACACACACACACACACACACACACACACACACACACACACACACACACACACACACACACACACACACACACACACACACACACACACACACACACACACACACACACACACACACACACACACACACACACACACAAATCAGGCATAACATTATGACCACTGATAAGTGAAGTGAATAACACTGATTATCTCTTCATCACTGCACCGGTTAGTGGGTGGGATATATTAGGCAGCAAGTGAACATCTTGTCCTCAAAATTAATGTGTTAGAAGTAGGAAAAATAGGCAAGTGTAAGGATTTCAACGAGTTTGACAAGGGCCAAATTGTGATGGCAAGACGACTGGGTCATCTCCAAAACTGCAGCTCTTGTGGGGTGTTCCCGGTCTGCAGTGGTCAGTATCTATCAAAAGTGGTCCAAGGAAGGAACAGAGGTGAACCGGCGACAGGGTCATAGGCGGCCAAGGCTCATTGATGCACGTGGGAAGCGAAGGCTGGCCTGTGTGGTTCAATCAAACAGACGAGCGACTGTAGCTCAAATTGCTCAAGAAGTTAAAGCTGGTTCTGATAGAAGGTGTCAGAATTCACAGTGCATCTCAGTTTGTTGCATATGGGGCTGCATAGCCGCAGACCAGTCAGGGAGCGCTATTGTTGCAGCTGTCTGTCATGTAAGAAGCATGATGCATCGCCATGGAAACAATAAGGCGATGCCTTCTAGAATATGTAGCCAGAGAATATGGTCATATTTCTGCTAAATAAAGCTGAAGCTTGAAGCTGTTTTGTAGCATACCAAGAATACAGCCGACTGCTGTTATTACTGTAACTGTTATTTAGTGTTAAATTAGGCCTATTCTAGTTGGGTCAGGTGGCTTTGGTTTTACTGTGAATTTGTTAAGTAAATTGTGTTTTGTATTTATTTATATTTATATATTTAAGTATACTTTAAACTTGTAATAAATTGTTTAATTTAAATAATTGAAAAAAATTCAAATTAAAAGCCATTCTTTAATCTCGTCCACCTCATTTTGTGGCTCTTTTTTTATTTTTTAAGTTTCGGTTCAGGCACCTTTTAGGCACCAGTACCGTTTTAAAAGTATCGGTCTGGCACCGGTATCGAAAAAACCCAAACGATACCCAACCCTAATGACACCCCATGAGAGACAGCACTGAATGTGTCTCTCGTGTCTCGAATTTTGAAAAAACTGACAATAGTCAGGATTTTATTTTTGTCTGGGTTAAAATAAGATGGCATATTCATTCCGAAACCCCTGGACATTATATGTTTAAATTTGCTGAAACACTATAGAAACTAATAATCTGCTAATGAACTGCCTCATAACCTGATTAAAAAAACGTGTGTGTGTGTTTTCATAGTGACTTACATGGTGGAATCCAAGACTTGGCTTCAATGCTGGAAATGATGTTGATGTTTTTTACTAAGAAAGTAAACACGTAATTAGAATAGTTATAAAACGTACTACTTCAGACTTATGTGCCATCCAGAAGCTTGCATTCTGCAAGTGAAGCAAGCAAGCTTGTGGTGCCATCCCAAAGAGGCACAAAATCACTTTCATGGACCTGTTCCCTGCTGGTGGAATAACCAGCGTAACTTAACCCGAGTCTTTAGCCATTTTTAAGACACGACCAAATACTTTTCCGTCAAAACTTGACCCGTTAATGCTAACATTTAGATAATCTATAATTAAAATAAATTTTATTTCTATTTTTTCGTCTTTTTTTTTTTACTTGCTATGTGTACTCTGCTAGACTAACTGGGACTTGTCACAGGACTTACATGTTGGATAAAATCATCTGCTAAATGATTTAAATGTAAACATGTATTTTTAACATGCTCAAGCTTCTTGTCCCTTGTTACATAATGTTATTAATTTCTGAAGTAACTGTTACTGTCACTTTACCTCGACCAGATATTTTTTTCTTCTCTTCTTTACAGAACTTCTCCAGTTTTTCTTTCAGTTGAGAGACAGGTTGTCTCACATCTTCATAAGAGAGGGCAGAACTGACAGTAACTCTGGATACATCTGTGGATTCCAGAGGTTCAGAAAGAGACTGGAAGCTCTGGAGAGAATTAAAAAACAGAACACCCCACTTTACATATCAAAAAATGTGTCTGTAGAAAATCACCTATTGTACCTTTAAAGTTGGAGTATGCAGTTTCTGCACTACTAGTGTCACTAAGCGGAACTGCAAAAATAAAGCATGTTGTCAAATAACCTTTGCAAACAACCCTTTCGAGCATCACACAAAGCTCTTAATGGTCTGTAAAAGTGAAGGCATGTCTCAACAGGTAAAAGAAGGCTACTTTCAGTAAAAGGTGCAACATATTAGGAATACTTTAAACTAGAAGTTTACCTTACCTGTCGATATAAACTGATTGTTACTATTAAGAATTTATTCTTACTAGTAAAAATGTAATTGTTGAGCACTACCTCATTATGATAATCGCGCCTCATGCATATTCACACAGAATGGGTGACTGCACTTCTTTAAAAAAAAAAAAAAGAATAACAGCTCTGAGGCTCTAATCTGTTAAAGTAATACTATTTGTTTGTGTTGATTAAATTGAAATTGACATTATAAATTGATTATGCTTTATAGAGAATAAATATAGTTAGGCTACATACTTTAAGTTAAATGTGAATTCACACTCGCACAGAAAAGGTGCATACAGGGCCTAAAACTAACTTTTTTTTTTTCCAACAATGGCTGGTGCCTTAAAAATGTATAGGACATGACTACTTTTTACCAGCCATGAAACAAACAAACAAACAAACAAAACAAAAACGGGCAGTTATGATGACCAAATTTTTTAGATACCAGTGAATTTTCAGGTACAGAAATTTAATCAAATGTAAAATAACACATACCGGTAGTCTTCAATGTATAAATTAAACATAGATTGATCCTTATTAAAGTTTAAAAAGTTCAGTCAAGGGCAGTGAGTGAATAATTATAATTTTTTTTTGATCAGGGCCGGAGCTAAGGGGGAAATTCGTGGGCCATGCCCCCCCAAACGAGTTACTGTGCCCTCCCTAACTCCCTCCCTCCCCACTGAACGAAGAGAGGTGGTTTTAACATTAAGTGACATGGCATCTGATGCACAGGAGCCAATGGCACATGTTGCTTTGCTTAGTGGCACATCCAATGGCACATCCGGTCTTCAATGACATGTGTCACTTAAAACTCGTGACGTGTGCCAGTGGATAGTGACATGTGTCACTGAAATTGTCGCGAAACACTGACACTGAGTCGCGGAACATGTAGCCGTATGTTGTGACACCTCCAGTAGTGACTGACAGATGAGTTGAGCAGCTATACTGACGTAATTGTAACACAAAATCCTAAATAAATAGCCTAATTTAGTGATATTTTAACACTGGCCAGCACAATAACCGAGTTTCTTGAAAATCATTTCTCACGTGTCCAAAAAGGATTACATGCTGAGATACTTGCAATCGTCTTTATTTATACAAGTGCAAAAAAGTGCTCTGTGCATTTCAGTCACGTGGGACCTTCCTCAGTATAGCTTTAATATTTCAAAAAATGCTTTTATGGAATTATGTAATAAATAAAATCCATTTGTACAAATTAACTCCACAATGTAATAAATCATGTTTGACAGCAAAAAGCTAAGTGTTCCGCGACAATGTCAGTGGGACATGATGCAATCCATTGGCACGTGTGTCACTACAACTGACATGTCTCTTTCTGTTGTGGCACCTCCAGTATTGCACCCACAGCTGTCTGCCGGAGTATAATGCAGATTATATATGCACTTAATTGCAGAACGATATCTTTAATTAATACATTGCTGCCAAACGTATGATTTATTATATCACACTCACTCACAGTGTTATTGGATGGTAAAAATATAAGTAACTGGTATCAGACAAAACGTGAACTGGTTTTGATTTTGACTACCAGACAAAACAGATATCTTCTGACAGAATCTGGTAAAGCAATTGAATCTAACAGATGCTATTATTTTATTAGCTTATAGTTATCACAGTGAAATTAGGAGGGTTGTTGCTTATGACAACAGTCCAGTTACTCAGATCTCAGTTACCTGCAGGTAATGTATGTGATCGTCTGTGTGTGAAAGCTGCTCCAGGTCAGCGTCTCTCCTGCTCAGATCTTCAATATCCTGCTCCAGTTGCTTCAAGTGTCCTTCAGCTCGACTCACTTCAGCCTTTTCCTGATCTCTGATCATCTGTGTCACCTCAGATTGGCTTCTCTTAATGGAGCGGATCAGTTTAGTAAAGATCTTCTCACTGTCCTCCACTGCCGCCTGTGCAGAGCGCTGTTAGGACACACACACATAATCAGATGGTTCAGTGGGATGGGAAAGTAGCCTAGCACTGCGCTCCTTAGTGAAAAAACATCTCACCTTGTGAGTCTCCACAGCCTCTCTGAGCTCCTGAAGCTCTTTCTGTCTCTCTTGGACTCTCTGCTGGAATTTTTCTTGTATCTCTTTAACCTGTTTCTAGAGGAGGAAAAAATCAGTTTGTTTGAATTGTTTCTATTGCAACTATCTTAATATTAATTTCAACAATACACTCTAAAAAAATGGTACTCTATGGAACTAAAAGTGGTTCTTTGGCTCGTGATCATAGGGGAAACACTTTAAGTGCTGTAGGATAGCACCAAATCTTGGTTCTTCAGCAGTTCTTTAAATGACTGAGGTGCTATAGCACCGCTACCATATACAGAACCTGTTAAGATATGGTGCTATATAGCACCAAAAGTGGTTCCCCTATGATTACGAGCCAAGAACCACTTTTAGTGCCTTATAGCACAATTTTTGAGTCTAATATTATTGTGTGATAATGTCATCATTAACAGCATAATGACTGCAAGAATCAGCATAGTTTATTTTTATGTGCTTTCAGTTACCTGTTTCTCGGTCCTCTCTGCTTCAGCTGGAACAGTATCGTGTTTTTTGTGTTCATCCATCACACACATCAAGCAAATACATCGCTGGTCAGTGCGACAGTAAACCTCCAGCGGTCTGTCATGTTGAGGGCAGATCATGTCCTGGATTCGTCCAGTGGCGTCGGTCACTTTGTGTCGTTTCCTTAAAGGAGATTCTTCATGACATTTAAAGTGATTTTGACAATAAGACTCCAGACACGTCCGACAGGACTTCACAGCTTTGCGTTTCCTTCCGGTACAGAAGTCACACTCCACATCTCCAGGTCCAGCGTAACTGAGAGCAGAAGCAGTTTGCCGTTTTGTCTTCACTTTCTCAACAATTTCAGCAAACATCACATTTTTATACAAAGCAGGTCTTGGAGTGAAGGTCTGTCTACACTGAGGGCAGCTGTAAACTTTCTTCTGATCTTCTTTATTCCAGCAGTCTGTAATGCAGCTCAAACAGTAACTGTGTCCACAGGGGATGGTCACTGGATCCTTCAGTAGATCCAGACAGATCGAACAGCTGAACTGATCCAGAGTCCATGAAGTACTGGCATCTGCCATTTCACTGCATGTATACACAGACAGAAATAAATGTACAGCCGCTTATACTATGAGAAGGAAACCAGGAAACGAATAAGGTTTCGTTTTCTCTGTAATGAATTTGGCTAGCCTGGATGCCAGCCGAACTTAGCCCCGCCCACAACATTTTTACTCGGGCAGTTCGGTCCATGACAAGACCAAGACCATTAAAATATGGTCAAGACCGAGTCCGAGTCTTGAGTATTACAACACTGGCCAAAACTTCATTTTGATTTTATTATAAAGATATCTTATGTCATTTTACTTATCTAGTGAATGCATCTTGATTTAAGATTTTTTTATTATTATAGATATTTAGACAGGAAACAAGACAAAAATACTACATAAAATATTGTTTGCAGCGTGGGTAGGTTGGTACACTTTCCATATCAGGTGGTACAACTACAGGACCTCATACATCTACTTGGTTGTACCACCTGACATAAAAGCGAATAAAAAAAAAAGAATTGAAACACTTTGAAAAACTATTTAATAACTGAAACTTGTTTAAACATTGTTCATCACTCAAAAATATGCACAACATCAGTTTTGAAAATATTTTTTATAAACCACCTTTTTGGGTGCTTTAATTGTCAATGACCTAAAACTAAAATATTATTAACTAAAAATAAAAAAATAAACGTATTTCATTACGCTAGTATGAAATGAAGAATTTAAGGTACTTTCGATATTTGATGTTAATAATATGGTTTATGAAAAAATGCATTATCTACAGGACTGTAACGGAAAAAAATAATTCAAATTTAATACAGAGTTGATATGGCAAAATGGTTTCTAACTTTCTAATAAAAAAAAATCTGTGCATTTTCATAACAATCAAATTAAACTTTAAAAAAACCCTCAAGATTTCATTATAGCTATTTAATAGCACATTTATTACGCTTAATACAAATAATCTGTTGTTGCAGAAAGGCGTCTTCAGGTCTGTCGTTGTCTGCAAAAATCTCCAATACGGGACCTGCACAGAGCATTCAATACACACAAAAAACACCAGAAAAATAACAGACACTCCAAGGTTGGAGCTAGCTCTAATCTAAACAAACTGATAACATGTGCTTTCTCTAAGTAAGAGGCACAGAGAATATTCATCTGCATACTTTAGTGTTTCAGTAAAAGAAATATGAAAGGAATAAAATATAATATAAAAAGAAAAGAACAATCCATATTTCCTCTCTGGAAGCCAGGCTAAATGAGCAATCACTGTCACTGCACTTCTGGCATGAGCCAGACCCTCACTCACTCATGTTATTTTTTAAGTTTCGGTTCAGGCACCTTTTAGGCACCAGTACCGTTTTAAAAGTATCGGTCTGGCACCGGTATCGAAAAAACCCAAACGATACCCAACCCTAATGACACCCCATGAGAGACAGCACTGAATGTGTCTCTCGTGTCTCGAATTTTGAAAAAACTGACAATAGTCAGGATTTTATTTTTGTCTGGGTTAAAATAAGATGGCATATTCATTCCGAAACCCCTGGACATTATATGTTTAAATTTGCTGAAACGCTATAGAAACTAATAATCTGCTAATGAACTGCCTCATAACCTGATTAAAAAAACGTGTGTGTGTGTGTGTGTGTGTGTTTTCATAGTGACTTACATGGTGGAATCCAAGACTTGGCTTCAATGCTGGAAATGATGTTGATGTTTTTTACTAAGAAAGTAAACACGTAATTAGAATAGTTATAAAACGTACTACTTCAGACTTATGTGCCATCCAGAAGCTTGCATTCTGCAAGTGAAGCAAGCAAGCTTGTGGTGCCATCCCAAAGAGGCACAAAATCACTTTCATGGAGCTGTTCCCTGCTGGTGGAATAACCCGCGTAACTTAACCCGAGTCTTTAGCCATTTTTAAGACACGACCAAATACTTTTCCGTCAAAACTTGACCCGTTAATGCTAACATTTAGATAATCTATTTTATTTCTATTTTTGTCTTCTTTTTTTTTTTACTTGCTATGTGTACTCTGCTAGACTAACTGGGACTTGTCACAGGACTTACATGTTGGATAAAATCATCTGCTAAATGATTTAAATGTAAACATGTATTTTTAACATGCTCAAGCTTCTTGTCCCTTGTTACATAATGTTATTAATTTCTGAAGTAACTGTTACTGTCACTTTACCTCGACCAGATATTTTTTTCTTCTCTTCTTTACAGAACTTCTCCAGTTTTTCTTTCAGTTGAGAGACAGGTTGTCTCACATCTTCATAAGAGAGGGCAGAACTGACAGTAACTCTGGATACATCTGTGGATTCCAGAGGTTCAGAAAGAGACTGGAAGCTCTAGAGAGAATAAAAAAACAGAACACAAACCCACTTTACATATCAAAAAATGTGTCTGTAGAAAATCACCTATTGTACCTTTAAAGTTGGAGTATGCAGTTTCTGCACTACTAGTGTCACTAAGCGGAACTGCAAAAATAAAGCATGTTGTCAAATAACCTTTGCAAACAACCCTTTCGAGCATCACACACAGCTCTTAATGGTCTGTAAAAGTGAAGGCATGTCTCAACAGGTAAAAGAAGGCTACTTTCAGTAAAAGGTGCAACATATTAGGAATACTTTAAACTAGAAGTTTACCTTACCTGTCGATATAAACTGATTGTTACTATTAAGAATTTATTCTTACTAGTAAAAATGTAATTGTTGAGCACTACCTCATTATGATAATCGCGCCTCATGCATATTCACACAGAATGGGTGACTGCACTTCTTTAAAAAAAAAAAAAAAGAATAACAGCTCTGAGGCTCTAATCTGTTAAAGTAATACTATTTGTTTGTGTTGATTAAATTGAAATTGACATTATAAATTGATTATGCTTTATAGAGAATAAATATAGTTAGGCTACATACTTTAAGTTAAATGTGAATTCACACTCGCACAGAAAAGGTGCATACAGGGCCTAAAACTAACTTTTTTTTTTTCACCAATGGCTGGTGCCTTAAAAATGTATAGGACATGACTACTTTTTACCAGCCATGTAACAAACAAACAAACAAACAAAACAAAAACGGGCAGTTATGATGACCAAATTTTTTAGATACCAGTGAATTTTCAGGTACAGAAATTTAATCAAATGTAAAATAACACATACCGGTAGTCTTCAATGTATAAATTAAACATAGATTGATCCTTATTAAAGTTTAAAAAGTTCAGTCAAGGGCAGTGAGTGAATAATTATAAAAAAAATTTGATCAGGGCCGGAGCTAAGGGGGGAATTCGTGGGCCATGCCCCCCCAAACGAGTTACTGTGCCCTCCCTAACTCCCTCCCTCCCCACTGAACGAAGAGAGGTGGTTTTAACATTAAGTGACATGGCATCTGATGCACAGGAGCCAATGGCACATGTCGCTTTGCTTAGTGACACATCCGATGGCACATCCGGTCTTCAATGACATGTGTCACTTAAAACTTGTGACGTGTGCCAGTGGATAGTGACATGTGTTACTGAAATTGTTGCGAAACACTGACACTGAGTCGCGGAACATGTAGCCGTATGTTGTGACACCTCCAGTAGTGACTGACAGATGAGTTGAGCAGCTATACTGACGTAATTGTAACACAAAATCCTAAATAAATAGCCTAATTTGGTGATACTTTAACACTGGCCAGCACAATAACCGAGTTTCTTGAAAATCATTTCTCACGTGTCTAAAAAGGATTTCATGCTGAGATACTTGCAATCGTCTTTATTTATACAAGGGCAAAAAAGTGCTCTGTGCATTTCAGTCACGTGGGATCTTCCTCAGTATAGCTTTAATATTTCAAAAAATGCTTTTATGGAATTATGTAATAAATAAAATCCATTTGTACAAATTAACTCCACAATGTAATAAATCATGTTTGACAGCAAAAAGCTAAGTGTTCCGCGACAATGTCAGTGGGACATGATGCAATCCATTGGCACGTGTGTCACTACAACTGACATGTCTCTTTCTGTTGTGGCACCTCCAGTATTGCACCCACAGCTGTCTGCCGGAGTATAATGCAGATTATATATGCACTTAATTGCAGAACGATATATTTAATTAATACATTGCTGCCAAACGTATGATTTATTATATCACACTCACAGTGTTATTGGATGGTAAAAATATAGTAGTAACTGGTATCAGACAAAACGTGAACTGGTTTTGATTTTGACTACCAGACAAAACAGATATCTTCTGACAGAATCTGGTAAAGCAATTGAATCTAACAGATGCTATTATTTTATTAGCTTAGATAATAGTTATCACAGTGAAATTAGGAGGGTTGTTGCTTATGACAACAGTCCAGTTACTCAGATCTCAGTTACCTGCAGGTAATGTATGTGATCGTCTGTGTGTGAAAGCTGCTCCAGGTCAGCGTCTCTCCTGCTCAGATCTTCAATCTCCTGCTCCAGTTGCTTCAAGTGTCCTTCAGCTCGACTCACTGCAGCCTTTTCCTGATCTCTGATCATCTGTGTCACCTCAGATTGGCTTCTCTCAATAGAGCGGATCAGTTTAGTAAAGATCTTCTCACTGTCCTTCACTGCCGCCTGTGCAGAGCGCTGTTAGGACACACACACATAATCAGATGGTTCAGTGGGATGGGAAAGTAGCCTAGCACTGCGCTCCTTAGTGAAAAAACATCTCACCTTGTGAGTCTCCACAGCCTCTCTGAGCTCCTGAAGCTCTTTCTGTCTCTCTTGGACTCTCTGCTGGAATTTTTCTTGTATCTCTTCAACCTGTTTCTAGAGGAGGAAAAATCAGTTTGTATGAATTGTTTCTGGATATTGCAACTATCTTAATATTAATTTCAACAATACACTCTAAAAAAATGGTACTCTATGGAACTAAAAGTGGTTCTTTGGCTCGCAATCATAGGGGAACCACTTTAAGTGCTGTATAGCACCAAATATTGGTTCTTCAGCGGTTCTTCAGCAGTTCTTTAAATGACTGAGGTGCTATAGCACCGCTACCATATACAGAACCTGTTAAGATATGGTGCTATATAGTGGTTCCCCTATGATACCGAGCCAAGAACCACTTTTAGTGCCATATAGCACCATTTTTTTGAGTGTAATATTATTGTGTGATAATGTCTTCATTAACAGCATAATGACTGCAAGAATCAGCATAGTTTATTTATATGTGCTTTCATTTACTTGTTTCTCTGTCCTCTCTGCTTCAGCTGGAACAGTATCGTGATTTTTGTGTTCATCCATCACACACATCAAGCAAATACATCGCTGGTCAGTGCGACAGTAAACCTCCAGCGGTCTGTCATGTTGAGGGCAGATCATCTCCTGGATTCGTCCAGAGGCATCAGTCACTTTGTGTCGTTTCCTTAAAGGTGATTCTTCATGACACATAAAATGATTTTGACAGTAAGACTCCAGACACGTCCGACAAGACTTCACAGCTTTGCGTTTCCTTCCCGTACAGAAGTCACACTCCACATCTCCAGGTCCAGCGTAACTGAGAGCAGGAGCAGTTTGCCGTTTTGTCTTCACTTTCTCAACAATTTCAGCAAACATCACATTCTTATATAAAGCAGGTCTTGTAGTGAAGGTCTGTCTGCACTGAGGGCAGCTGTAAACTCTCTTCTGATCTTCTTTATTCCAGCAGTCTGTAATGCAGCTCAAACAGTAACTGTGTCCACAGGGGATGGTCACTGGATCCTTCAGTAGATCCAGACAGATCGAACAGCAGAACTGATCCAGAGTCCATGAAGTACTGGCATCTGCCATTTCACTGCATGTATACACAGACAGAAATACATTTACAGCCGCTTATATACACTATGAGAAGGAAACCAGGAAACGTATAAGGTTTCGTTTTCTCTGTAATGAATTTGGCACCAATGTCTGGTGTTAAAGCAACGTAAGCAAAACGTGTCAGGTGTGACTTACCTGTATTTTACTGCAGGTGAAAAAGAACATCCACTATGTGTAAATCTCACAATAGAACCAGGGCTTTTTGATGGGCTGTTACTGATGTTACATATAACACTGAAACTTCAAAGCTTGTATTGAGTAGACTATGCAGAGCAATTTCTCGTGAAGCTCCGTGCCAGAGCACATAATGTTTTCAGAGAAACCCTACCCACACTGTGACGCAGGCAAAACAGGTAACACAGTGGAAAACGCCCCTCTGTTTATGGCCTCGCCCACTGATCTGGTAACTCCTTTTACTTTCCTGCAGAGACCACTTGAAAAACGAAGCTTCACTTTTGGAATGACGTGAATGCTTCACTTTGCCTGTATAAATGTTTGAATCCAGACCACTACTATACTGGTTTAAGGAAGCTCAGGTCCATGTATTAACATTTAAATTACATGATCATATTTTTCCATTTAAACAGTAAAAACCATACAAGCTCTGTCACGAGATCCAGCGCCATTAAGGTGGAAACGGGACAACATAGACTGTTCGATTACACTTGAATTACTTCTAAACAGGGCCTACAATTCACTTTTTAATTGAGGTGAGCAGTGACCTAAGAAAATGTACCGCCCTAAATATTTTTACTGGCCATGAAACTTATGACAATTCTCTATTCCAATTTTGATACGACAGCTAAAATTACTTAGCCTGGTCCTACCAGACTTTCGTACTTTTCATTTGTAGGCTACAGAGAGTCTGACCACTGACAAGCATTAACTTCCTTGAAGGCGGGTACTCTGCTGAAGTTTAAAGTTGTGATCAAAAGGTGAGTCACACCTTACAAACACACCTGTTTTGCACACGTCTCTATAAACAATTCCCAGTTGAGAGAAATCGAAACTTAAGTGTTGTTCAGTTGTTGTTGTTGTAGCCTGTGTGTTCTGTGTGTTCGTGCAGTGAAATGGCAGAAGCCCATATTACACTGGCAGAAGATCAGTTCTGCTGTTCGATCTGTCTGGATCTACTGAAGGATCCAGTGACCATCCCCTGTGGACACAGTTACTGTATGAGCTGCATTACAGACTACTGGAATAAAGATGATCAGGAGAGAATTTACAGCTGCCCTCAGTGCAGACAGACCTTCACTCCAAGACCTGCTTTAAACAAGAATGTGATGTTTGCTGAAATGGTGGAGAATCTGAAGCAGACAAATGTCAAAACAGCTCGTCCTGCTCTTGCTGGACCTGGAGATGTGGAGTGTGACTTCTGCACTGGAAGGAAACGCAAAGCTGTGAAGTCCTGTCGGATGTGTCTGGAGTCTTACTGTCAAAATCACTTTAAGTGTCATGAAGAATCACCTTTAAGGAAACGACACAAAGTGACCGACGCGACTGGACGAATCCAGGAGATGATCTGCCCTCAACATGACAGACCGCTGGAGGTTTACTGTCGCACTGACCAGCGATGTATTTGTTTGATGTGTATGATGGATGAACACAAAAATCACGATACTGCTCCAGCTGAAGCAGAGAGGACAGAGAAACAGGTATGAGCTGTTCTGAGGCTCGTAATCATAGGGGAACCTTTTTTAGTGCTATATAGCACCAATTTTGGTTCTTCAGCGGTTCTTCAGAGGTTCTTCAGCGGTTCTTCAGAGGTTCTTCAGCGGTTCTTCAGAGGTTCTTCACCGGTTCTTTGACTAAGGTGCTATATAGCACCTCTGAACAACCGCTGAAGAACCACTGAAGCACCAAAATTGGTGCTATATAGCACTAAAAAAGGTTCCCCTATGATTACGAGCCTTTTTTTAGAGTGTAGTATAGTATTTTATTAGCACTTTAGTTCTGGCTCTGGGTTATTTGTTGTGTGTTTATTCTTCTAGTCCTTTATCCGAGCAATGGAAAGTTGAACAAAAGTAATTGTTTCATAAAATACTTAATGCAATTCCAGTATAAAAATATCTAGATGTAGTGTGTGAAATCCTATTGAGTCCTATTGAGAGATTTTAAGTTCCTTGAGGAAACTGAAGTCTTCAAATGTTTACAATTACTTGTTCATTCTCTCAGAAACGGGTTGGAGAAACTGTAATAATATTACAGAAGAGAATTCAAGAGAGGCAAACAAAGCTCCAGGAGCTCAGAGAATCTGTGCAGACTCACAAGGTGAGTTTTGAAAAGAGGAGAAAAATAACAGATTGGACGGACTGATTCTAGTAATTCTCTGTGTGTGTCCTAACAGCGCTCTGCACAGGCGACAGTGGAGGACAGTGAGAAGATCTTTACTAAACTGATCCGCTCCATTAGGAGAAGCCGATCTGAGGTGACACAGATGATCAGAGATCAGGAAAAGGCTGAAGTGAGTCGAGTTGAAGAACGACTTGAACGACTGGAACAGGAGATTGAAGATCTGAGAAGGAGAGAAGCTGAGCTGGAGCAGCTTTCACACCTAGAGGATCACATCCATTTCCTACAGGTTTAGAATGATTTTATTATTACGGCTTATTTACTGACATTTGATTTGTATTAGATCAGGTATTCCCAAACTTTTCTGTCAGCTGAACCCTGTAACATAAAACATTGACTTGCAACACATGTTCATGGTTCTCTGTGTCAGAAGATGGTCACATGACATGCAGGTAAGCAAATAAGATGTTTCATATTTACACTGTGTGATTCATATTTACCATATGTCTGTTTGTTTTTTGTATATGTAGAGTTTCCAGTCGGTTTCTCTCCCTCCTGCATCTACAGACAGCACCACTGTCCATTCTGTCTTGACTTATGATGATGTGAGAAGATCTGTAGCTGAGTTAAGAAGTACATTTGAGAATTTCTGCAAAGAGATGGAAAAGTTATCTGGTAGAGGTAAAGTACCAACTCATCTTATTAAAACACAGTACAACAAAATGTACTTATAAATATTGTGTGGATGTCAATACAAATAATAATTATTAACAACAAAATATTGTTAATAATAATTCATACATTATTGTTATTCAAATAAATACATATTATGGATACTTTTATCAGCACAAATCACACTTTAAATATCTTGTTTGTTTCTGTAGCGAAATACATTGAAATCGGCATCACTGAACCCAGAACAAGGGAGGACTTCTTACACTGTAAGTGTTACAATAATACAAATAAAGCAAACACAGACCAATATACATACTTAAAGGTGTAGTGTTTAATTCCTGTGTCACTATCAGCATCAAACAGAATTGCAGTGATCTGACATAGCAGCTTGAGTTTAAGGTTTGGATTATAGCTTCTCCAAAGAACGGCAGACAGGGGGAGTGTTTGACATTTTTGCACCAAGTGTTAATAGCAATAGATTCTATTTCCACTATAAGTGAAAATAGCTGCATTTCTTAGCGATCTGCTATTTACACTAGTTAGATGATATTTATACTTATAAATAGTGGTAGATACTATTTGCACCTCAGTGTTGTTGTGCATTAAACAGTATGTAACAATAAAATTGTAGTAATTACAAAAATGTAACTGATTATATTTGTTAAGATTGTTAAATGAATGCCGCCGTATTCGAACAATAAAGCCATACCTAAACCTACCCCTGACCGATAAACACAGGCTAGACACTTTATTTCGACTTTTCCAACATTTTCTTCCGTTTTATGAAAAATATGCCTTTCCGATCTTATATGTGATGGGAAAAGGGATTAGAGCAAGTTTGGCAAAAGGCGGATTCGAACTTCGGGTCGATTTGCTTCAAAACATTCTGCTGCACGCTTTACAGATGCTGTTCACAAATCAGTGTCTTCCGTCCTTTTGTCTGGTCCAACCAGACATCAGTGGGCGGAAAATAGCATTTGCCAACAAGGCAGGCTAATTGCACTTAAATAGACACTCTGGGAATGTTTTATGAAAGCAGTCATTATTTTCCAATTCTGTCTCATAGTGGCCAGGAAAGTACAATTTACACATTAAATAGGCCTTAACTAAACTTCTAATAAAATCATTTCACTTGAAAACTTGCAGAATAGATCAGTGATCTTGTTGCTACCTTTATCTTTATCACTTAATGCTTTGGGGTTATTTCAACAAATGCAGATTGTGTTTTATTACCATCAGATTCCCAGCAGTTTACTCTGGATTCAGTTTCAGCCCATGAAAACTTCTGTCTGTCTGAGGGGAACAGAGTGGCTACTTGCACTGCCACTATCCAAATGTATCCTGATCATCCGGACAGATTTGATGGTCTGCTTCAGGTGTTGTGTAAAGAGAGTGTGTGTGGACGCTGTTACTGGGAGGTGGAGTGGAGCGGGTCTCATGGTGTGGGAATATCAGTGTCATATAACAGCATCTGCAAGAAGGGTGAGGGGGATGAGTGTAAATTTGGATGTAATGATCAGTCCTGGAGATTGTTTTGCTTTTCCTCTGGATACTTATTTAGTCACAATAACAAAAAATCTGAACTCCTAGTCTCCCCCTGTAGAATAGGAGTGTATGTGGATCACAGTGCAGGAATTCTGTCCTTCTACAGCATCTCTAACACAATGACCCTCATCCACAGTGTCCAGACCACATTCACTCAGCCGCTCTATCCGGGGTTTGTCATAAATCCAGACTCATCAGTGAAACTGTGTCATCTAGAAGTTTAGATCATACAGAGCTTCTACAAATCATTACAATCATATTACAGTTAGTCTCTTATGGAATTAATTGATTAATTCATAATTGATTGTAGTGTAAAAAATAATGACAGTAACATTATATCTGTCAGGGATGTTCAGTCATTTGCTCGTTTAGTTTGTTTGTCGTGGATTTTTAGTTTGATTCTCATTATTTCCTGTTGTCTTCATTCATGTTTCCAGCCATCATATAGTTACTATGCCAATTCATCTGATCTTCAAGTATTTTAGTTTATTATCAGTGTGTATTTAAGGTCCTAGTCTCTCTGCCTGATCATCAATTATTGTTTGATTAAATACCTCTATTTTTTAATTAATCTTCTTCTGTGGACCTTATTCCCTGCCTTCATGACAATATCAGTACCTGCTGTATAATTTTTAACATTAAATATCACAAGTAGGCCTAACTTAAATTCTCCATTTCACCTTAGCTTAATGAAATATATTAAATAATTCTCATTATATAGGCTACTTTTTCACTTGATATGATTTTCCTACATTGCACTTACACAAAACATTAAAAACAACTTGAACATTTTGAAGAAACATCTCTAGATTACATGTAGGCTATTATTAATGTTTGAGTCGTTTAAAAAGATCAGTCGCTATAAAATATTGCAATAAATGTTAACAAAATTAAATCTATATTATTTTGAACTGTTTTGAATTAGGCTATTTTTTGACCACTCGGTATGAGTTTACACTTTCATATGTCAAGTATGACATTCTACAGTTCAACCCCTTAAGATTTGATTGTGGTTTGTAAATGAATCAAATGTGTCGTACTTTATGGTTGAATATATTTAGATTTTTTTTAAAAAATACTGATACTTCTTACCAAAGAAGTGTACTGTGAGCGCCCTCGAGCGGCCAATGTTAACTTTGCATTTTCACAAAATAAGTTTAAGTTTCTCAACGCATAACCAGGAAGGTCAGGTAAAGAGTTGTTTTATTTATATCTTTATGACGGAAAATCTGTTTGACTGTCTGTCAATCTCTGACTGTAGGGCCATTAAAGCGTTTGACTTTGAATCTCAAGTTTTTTTTTAAGATTTTAGGTACGATCAAACAATGCCTGAGCGAATCTCACTTATTCCCTACATTACTCCACTAGTCCACTTGAAGGAGTGAATAAAAACGATTGAGTGTGCCGGAAGGGCTGCCGCTTTTGCATAGTTTGCTTGCTGTTTAATAATCATCTAAAACTAAGCAACCTGACAGTTCCAGTAAAGGATTTATCTCTTTCATGTAAACTAGAATGTATAAACTTTAACCAAAAAAAATAATATATCAATTAAAAATGAATTTATGCCAGCACGGTTATGGTTATCGTGGAGGAATTTAAATTGACATTTTTATATTGACAGACATAGACATCAAGTTAAACCACGAACTCTTAATTTGTTACCATTAATAAAAAGTTATTTGTGTAGGTCACGCATGCGTGTTTAAACTTCCATGACGTAATCGAAACCTACTACGGCGCATGCGTGTTCAAACGGCGACTACGTCACGTGTTTTGATTTATCGTTCGCGCTACCTCTGCGTCGAGGACCTCTGGAAGAGGGCAACTGTAACTATTGAATGTCCAATAAAATAAAAGAGGTACACTTTAAGATTCTACATAGTGTCTATCTCCAACCAACTCCAAATTGCTTCGTTTGTTCTTGATCTCTCTATCTTATGTGTGTTTGCAAAGTTGAGCAAGTAACGTTGCTTCATTTATTCTACCATTGCAACCAGGTTAAATCTCTTTGGTAGAGCTTAAGTTGTTGGAATGTATAAACGTTAACTAGGGTGACCAAACGTCCTGTTTTCCCAGGACATGTCCTGTTTTCAAGTCCCGAATATAACAATTTTATATCCATTCAGAGGGGGCATACTTTAAATGTATTGAAATTAATAAGGAATCTTTGAGTATCTCATTGTCATTGCCGGGCCGAGTGTCCTGTTTTCGGTAATCAAAATATGGTCACCCTACGTTAACCAAATGATTGGCTGTGCTATTGATCTTGTGTTGCACTGTACATTTTTTATTCACAAAACTAATTTCTCCAGACTTTGCCTAGATTTTATGATCAGGGTTGGAGCTAAACTCTGCAGGACAGTGGCCTTCAAATACCAAGTTTGAGGAACCCTCGTGTAGTTAGTCTGCAGGTGAGTACAGCTTAAAACAGACCTGTTTTGTATACCTCTCTTAAGCTCCATACTTGAGGGAAACTGAAACTGTCTCTTTCTTTCTGTGTATGTGCAGTAAAATGGCAGAGGCCAGTATTTCATTGACTCGAGAGCAGTTCTGCTGTCCGATCTGTCTGGATCTACTGAAGGATCCAGTGACCATCCCCTGTGGACACAGTTACTGTATGTGTTGCATTACACACTGCTGGAATCAAGAAGATCTGGAAGGAGATTACAGATGCCCTCAGTGCAGACAGACCTTCACTCCAAGACCTGCTTTAAACAAGAATGTGATGTTTGCTGAAATGGTGGAGAAACTGAAGGAGACAAAAGTCCAAACAGCTCGTCCTGCTCTCAGTTACGCTGGACCTGGAGATGTGGAGTGTGACGTCTGCACTGGAAGGAAACGCAAAGCTGTGAAGTCCTGTCTGACATGTCTGGAATCGTACTGTCAAAGTCATTTTGAGTGTCATGAAGAATCTCGTTCAAAGAAACGACACAAAGTGACTGATGCGACTGGTAGAATCCAGGAGATGATCTGCCCTCAACATGACAGACTTCTGGAGGTTTTCTGTCGCACTGACCAGCGATGTATTTGCTTGATGTGTGTGATGGATGAACACAAAAATCACGATACTGTTCCAGCTCAAGCGGAGAGGACAGAGAAACAGGTATGAGCTGAAAGCACATATATTCATTTGTGCAGTTATTGTACCCAAGTAATTATTGAAGGTAGTGTAGGCAATTTTGGAGAGGCAAGCAATAGTGTCTCCAAAACCACGCCTCCTCCAAAACACATGAACGCGAGCCAGAGCAGAGTCTACAAATCGTCCCGACAGACAACGTTAAACTACCTCATATCTCAAATCACATAACATTACAATAATGATGCACGTAAACAACTTGCAGAGCTCTGACTTGTACCACGTGACTGCTGCTGATTCATTTCGGCATGGAGGACATGAACAACTCTGAGTAGAACGTCACGGGTTGCCATATCTTAAATATGGTAATTACGACATGGCGTGAACACAGCATAAGCTCGTTGTCTTGGTTCAGGAGGAACTGAAACCTGCATACTGCACACACTACAACTCTGCATAACCTTATGGAACATGCTGATGATTTTTGCGCACTCAGGTGTGCAGAGGTATAAAAATGAATATGTTGAAAGGACATAGTATCACTGCATTCGGACCAACATTTTTTGGTCCTTAGACTTCAACAGAAGATATATACATATTTTAATATTTACACCATTTCTATTATTGATTGCTATCAGGATATGAAGAGACTTTTAGTTACTTTAACAAAAAGTGTAAAACCTTGCCTATCCTAGCTTTATTTATGAGATTTTCACACAGCAATCTAAATATTGACATAATATTTGCATCATCCAGAAACTATTTAAACAAGTAGGTGAAAATTGTCCTCACCGAGACATTTAATGTTAAATGTTTAAAGTAGTTTGTTATCCCTTTTTTCAGAAAAAGGTTGGAGAGATACAAGGAACATTCCAGGAGGAAATCCAAGAGAGAGGGAAGAAGCTTCAGGAGCTGAAAGAGGCTATAAAGACTCACAAGGTGAGACCCAGGCTAACCAAGTATCCTACTCTAACCAATCATTTAGGAGCTCAGTGAGTGAAATGTCTGATTGTGTGTGTGTGTGTGTCCTAACAGACCTTTGCACAGACCGCAGTGGAGAACAATGAGAGGATCTTTACTGAACTGATTGGCTCCATTGAGAAAAACCGATCTGAGGTGACACAGATGATCAGAGATCAGGAAAAGGCTGAAGTGAGTCGAGCTGAAGGACTCTTGAAGCAACTGGAGCAGGAGATTGAAGATCTGAGGAGGAGAGACGCTGAGCTGAGGAAGCTTTTACACACAGACGATCACATACATTACCTGCAGGTAACTGAGATCTTAATGATATGATCAATCCAAATTTGATTTGAGCCACCAAAACATCTGCAAGCATTAATGAAAGTATAATTGGCAGTTGTTCTGCTTTGTTGAATTGAATAGCAATTACACAGAATGTTTTATCTTTATTGATGATCTTTATTTTGTATGTCTATATGTAGAGCTTGCAGTCTCTCTCGGTCTCTCGTGGATCTACAGACAACATCAGTATTAGTTTTCTCTCTTTTGATGATGTGGCAACATCTGTCGCACGGCTAAGAGGGAATCTGGAGGATTTTTGTGATGAGGAGATAGAATGTATATATGAGAAAGGTAAAGTACTGGAGATTATTTTTTACGAATGAGTCCTAAACCAAATGAATTAAATTAAATGTCATTGCATTACATTATACTGTACCTTGACATTTTGGAGTATAATATATATATATATATATATATATATATATATATATATATATATATATATATATATATATATATATATATATATATATATTATATATATATATATATATATATGACTTTTTGGAACTTTAGCTTATTCACTGTATCCCCCAGAGTTAGATAAGTCCATACATACCATTCTCATCTCCGTGTGGTCTGACGCACCCACCGCTAGCCTAGCTTAGCACAAAGACTGGAGGTAAACGGCTCCAGCTAGCCTACTGCTCAATAAGTGATAAAATAATACCAACATTTTCTTATTGACATGTTGTGATGTGTATAGTTACATCGTGTACTAAGACTGACGGAAAATGAAAAGTTGTGATTTTATAGACTTATATGGTTAGGATCTATACTCTCATTCCTGCGTAATAATCAAGGAACTTTGCTGCCGTACCATGTGTGCAGCGGCGCAATGATATTACGCAGTGCCTGAAAATAGGCTCACTTCCGTCAACATAACCAACGTGACGACCTGCTTGCACAGAGAGCGTGCTGGGGACTATTTTCAGGCACTGCGTAATATCATTGTGTCGCTGCACCCATGGTATGGCTAGGGTGGCCATTTGTCCAGATTTTGGCGGGACAGTCTGGATTTTAAGCCCACTGTCTGGCGTCCGGCACAGCCTCAAGCCGGACACTCATTTGTCCTCCTTTTTGGAGTTGCGCTGAATCTGCATACAAAACCCGCTCTATAATCTTTATTGGGATGTCTAATGCCGTAAGATCTCTGGTCAAACAAATGATTGGCTGAAAGCGGTGTCAAATAAATATCTGATATATCATTGGTTAAAAACATAAACAAGCCTCCACGACGTGCTGGCTACGTCATATCATAACGTTAACATGCCTAAACGTCAGACCTCATTAATCCGGAATGGACAAAAGAGCACAAATTTATATCAAAAAGCACACGTGTCGCTTTGTGGACATGCCAGCATGGAAAAACATAAAAGTTACTGATGAGCCCCAGGTACGTCTTCCCTTAGGTCATTTTTTCTTGAAGCATCATCACCTCAGGATGATAAAATCTCCGCTGCAGAGCTTTGTAAAGTCTATCATAATCATGCAGTCAAGCATCACCAGTCATACTGTATGAAAGAACTGCGTAAATAACCATATAATCTGGCACAGTACCAGAAAACATAACATTTCTGGACTTCTGGAAATAACAAATAATGAATGCGGAAAATAAATAAATACACATTTCAGTTCTTAACAAAGAGCTGCCTGCTGCAGAGGCTGAACTTCTTTGTTAAAGGGGGGGGGGGGCACTCAGTTTCAGTCAGTCTCATGTCAATCTTGAGTACCTATAGAGTAGCATTGCATCCTGCATATCTCCGAAAAGTCTTTATTTTTATTATAATTATAAAAGAAAGATGCGCTGTTCCGAGTCTTTCCGAAAAAAGCCGTGCGGCTGGGGGCGTATCGTGTGGGCGGAGCTAAAGAATGTCGAGCGCGCGCCGCTGTTACTGTTTTGAGTGCGTCTGAAAGCTGCGTCATCCCTAAAAGCGGGGAAAAACTTTATTCAACATAAAAAATGGCTTTTAATCAGATACAGCCATACATCTATGATCCGGAATCAGACCCAGAGGCTGAAGTTGAACAGGAGCAGCAGCAAAAACGACTAGAGCAGGATGTCGACTATGTGGTATAAGTTACACTAACTATATAATATGCTTAGCGGCTTGTGTTATTTAGAACACCATGTCAAGCGCGAGTGTTACAATGTGTGTGTGTGTGTGTGTGTGTGTTTACGCGTGGTTTGTGTAGACATGATTTGTAGTAAGCGGACTGGTTTTTCGCGTCAGGCTAGTGTTTACATAGAAAGACATGGAATAGTAGCGCATTTGAATGAAGAAGCGCGCTTATTTAGTTCAACATATTTCCCCACTCTTTGTGTATTGTTGTTTGGAGTGCTTTTAAAATACACAAACATACACATATAGTGGCCAGCTAAACAAATGTACACACACTATACATCGCATGCTCCATTGATCAATACGTGATCATGTTTGGGCTACTTGATGGGCATAGGCAAAAACAGACATTTGAAGCAGTCAAACCTGCGGTTCCAACGTTGGGACCTTTATCGTTGGGACCGCTCCATCCTTCAGTATTAGGCGATCTGAAAATCCGTCGTCGAACTGGGCCTTGTTTATAAAACAATCGGCACCGAAATGCAGGGAACAGACATAAATATTTGCGCAACTCAGTTGCTGATCCGGAAAAGCAAATTCCATCTGTACGAGCCAGCGCTTTGGTGGGCGTAGCCTATTGCTTTCACGCTCTCTCTCTCTCGCGCGCGCTCTTCCGGTAGAATTGTCCGTACGGCCCATACAAGGAAATTCTGCCCTGTTGACGTCAAGCGGACCCATGATCGAAAAAAACTTTCCGAAACTTATGACTAACAGGAAGTACTAATTTTGGCAAAGAAATACTCCCATCAAACGTCCACCTTAGCTTTTGAAACTGTGTCCATGTTTAGCATGGGAATCCAAGTCTTTAACAGTGCAAAAAGATCAGTATGCATGAAACAGCATTTCACCCCCCCTTTAAGAACTGAAATGTGTTTTTATTTTTTGAATTCATTATTTGTTTATTTATTTATTTCTGTTATTTACAGAAGTCCAGAAATGTTATGTTTTTAGGCATTGTGCACTTTGCAAGACAGGTTCATCTCAGTGGTCAGTTTTTGAAACTTTGTAGTTTTGAACTTTTGAAGTTTTTGATCAGGAATGAGAGTATAGTTTCTAACCATATCGGTCTAGAAAATCACAACTTTTCATTTTCCATCAGTCTTAGTACACGATGTCACTATACAAATCACAACATGTAAATGGGAAAATGTTGGTATTATTTTGTCACTTCTTGAGCAGTAGGCTAGCTGGAGCTGTTTACCTCCAGTCTTTGTGCTAAGCTAGGCTAGCGGCGGGTGCGTCAGACCGAGTTATGGCACGCACGGGGATGAGAATGGTATGTATGGACTTATCTAACTCTGGGGCATACGGTGAATAAGCTAAAGTTTCAAAAAGTCGCCGTGCTCCTTTAAGACACTTAAAAATGCATAATTGCGTTGGATAATAAAATATCAAACTAAGTAGCATTTATTTTAAAGAGAGTGCACAAACACTTTCAAGCTAAATATTTCACAGAAATAATCTTATTTTGATTTTACTTTTACTTTTAAAAATTACTGTTCAAAATTTAGACAAAAAATATTTAGATTAGGGCTGTCAAAATTAACGTTAATTTTGCCATAGATTTTTTTTTATATATATTTAAAGGGTTAGTTCACCCCAAAATTTAAATTAGCCCTTGATT
The DNA here is from genome assembly GCF_949357685.1 of Gobio gobio. Lineage (NCBI taxonomy): Eukaryota > Metazoa > Chordata > Actinopteri > Cypriniformes > Gobionidae > Gobio > Gobio gobio. The sequence goes on from NC_137102.1 coordinate 51,282,838, forward strand.
TACTCACCCTCGAGTCATCCTAGGTGTATATGACATTCTTCTTTCAGACGAATACAATCAGTTATACCGGTATTTAAAAAAGTCTTGGCTCTTCCTAGCTTTATGGCTCTTCCTAGCTTTATAATGGCAGTGAATTGTTGCTCTGTTTTTGAAGTCCATAAAAGTGCATCTATCAATCATGGGCTAATTTTCATTTTTGGGTGAACCATCCCTTTAATAAATGATAATAAATAGATCTAATAAATAGAAGGGGCACAGTGTCATGCACACAAATACATAACACCAACATGGTATTCATTTAACAACATAAGAAGTAACATAACACTAATGTACATAAATGATAAAAAAATAAGCAGAAACATCATTCATACAATTAAATACCATCAAATATGAAGGATCACAGGGAATTCTCTGGGACACTAGGGTTAGGAATTTTAATATTTGTCCGTGGAAATTCAAGAGTTTGTTGGGAAAAAATATGTTTTTATACACTAGTGCTATTGCATGGAATACATTACCAGTGTCAGTAAAAGGAGTTGTAAAATATTGGTTAAAATAGCCATTTAGTGATGCTAGTTAGGTTGTTTTATGGGTGTAAATTGTTAATAGGGATTGTATTGTTTAAATAGGAATTGTGTTTAATGTTTTAAAATTAGTATTTGGTTAGGAGATACTGTTTTTCTGTCACCACTGTATAAAGCCTATATCCTTTATTAAAGGGATAGTTCACCAAAAAATGAAAATTAGCCCATGATTTACTCACCCTCAAGTCATCCTAGGTGTATATGACATTCTTCTTTCAGACAAATACAATCAGTTATATTTAAAAAGTCCTGGCTAATCAAAGCTTTATAATAGTAGTAATTGTTGCTCTGTTTTTTAAGTCCATAAAAAAATGCATCTGTCCGTCGAATAACGTGCTCCACGTGGCTCTTGGGGTTTAAAAAAGGCCTTCTGAAGCGAATCGATGCGTGTGTGTAAGAAAAATATGAAGTAAAGTTCCAGCCGATCGTCTTCCGTGGAAAAGTGTTGAAAGTGCCTACGAGGTGCGTACGAGACGTCTGACGAGTGTACCTGGTAACGGAAGCCTTATGAACGGCAGAGGCACTTTCAGCACTTTCTCCATAAATTGCATATGGAAGGCGGTTGGCCGAAACTTTACTTAATAAAGTTGTAAATATGGTTATTTTCCTTACACAAACGCATCGATTCGCTTCAGAAGGCATTTATTAACCCCCCGGAGCCGCGTGGAGCACGTTATTTGACGGACAGATGCATTTTTTATGGACTTCAAAAACAGAGCAACTACTACTGCCATTATAGAGCTTGGATTAGCCAGGACTCTTTTAATATAACTCTGATTGTGTTCGTCTGAAAGAAGAATGTCATATACAGGGTGAGTACATCATGGGCTAATTTTCCTTTTTGCGTGAACTATCCCTTTAACATCGAGAGCAGCAATGGATATAAGCCAATGGCTTTATTGTGTTTTTATCCTTTACAGTTTTATTAAATGTATGGGATACTTGTAAACTTGTCAAATAAATTTCAATTCAACATAATGAATTAAAAAGATTTTAAAGCGAGGCTTAAAATAGGTTGTGTAAATTAATCACATTTTCAACCCCTCTTGGTTTCTATAGTGGGTTCCATCAGAATCATTTCCACCACACAACCCAAAACCAGGGAGGAATTCTTAAAGTGTAAGTGTCTATAATTATTCATTATAAGCAATCATTTATACAGATACACACTTGCTGTGTGTATCCTAGAGCTTATGTCCTCTTTTAACAGTGTGACAATTAACCTTTTTTATTTCCAGATTTCCATCTGCTGACTCTGGATCCTAACACAGCGAATAAAAAACTCAGCCTTTCTAAGAGAAACAGAGTGGCTACTCGTAAGCACACAGTCCGGACGTATCCTGATCATCCGGACAGATTTGATGTTTGGCCTCAGGTGTTGTGCAGAGAGAGTGTGTGTGGACGCTGTTACTGGGAGGTGGAGTGGAGTGGGGGTGCGGTGGGTATATCGGTGTCATATCAGAGCATCGGCAGGAAGGGACAGGGTGATAAATTTGGGTGTAATGATCAGTCCTGGAGATTGTTCTGCTCTCGCTCCAAATATCTGTTCTGTAGCAATTACAAAAAGACTAAAGTCAATGTAAGCTCCAGGTCTTCTACAATAGGAGTGTATGTGGATCACAGTGCAGGGATTCTGTCCTTCTACAGCGTCTCTGACACAATGACCCTCATCCACAGAGCCCATACCACATTCACTCAGCCGCTCTATCCGGGGTTTTTGTTATATCAGGGATCATCAGTGAGAGTGACAAAATAAGTGTTAGAGCTTCAAGAAATAACGCTGATTTATTTGAAGCTGCATGAGAAACGTTAAAGTCTGTTACTTTTTCATAAGTAAATCTGTACTATAGTCCAAGGTTTAAAGCTATTTTTTTTTATTTTTTTTATTAGAAAGTTAGAAACCATTTTGCCATATCAACTCTGTATTAAATTTGGATTATTTTTTTCCGTTACAGTCCTGTAGATAATGCATTTTTTCATGAACCATATTATTAACATCAAATATCGAAAGTACCTTAAATTCTTCATTTTATACTAGCGTAATGAAAAACGTTTATTTTTTATTTTTAGTTAATAATATTTTAGTTTTGGGTCATTGACAATTAAAGCACCCAAAAAGGTGGTTTATAAAAAATATTTTCAAAACTGATGTTGTGCATATTTTTGAGTGATGAACAATGTTTAAACAAGTTTCAGTTATTAAATAGTTTTTCAAAGTGTTTCAATTCTTTTTTTTTTTATTCGCTTTTATGTCAGGCGGTACAACCAAGTAGATGTATGAGGTCCTGTAGTTGTACCACCTGATATGGAAAGTGTACCAACCAAAAAATATTTTATGTAGTATTTTTGTCTTGTTTCCTGTCTAAATATCTATAATAAAAAAAAATCTTAAATCAAGATACATTCACTAGATAAGTAAAATGACATAAGATATCTTTATAATAAAATCAAAATGAAGTTTTGGCCAGTGTTGTAGTACTCAAGACTCTGACTCGGTCTTGACCATATTTTAATGGTCTTGGTCTTGTCATGGACTCGTGTGCATTGTGACTTGGTATTGACTCCTACTCAAACATATTAGGAATTGGACTTGTTCCCGAGTCCACTCGAGTCCCATTCAAAATAATTAATGATTATAACTGTATGTTAATATTTCTTTAAATTGATGTTTGATTGACACATCCAATGATTGGTGATTTTCTTGTGCGCAACTGCCCAACTGTGCATGACTCCTGCCAGGCTCTCTCCCACACCCGTGACCCGCCCGCTCTCGCTTCTATTTTACGTTGTGTCCACCTGCCATCCACCTGTAGTGATCCCGCTTTCCAGAAAGTCACATTGCTACATTATTTGTCTCAACTGTGTTATTTTAATATATATACTGTTTACAAAGTAGGACAAAAGTGTCACAGAGAAAACCAAATCTCGTTTAATTAAATAATAAAATGAATACAGATACAATGACTGATGACAGTCTCAACACTTAGCGTCTTCCCCCAAAAATGTCTGACAGAAGGCCGCGCGCCCTCTCTCCCTCCGGCACATTCTCACTTTTGCATTAAAAAGGCAGCAGTTTTTCGGCAGTCACTCTTGTGCACGCCGTCCGTAACTAAAATGTGAATCAAATTGAATTCTAATGTTGAATGTGGATTTTCTCGACTCGGACTCAAACCTCTCTGGTCTCGACTCGGACTCAACATACTCTGAACTCGGTCTTGACTCAGACTTGAACGAGCTGGTCTCGACTACAACACTGGTTTTTGTTTAAAACAAGCTTAATTATCTTAGGCTGGGTAAACTCGGCTTGATTTGATTTCGTCCTGCAGCTCAGTCTGGAAACCTGTAATTTCATTTATCCTACTTCTGTCTCAATTTTTTTTTGCGGGAACCAATCAGACTGGCTTATCAACCTGGCACGCTATTGGCGGGGTTTAACACGATGATGGATAGAGAAGTGATGGATCGATGCCTGTTGATCACATAGATATGTATACGTAGATGCCCCATTAGCGACTGTTTCTATGGGCAGCTATACGTTAGCCGTCCGCCATTTTCGAACGGTCAAAGCGTGAACGCGCTTTGTGACTATTCAAATGTTGCCTGTGCGTCTGCAACCGTAGTTATACACAAGCATGTATGAAATGAATATCTATACATCAATAGACTGCAATGACAGCAATAGACTGTTATGATTTCGTTTATCATTAATGGTAGATAATTCTGCATATTCTAAAAAATATTGGTTAAAGATCTTAAAGGGTTAGTTCACCCAAAAATGAAAATTATGTCATTAATTACTTACCCTCATGTCGTTCGACACCCGTAAGACCTCCGTTCATCTTCGGAACAGAAATAAAGATATTTTAGTTGAAATCTGATGGCTCTGAAAGGCCTCCATTGGCACAATGCACGGTTCACTCTCAAGACCCTTAAAAGGTACTAAAGACGTCGTTACAAAGTCCATCTCACTACAGTGGTTCTAAAATAACTTTGTGAATCGGCGATAATAGTTTTTGTGTGCAAAAAACCCTAAATAACGACTTACATAGTGATGACGATTTCAAAACAAGGCATCATGAAGCTTCGAAGCGTTATGAATCAGCGAGCCGATTCATGATTCGGATCGCGTGTCAAACCGCCGATTCAATTTGGCGATTCAAACAGCTGAATCGACTCGCTGATTCATAACTCTTCGAAGCTTCATGATGCCTTGTTTTGAAATCGTCATAACTATGCAAGTCGTTATTTAGGGTTTTTTTGCGCACAAAAACGATTATCGCCGATTCATAAAGTTATTTTAGAACCACTGTAGTGAGATGGACTTTGTAACGACGTCTTTAGTACCTTTTAAGGGTCTTGAGAGTGTAAAGTGCCATTGTGCCAATGGAGGCCTTTCAGAGCCATCAGATTTCAACTAAAATATCTTCATTTCTGTTCCGAAGATGAACGGAGGTCTTACGGGTGTCGAACGACATGAGGGTAAGTAATTAATAAATTTTCATTTTTGGGTGAACTAACCCTTTAACATTTTCTTAATATCATTAATATTGACCATCAGAGAACCCTACAGACACATTGCTCAGCTTTTAATGAATGCAGTGAACTCATTATAAACAAGTTAATTGGAAAGAAATCATAAACCATCAACCAGTCAGCCATCAAAGTAAATAAATTATTATACATTTATTTAAAATATGAAAACACAAACCAACACATTGTCACCTATGAAAGGTGATCCAATTTCTTCGGGAATTTAAATCGCGCTGGGCTTTACAGAGGCTGTTGTTTTTTATACGAGTGATGATTGACAGCTTCTGAAGTGTTTACATGTGTTGACCATTCTAAAATGGCGGCGCGTCGACGTGCCTGGAGAGGTCGAATGGGACATCTACGTATACATATCTATGGTTGATCACGCCTCTTGTGGTCTGATGGGTTGAAGGACTATCCAATTGCGTACAAAGTCATTTGAATTATGCTCAATCACGCCTCTTGTGCAGTAGAAAATACATAGCAGACTCCCCAGACCAATGTTCAATCTTAAAGCTGCAGTCTGTACTTTTTGTGCTCTAGCGGTTAATAAACAGAACTGCATGCATCTTGTGGAAGAACATTGCAGCCGGAGCTACTTCTCTCTGTTTATGTCTATGGCGAGTCACGCTGGGACTGTGCTCCTCCGCAGCGCTTCCTACCAGACTGGTCTGAAATAGTCCCAATATAAACACTTATTATAAGTGTACTGTGTACCATAATGATTCAAGACAAAAAACACGGTTTGGAAAATGGATTCATGTTATACATTCACATCATATAATTTTTGTACATTTTGAACACAAAAAAGTTATGGACAGCAGCTTTAATTTGAGCTTGGTCTGGTGATAGACAAAAATGATCTGCCAACAGGGTAAGAAAAATCTGTTTGGGACAGAAACAAGATTATTTTCCGTACCCCATTGGCAAATTGTTTCCCCCAGAAAAAAAGTCAACAGTACTTTCTAGTGAAAGCATCTTGATTTCAGAATTTTTTAATATTTGGTTTATTTTATATATTTGCCATTATACTCAGTGTCATACTGGAGGTGCCACAACAGAGTTTTAGTAGCACATGCTGTCATGTCATGTCAATCGCTTCCAAAATTTGCTTTTATTTTGAACTAAGACAAATATTCACCAGCTGTCATTTCTTATGACCAATAGATGTCAGTGTCCTTCTAGCTGTGGGCTTACACCTCACACAGGTGCAGTGCTGGTCATCATGACCTTCAAGGTGTTTGTGAGTGTGACAGAGCTCTCTGTAAACATGAAATACACATAGGCAATAATAAAAATGCTTTGGTTAAATTTCAGTGTTTTATTGTCAAAATAGTTTTCTGTCACAGCAAATGATAAATACACACATTTTCGTAATAAATGTTAAACATTCTATGTCGTTGTTTTAACAATAACATCTTATATAAATACATCAGAAAAAAATATTAAAAACCCGTATAACACTTTTAAAGGCACATTCGTAATAACCTGATACACAGGTTTAATAACTTGTAGGCTATTTAGTTTAGTTGAAGGGAACAGTCGTCACACTTTTTACTTCAGTCCAGTGATTTATGTCTCACAAAATGGTGTTAAATAGTGACAACTTGCCCCGGGAAAGCAGCAGTAAGTCAGTTAACAAAGTCTTTTTGAGGAGTTCTGCCTCTTCATCACACTCGCGACAGTGGCATTTGTTTTGGAGGGCACAAAACCGAACTTGCTGTGCCGGATCTCCACGTCAGTCCCGTGCTCGCGTCACTGTAAACTGACCCGCTCGTGTCTTTACTGCCCCACCTGCAGCAGCAGCGCGTGCACAGGACTCGCCAAGAGTCCAGAGTTTTACCCGACCACGTCCACGCGCCTGACGTGATCCCGACCACAAGGCACATGAAGTATTTGAGCATAAAAACTGCGTAATCAGGTTTCGGGGCTTTTTTCTCCGACGAGCAGTGGCACGCGTGCGCTATTTCCCACGCTTCGCGGTTGTGCTGTTCGTAAACATAGCAAGCCACAATCACCATTGCAACGACCGTGTACATCACTGTAAACACCCCGATACGGACCATCAGTCTCTCGAGTTTGTCCGTTTTCGTTCCTCCCTGTTTAATGACGCTCCGTATCCGAAACATAGACACGAAGCCAGCGAATAAAAATATCGTTCCGATAAACAGATAAATCACCAGTGGCGCGAGCACGAAGCCCCGCAGGTTATCCAAGTTCTGGTTGCCCACGTAGCAGATTCCCGCGACCGAGTCCCCGTCCACCGAGCTCAGCGCGAGCACGGCGATGGATTTCACGCTCGGAATGAGCCAAGCGGCCAAGTGAAAATACTGCGAGTACCGCGCGATCGCTTCATTCCCCCACTTCATTCCTGCCGCGAGGAACCACGTAAGCGTCAGAATCACCCACCAGATGGCGCTCGCCATCCCAAAAAAGTAAATGAGTAGAAACACAAGTGTGCAAAGCGCGGGACCCCTAGTTTCATAGTGGATATGGTCCACCTCATGATCCTGGTTGCACGCGACTCTTTCGTGTCCCGCGATGAGTCTGATGATGTATCCCACAGACACGAACATATAGCAGACGGACAGGAAAATAATCGGGCGCTCGGGGTATTTAAACCTCTCAATGTCAATGAGGAAAGTGGCAACGGTGGCGAACGTTGACAGGAAACACAAAACCGACCAAATCCCGATCCAAAATGTGGCAAATGTCCTTTCCTCTTGAGAAAGATAGGGGTTGTGGCACGGCATGGCGCAATTGGGCACCTGCCCCGTCTTGACCCGGTTGGGATGACGGTCATTGCTCACGGTCACCATAGGCGCGCGGCAGTGGCACTCCGGTTCACATGAAGACGATCCATGACTGCTTTTATTTTTCCGCTTGTATGGCTTGGTTGGTTTTGCAGCAGCCGGTGATGCTGTAGCATCAGTTCTGTTGTAGTCCATACACAGAGTGTTTGAGTCCCCCTGCACGGGTAGAACATCGCACCTCATTCGGTCCGGCCACGGGAAACCGTATTGCCTCATCAGCGGCGCGCAACCCGCTCTCGCCCGTTCGCACACACTCCTGCACGGCGGCAAAGGCTTCTTATAGTCCTCAAGGCAAATGGGCGTGTACAGGCTGCAAAGAAAGAAGCGCAGGTCGGGGGAACACTGGATCTCCACGAGGGGCCAGAACTGGTGCACCTCAAGTCCGGCTTCATCCTGTGTGTCGTGGTTGAATTGGTTGGGCATGTACGTGTAGTTATAGCCGATCCCTCTACACAATGGCACAGAAATCTCCTGACAGAGCGGCTCACGAGCACACACGGAGCTCCACAATAGCAGGGAACAGAGCGCGAGAGGAAGCCAGGAGGACCCCTGCATAGGCGAGTCCATCCTCGGTCAGTTGCACGCACCCGCTCCCTTTCCTCTAGGATGCGCTTGCATGTGCACAATAGTCGTCTGGTTACTTAATTCTGTTAATAAAATATATATAACACTATAGAATAACCTGCTGACATCAAGTGCAATCCAGTAGGCAACAACATCTAGTTTGTTTTGACTGTCAAATAGTGGAGCGCGTGTCTATTTATACAAAAGACAGCCTTCGCACGCCCCCTTATCTCAACGCCCAATCGTAGGACTCCAGGGGCTGGACCCAATGGTAATTTAATCAAGCATCCCCCTGAGAGTTTTGAGTAAATGTTTGTGCTGCCGACGGTTTGTATGTCTTAAATTATTTCACCTATGTTTACATCCCACCCTATGTCCAAACACGGGGTTTGTGGCTGTAAACAAATATCGTGGCATGTTTGGGTCGTTCCTAATCTCTCCAGAATGTGTGTCCTCTGGAAAATGCAACTATTGCAGATGGGCTCACATTTAGTCTATATTAATACGATTTAAAAGGAGACTAAAAAAGCAATAGCTGTACCAACGAGACAAATGGAACAATAAAATGTAGTTTTCGTGCCAGTACAACAACTGTGGCCAAAGTCCTGGTGATACACTATTTAATACATGCCCCCAAAATGTATTTGGACACCTATACCACTTTTTAAAATTATTAATTGAAAACAAAATATACCAACTTTCCCCCTTTTTAAGCAAAGTAATTTTGGAATGTGTGTTACATTTGAAAACAATAACCCTATTGTTGAGGAAAATGATTTCTGAAAATTCAGTAATGAAAATAAAAATAAATTTGACACTTAAGACTCAATTCACTCATTCAAAATGTAGGCCAAATACACAGCAACGATGTTGTTGACCAATGCTGAGTTAAATTTGTCGTAGAGAAGATTGCATCCAAACCTTTATAAACACGTTTAACATATCAGTCCAAGTAATTGTTGAAATCTGTTAGAACTTGAGGTTGAGGATTTCATTAAAAAAAAAAAAACATGTAAAAGTCATTGAAAAGTCATGCTTGCAGCATTTGTTTGCACTTGCAATGAAATCCTACATTTTAAGTGTGACTTAAAGGGATAGTTCACCCAAAAACGAAAATCAGCCCATGATTTACTCACCCTCAGGTCATCCTGTGTATATGACATTCTTCTTTCAGACGATTAAAATCGGAGTTAGATTAAAAAAAGTCCTGGCTCTTCCCAGCTTTATGGCATTTACTTGTTGGTTCGTTTTTGAAGTCACTTAAAAGGGCATCTATCCATCATGTAACTGCTTCACACGGCTCCGGGGGGTTAATAATGGCCTTCTGAAGTGAAGTGGCGCGTTTGAGTAAGAAAAATATAAATTTTTAAAACTTTATAGACTAAAATAGCTTCTGGCGGTCAGCGGTAGTGCTCTAGCACTGCTTTGGTGGAAAAGGGGTATCGGAGATATTGCTGGGCAACAAACTCAAGCCCCTCTTCTCTTATATCGAAATTCTTCGCCATTTCTCAAAAAAAATCTTGTTTTAGACTAATTTATGACCGGTGTTTTGTTTTGCTCTATCCACTGCACTTCTGCGTTCGTCAATGTGCATGCGTGCGTCAAGGGTTCAAGGGTTAGCCTACTCTTTTACTTCGCTGACCCGCCAGAAGCTAGCTATTTTAGTCTATACATTTTTAAATCTGGATATTTTTCTTACACAAACGCACCACTTCGCTTCAGAAGGCCTTTATTAACTCTCCGGAGCCATGTGGAGCAGTTTTATGATGGATAGATGCACTTTTATGGACTTTTTTTTAATATAACTCTGATTGCATTCGTCTGAAAGAAGAATCTCATATACAGCTAGGATGGCTTGAGGGTGCGTAAATCATGGGCTAATTTTCATTTTTGGTGAACTGAACTATCCCTGTAAGCGTCCAAACACTTTTTGTGGCCACCGTGACCGAACGCATTCAGACACGCGCGACTCCTCCATCTCGAGAAGTTGAATGCGCTCTTGTTGACAGCGCGCGCGGGGGGAGCGAGGGCTGTCGCGCGCTGCGAGTTCTTGTTCTCACTAATTGCGTCGCTAATGTTCCGTTTAGTGCCCCAGCGGGGCGCGCGCAGCGGGGGGCAATTACTGTACATCCCGGGAAAAGCTGAGTGGTGAATAATCGGATGCCCTGGTTTCCTGCGTGTGACAGACTGCGGATATAGTGCATACAAACACACCTCGTTCATTCAAGTCCAAAACACGTAATTATTTACGGATAGAAGTAGAGACCAGGGCTGGATTTACTAAATTACACTTTTTTTTCCTCCATGCAGTGAATATTTCTCAGGGTCAGTTTATTTTGAATGTACATTTTTGCATAGACACAAACCTTAAAACATTTGGCAACAAAATAGGCTACTGAACCTGTTCACCATAGAGTGCAGCATAATTTTGCAGGCCAATGCTGAAGCATCACCTTGGTCCCCTCAACAAAAAGCCAATAGAAAGTAAAAAAGCTTATTTTATGTTTATGATTCTTACACATTATATACATCAAGGTAATCTTCACAAATGAACATTTTTGAAGTTTAAATACAATCAGTAAAAAGCTAAAGTTAGGTTTTAAACAAACTATATCACGGTCACATGACTTCAACGTCTCTTTCACCAAGCTTCTGAAAAATCTCTAATCTTTATTTAAAATCTACAAGATAAGTTCCAATAAGAATATTTTGTAGACACAACGAGGCTGTGAAAGAGAGTCCTGAGTAGATGAGTTTACCTGTTTGGTGTGATAACGTTTAATGTCCCTCTGTAGTCCTCCTGTTTAGCCACTTGTAGGAACCCCCTTTTCAAGACATGTAAAAGCTTAAAAATTCACGAGTGGGGTTAGCCTAAATGTATTTTGTGTCGTAGAAAAAACTGTGAAATTGTCTTGAGCTTTAAAACCCATCCAAAAAACCCATTGACATCAGGAATATTGAACCGGATGTGTAAACTGGGACTATTAAATATCATAACCTGGGCTTTTATGCTAAATTTAAACAGTAAAACAACTATGAAGCATAATACTTTATGACAGAGCAAAAATGTACAGTAAAAAATAACAGAAAAAATCAAACAATTGTTTTCCCAGCTGAAATCGTGATTAATACATTGTATAAAATGCAACATTTAAAACACATGACATATTTGACTGACATTTATGAACACCTTAGACCTGAGAAACCTTTCAGTATCTTTATTATATATTGAATATATTATTACTGTAAGCAGTGTGGTTTAATTGTGTTAATTTTTTATGCACTTATTGCCCCAGAATCTGTATAGCTTCAACAGTTTTATTGGTGCTTAGTATTTTGTGTGTGTGTGTGTGTATGAATGTATGTATGTATGTGTAGACATGGTTTTCTATCCCAGTGGGGACTTCAACCTGAATGCACGCAGACTCATGGGGACTCGTGTCACTGCAAGAACCTAAATTGAGGTCCCAATGAGGAAACAAGCTTATAAATAATACAGAATGAGTTTTTATGAAAATGTAAAAATGCAGTCATTTTTGTGTGATGGGTTTAGGGGTAGGGTGGGTATAAGGGGATAGAACATACAGTTTGTAAAGTATAAAAACCATTACGTCTATGGAGAGTCCCCACAAAGACAGCGCGCAAGACGTGTGTGTGTTTTTCTATCCCGGTGGGGACTTGAACCTGTACACGCAGACTCATGGGGACTCGTCGTGAGGACCTAAATTGAGGTCCCAATGAGGAAACAAGCTTATAAATCATACAGAATGAGTTATGAAAATGTAAAAATGCAGAACGTTTTGTGTGATGGGTAGGGTTAGTGTAGGGGGATATAATATACAGTTTGTACAGTATAAAAACCATTACATCTAGGAAGAGTCCCCACAAAGATTGTGAACCAGATGTGTGTCTTATTCCAACCCAGCCTGTATTGGTTAACAGTAATAGGCTCACAAGTCTGACCACCAACTTTTCCTTCTCTCTTTCTTTCTCCAGGTAATGATATTACCTTGAGTCTGAATACACACTGCTCTCCCTCCTAAATTGTGTCTGTGACAATTGTTGTCAATTCATCTATTCATTCATCCATGTGATGGGCACAAAATGTAGGTGATTACGATGTGTGCAAGAACTGTGCATCATGTAAACATGATGTAGCCTTATTAGCTACAAAGTGACAATATGTAGCTATTCATTTATGTAGCAGATGCTTTTTAAAGCGACTAAAAGAATACTAAAGTGGTTCATCCTAGTGATACAGAACATGATATGCAATACAAAGTTTTCAAATTGCCAACACAATCTCATGATAATGCATAACTATTTTATGTTTTGCCGAATCGGTGGCTAATTTGTATGAATTCCTATGAGGTGAACGTGATTTTATGCTTACTTTTTTCTAAAAATGTAACATTTTCGTATGATTCACATCATACAGATTCATATGAAATCGCCACCTCATAAAACAGTTGCATATTCCTGTTGGGTTGGGATTGCTCAGAAAAAATACAAGCTAGGATACTTGCTTGTATATACAAACTTTTTTATTCAAAATGTGTTTCCAGAAAGACAGGGCTAAATGTCACCTACACAACACAACTATTTTAGAGCATGAAACGTCCATAAATCTCACACACACACAAACTTTGGCTCGATTCCACATTGAACTGCAGTGATCCACTGTTATGTTTGCTCCTGTCAGAGTCTTCCTACTTCTCTGTCCTTTTCCCCTCTTCCACCTTTCTCAAATGCATTCACCAGATTCCTCACCATGGCAACAAGCCCACCCAGACGGCACCTGGCAGTCTAGTCTGAGACACTGTTATGGGTTTTCCAAACAGAAAATGCAAAACACTCCATCATATGAGAGAGATTAGACAATGACGCATAACTCGTATATACCACTTTTATGTCAGCCCAAGTACTTTTGTAACATTTTAATAGGCGAGGATATTTCTCTGGATATGCTTTAAAAAAAAAATCTACTTTTGTGTCCCACTGAAGAGACGTATACCTGTTTGGAATGGCATGAGGGTGAGTAAAAAATGGCAGTAAGAGAAAATCCCACTTGACCTTTAACCACAGTGTTTTTGCTGTGTTGTGTGTGAGTGTTTGTCTCATTTGGGACACTTATTTTACACCTGCAGAACTGGGACTGTGAATCCAGGCTGAACCCTGTGAACCAGCCAGGTGCCTAATCCATCCTCGACCTACGAAAACATGACATGGGCCACTCATGAAAGTCTGAGGAGAGAAACCTGATCAGCCTAGAAACAATACAGTTGTTGCACTTTATGCCAAGAGAGAAAATTAGACTGTATTTATTGGAATAATACGTGAACCTGAATGCACACTCACTGCACACCGACTCATGGGGACTTGTGTCACGACAACTTTGTCGGGACATTTTGTCCCTATAAGGGTTTACCTAAACCACACACAAGTATTTGTTTCTTTATGTTAATGAGAAATTTGATTCTTTGATGACTTCCATTAATTTCATTTCAGTTTAATGATATTTTCTATGGCCTAACCCCTACCCCTATACCCATCGCAGAAACATGTGCAAAACACAGAGAGAGTGCTAAAATGTCCTCACCAGTTAGTGGTCATAATATTTTACTATATACGTTAGGACATTTGGCCCTTACAAAAAATGCTGTATTGTTTTAACCCAGTGAATGGGTCTTTTTAACCCTGCGGTTGGGTTAGATGTTTGCTTAAAACAACCCAATCCATGGGTTAGTCCATTTTCAACCCAACTTAGGTTGTTTTTAACCCAGCATTTTTTAGAGTGAGCCAAACCTGTACACACACACACACACACAGGTTGTGAAGAACATGATAAAAAGCTTTGGAACCCATTGACTTTCATTGTATGCACAAAAAAATCCTGCACTCTGAAAAATGCTGGGTTAAAAATAACCTAAATTGGATTGAAAATGGACTAACCCAGCATTTTTTAGTGTGTTTCCTTTAAATATACAATATCAACAATCACAATATCAGCAGATTTTTACCACATCTCTATTAATTTAACATCTCTTGATTGATGTTTATATTAAATAGAGAGATAAAAATAACAGCTGAAATTGTGGTTCATGTAACGTTGGAAATGGATCGTCAAATGGAACCCATTGCATCATGGGATACAGTGTTTTACAAAATGTGTTCAGGTTGTATACTGCACTTAGTTGGTCATCGAGAAATTCTATGCAGGAAATCTCCATGTACACAGCATATTGCAGAAATACAAATACGGTGAATGCTTTTTCTGAACATATCCAAAGACTCTGAAGAAATCAGAGGTATGTAAATCTGTGAGGAATTTCCAGGTACAGTATTCATCACACATAGGACAGCAATGTGAATATTTGCATGTCAGTTATATAGTGGAAAAATTAAATACCTTAATAATAAATGTTGCATTAACAGTTAATCTCTGAATGAGACATTGTGAGTGTGTGTGTGTGTGTGTTTGTCTTTGTATACAGTCCTCCACTTCATAATAGAAAGACTGACTGAAAGTATTGCTCTTGTTTTTCTTTTGTGTATCTAGTGTTCTTTCCTTCCTCTCAACGGCTTTTCTTTTTCTATTTGTCTGTCCGGCCCTCCCCCAACTCTCTCTCTGTCATTCTTACGTCTGTTTAGTTTGTCTTCTTCCATTCACCGGTGGCTTAAGACCTCTGCTCTCAGACTCCTCCAGGCACTCACGTCTCTCCTCCCCCTCTATTCTCTCTCTCCCTCTTCCTCATCCTGCTTTCCCCCTTCTTCATTCTCTCATTCCGCTCTCCTCTTGTCCTGGTCTCAAAGGACATAATTAGGCAGCATATTCAGACAGACACATTTATGTCTCCACAATAGCCTTCTCTTCATCCCTCGCTCTCTTTCTAAAGCCTGTTAAATGGCATAGAATAAGATTCTGTGAATGCGTCTGCTTAATTAGAGCAATAAACATCTTCCCAAGAGAAGAGAGACATACAAAAGACATTATCTATCTATCTATCTATCTATCTATCTATCTATCTATCTATCTATCTATCTATCTATCTATCTATCTATCTATCTATCTATCTATCTATCTATCTATCTATCTATCTATCTATCTATCTATCTATCTATCTATCTATCTATCTATCTATCTATCTATCTATCTATCTATCTATCTATCTATCTATCTATCTATCTATCATCACGCTTAAAATTACATCCACCTTTCTATTGCACAAAATGTTCTTTAAAGTGGGATTTTTTTTAGATTATTAAAATGTTCTTCACAATAATAAGTGGTTCTTTAAAGAACAGTTAACTGAATGTTTTTTGGAGGAGCCAAAAATTGTTAATCTTTAGCTTCACTGCGAAACCCCCCTTTTGGAACTTTCATTTTTAAGAGTGTATTTTTTAATTTGGTAGTTACTGTATTGGATACTCAGCTGGTCTTTAAAATATAAAAAATATATGCAAAATAAATCCCTTCAGGGTGATATGGATCACCATAGGTTTTAGGGAGAATGACCGACTTAGTGTATATTATTGCTTTCATATTGTTACGGTGTGTCATGTCGTTTTTAATCATTTATTCAATTTTGTTTTAAGTTGTGGCAGTTAAAATATAATGCATTAAGAAGGAGTGTTTGAGAAGTTTGGATGAATCTCGTTCCTCATTCAGCTTAATTGATCAATACGGTTCTTTTTTTTTTGGACTGATTTTTTTAGTTTTACACTTAAGTCTTATATATTTTGTTACATCCTTTATGTAAATGGAAAGTACATTGTGGGTTACAATAACCAATACAGTTTGCATTTCAGCAAATGTACATCGACCTTGTTGACCTGAAAGCTATATTGATTGCTCTGGATGTGGACTCATGAGAAATTATTTGGATTGACTGATTGATCTTTTTTCGCCTTTTGATTGATGTTAGTATATAATTTGGACATGCAGCTGAGTCAGTTCCCTAATAATTACATAAAACGGTGTAAAAACTGAGAGGAAGAACAAGCAGAGGTTAACGCAGCTACTGATAAAATATATAGGCCTATGATGCTGTTAGTCTCTTTGGATAAAAGCATCTGTCAAATGCAAA
Source organism: Gobio gobio (assembly GCF_949357685.1). Taxonomy (NCBI): domain Eukaryota; kingdom Metazoa; phylum Chordata; class Actinopteri; order Cypriniformes; family Gobionidae; genus Gobio; species Gobio gobio. The sequence goes on from NC_137102.1 coordinate 51,299,416, forward strand.
TGTTGGCAACATTAAAGTAAATTCTATGTCTTGGGCTTTATTGGTTTGAACACAAACAGTCATTTGAAGGTTTAACAAGCATCGGGTTGGTTATGGCCCGCAGGTCTAGCTTCTCACTGGCACTCTGCCCAGACACACACATCGAGACGGTCTGTTTTACTTTAGTGCTATATGTTTAACATATAGCTTTGAATAACATATGCTTGGTTTAAATATGTGTCCAATTTCTGTATTTAAGCTGATGTAGCATGTCTAATTTGTCACCTAATGGTTCTATAATATAATCAAACTCATTTTAGTCAGTTTGTTAATCTGAGAATGCTTTCAGTTTCAAACACTGCATGCCAACACAAATTCATTATGTGATGAAGGTGTCTAATGAGTTTGGGAATTACCAGCAAAAAGAAATATTTTGACTACATCAGGGTGCGTGTGTCCTCAGTTTAAGTTGAACAAGGACATTTTATACTGTTTTGAGGAAATCGAAAGGTCAGCCAAAACAACCCTACCACACACATATACTCTCATTTACTCATACACACACATGTGCAAATAAAAAACAACTTGTAAACATTGATTATTGTTCATATAGCAACAGAGATAATTCTTAAAATAATTATAGTTTAGGCTATTAAAGTAGCAATATATATATTATTATTATTATTTTAATTTTTTTTAATATAAATGAATTGCCATAAAACAAATGTAAACAAAAATGTAATGAAGGTCAACAAATGTAATGTCACCAACAAGCCAGCCGCGTCGCTAGACTTTTATTTACTGCTGGGAAGTAAAATGCTATTACTAAAATACTACTACTATTGCCTGAGACAATTTTCCCCTGACGATATTTTAATAATTATGTCGTGTGTACGGTATTTTTTCTCTCTCGATTGTTTATAATCAGGTGTCCGATTCGCGAATGAGTCACTCTTTCGAGTCGGTTCTTTTAATTGAATCTGTACGGTTAATGATTAATGAATCAGTTCGCGATTCAGTCTAAATCATGGTCTAAATCCATTGGCGCGGTTACTCGGTCTGACAGAAATTGAATACTTCAGAACACACACAAAAAAAACCCGAAAATAGTGAATGAAGTGGATGTTTACCTACAGTCAACTGAAACAAAACCTACAAACGTCTTCAAATCGTTTGCCAGGGGGTTTAAAAGTCTTTATTGAGGTTGAACACCAGCACGTGCGGCGGCGTCTGAACGACTCAGTACTGAAGGTAAAAACACTATAACGTCAAAAACACTACAGTAAGTTACACAAAAGCACTTAAAGTAACGTTACCAAAACAACCATTGTACCTACCATAATATAACAATTCGACACCATCACCATACCTGTGTACTTTTTGGATGGGTTAATTATTTAGAGTAGGCTAACTTCAAGTAACACGTAAATAAATATTGAAGAGGACAAATATGCTAAATATGTAAATAATGAATGTAGTGGGATATACTCTTCTGCTAATGTGTTAAGCAAACGGTCCATTCATTTATTTTCTTTTTGATGAGTCAACATCGACAAAGTGAACGTTAGATGATAAAATATTTTTAAATTATAGCTATGCAGATTAGAAATTGAACGAACGTTAGTCGTGAAATCGTGGTCCAGTAACGTTACAGATTACATTAGAAATGCAGTAGGCTACAGCAGGGTTTGAAATATTACATCCATACACTGACTAAACCTTCTGGTCATTTTTAATGTCTAAATTTGACATTAGAGTTTCATGCACTTTATTGTATTGATTTTTTTTCTTCAATTTTACATTTGACAGCTTGTAAATCTCAATTGATTAGTTAAAATGAAATTTGGAAACTTGACAGGTCTTGCAGCATGATGTTAAACTTGCTAACTATTTTAAACTGTTTTGCTAATTGAGAGTTATAAGACAAGGACTAAAATATATCTTATAAATTAATATAAATATTAAACTGTTGATCGAAAAAAAGTTCCACATGCCCACTACCCAATTACACAAACTTAAATAGCATTTAAAAAGTCATTAGAATAATGAAATTAGCCTATCATGTCATTGGTAGGGTATTGATGTTTGTTTTAGAGTTTGATTGAATGAATCTTTCAGGAGATGTACTCGGATGTATTGGTCAAGTGAGTTGTGTATTCAAGACCCATTACCCCTCTGTGTGGTCTGTGTTTGAGGGGCGAGGGTGGATTCAAACTGCCCAACACTAATCTATGTCGTCAGGACTCTAAACACACATAATGAGATTCGCCTCCCTCTTAATGAGGCTGATAATCACTGTTTGACAACCACCTCACACTAATTGTCAGCAGATGTTTGTGTATTTGTAAAGCTGTATTGTGGTGGTAATTAGGACTAATGTTAACTAAAGAGACAGACAAGCTTTATCTAGCCCTTGTCTAACACAAACACACATATAAAAGCCACCAGCTTCTCATGTTTGACTGAGCTACAGAATCAGATTTCTGATTAAGTTTACTAAATTAAACTTATTTGGTTGAGAGAGAATTTCACTCTCAAGTAATTTAACCTATTCCCTTTAACGTGTTTCACTTTTCGTGTTAAATTTTTTTTTGCAGTTGTGACTTTTTCCAAGACATGACGCTGTTAAATCCTGCATGGATGAAAACAAGGCTGTGAGGGATACATTTCCAGTCTTTTACAATGGCATGCACTGTACCATACAGAGGTCCTAGGTCACATGTCATTTTCAAAATTCACAACATTTAAAAACATTTTATGGAGTTTTGTCTACTGCAAGTTAAGTAAAGTCAGCTGAAGAATTGGCATAGAACAGTACAATCCATTGAACACGGTACTTTTGCCCCTCACAGCCTCACTTTCATTCCTGTCAGAAATTAAATATGGCACAACGTTGACTAAGGTCTGTAACAAGAATTAAACAAACTCCGGACACGTTATTGTAATGAGAATTGGTGAGAAATTTGAGATGATTTTGTTCTTCCAATGTGTCCGAATTTATTAGCTAATTATGAGGGACAAGTAGCATTTAAAGGGGATGTCTAATGTTATTTTGTGCATTCTGACTTGTTTACACTGTTAAAGATTTGGATTCTCATGCTAAACATGGCCATAGTTGACGGCCAAACATGGCCATAGTACATATATTTCTGTTCCAAATACACTCCTCCAGGACTCAAATAAGTTTTTTTTAGTATGGTCCTGTATGCTGTAATAAAGGGTAGAATTCATTGTATGGGCACTTCTCCCGGATGAGCGTGTGAGCAAATCAACCAGAGCGAGAGCAAGTGCAGCTTCCCTCGGTTTACGGAAGCCGTCGGTAGCGCTGTCATTTTGTTTTTAGACCACAAAATCAAAAATGTCCCTAAAGAAGTGTGTTTTTGGTTGTGAGGGAAAGATAACCTTGTTCAGCTTCCCAAAGAACCCAGCGTTAAGGGAACAGTGGATGCAGTTTGTTTTTCCGGAGCAGCAACGGAGTTCTGCAAAAAATGAATCATGGGTCTTGTCATTTTCACACACAAAAAAATTAAGGTGTTAATTAAAAATGGTATACCGGTATATATTTTCTTAAGAAAATTGTGGTTCAGTGTTGCATAGAAAAACATTTCACTATTAAAACCAAGAGATACATTTTTCTAATTTTTTAATGGAAACCCAAAAATGAAAATAATGTCATGTATTACTCACCCTCATGCCGTTCCACACCCGTAAGACCTCCATTCATCTTCAGAACGCGAATTAAGATATTTTTGTTGAAATCCAATGGCTCAGTGACACTCGCTGATTCATAACGTTCCGAAGCTTCATGAAGCATTGTTTTGAAATCGGTTATCGTTATTTAGTTTTTTTTTGGCACACCAAAAATATTCTCGTCGCTAATATTAATATTGAACCACTGTACTCACATGAACTGATTTAAATACACTCTAAAAAAAAGGTTCTATATGGCACTAAAATTGGTTCGTAATCATAGAGGAACCTTTTTAAGTGCTGTATAGCACCAATTTTAATGCTTCAGCAGTGGTTCTTCAGCGGTTCTTCAGCAGTTCTTTTGCTAAGGTGCTATAGCACCACTACCATATACAGAACATGTTAAGATATGGTGCTATATAGCACCAAAAGTGGTTCCTCTGATTACGACGAAGAACCACTTTTACTGCCATATAGAACCTCTTTTTTTTCAGAGTGTATGTTTTTAGTGCATTAATGGATCTTGAGAGAGGAAATGTCATTGCTGGCTATGCAGGCCTCACTGAGCCATCGGATTTAAACAAAAATATCTTAATTTGAGTTCCGAATATGAATGGAGGTCTTACGGGTGTGGAACGGCATGAGGGTGAGTAATAAATTACATTATTTTCATTTTTGGGTGAACTAACCCTTTAAGCAATTTTGAGGCTTGAATTGAGGAATCCATGAACTGCCACCTTAACGTGGTGGAGGGGTTTGAGTACCCGAATGACCCTAGGAGCTATGTTGTCCGGGGCTATATGCCCCTGGTAGGGTCTCCCAAGGCAAACAGGTCCTAGGTGACGGGTCAGACTAAGAGCAGTTCAAAAACCCTTATGAAGACAAATAAAACGAGGACCGTGACGTCGCCCGGTATGGCGCAGCCGGGGCCCCACCCTGGAGCCAGGCCTGGGGTTGGGGCTCGTATGCGAGCGCCTGGTGGCCGGGCCTTCCCCCACGGGGTCCGGCCGGGCTCAGCCCAAAGGAGCGACGTGGGGACACCTTCCCGTGGGCCCACCACTCACGGGAGGGACCATAAGGGGCCGGTGCGAAGCGAATCGGGCGGCAGTCGAAGGCGGAGGCCTAGACGACCCGATCCCTGGACACAGAATCTGGTTCTTGGGACATGGAATGTCACCTCGCTGGCGGGGAAAGAGCCTGAGATTGTGCGTGAGGTTGAGAGGTTCCGACTAGAGATAGTCGGAATCACCTCCACGCACGGCTTGGGCTCTGGAACCACACTTCTCGAGAGGGGATGGACTCTTCACCACTCTGGAGTTGCCCATGGTGAGAGGCGGCGGGCTGGTGTGGGTTTGCTTATAGCCCCCCAGCTCTGCCGCCATGTGTTGGAGTTTACCCCGGTGAACGAGAGGGTCGTTTCCCTGCGGCTTCGGCTCGGGGATAGGTCTCTCACTGTTGTGTGTGCCTACGGGCCGAACAGCAGTGCAGAGTACCCGACCTTCTTGGTGTCCCTGGGAGGGGTGCTGGAGAGTGCTCCGACTGGGGACTCCGTCGTTCTACTGGGGGACTTCAATGCCCACGTGGGCAATGACAGTGAAACCTGGAGGGGCGTGATTGGGAGGAACGGCCCCCCTGATCTGAACCCGAGTGGTGTTCAGTTATTGGACTTCTGTGCTAGTTACAGTTTGTCCATAACGAACACCATGTTCAAGCATAAGGGTGTCCATCAGTGCACATGGCACCAGGACACCCTAGGTCGTAGGTCAATGATCGACTTTGTGGTCGTTTCATCTGACCTGCGGCCGTATGTCTTGGACACTCGGGTGAAGAGAGGGGCGGAGCTGTCAACTGATCACCACCTGGTGGTGAGTTGGATCCGATGGCGGGGGAGGAAGCTGGATAGACTCGGTAGACCCAAACGTACTGTGAGGGTCTGCTGGGAACGTTTGGCCGAGTCTCCTGTCAGAGAGATCTTCAACTCCTGCCTCCGGCAGAGCTTCGACCAGATCCCGAGGGAGGCTGGAGATATTGAGTCCGAGTGGACCATGTTCTCCACCTCCATTGTCAAAGCGGCCGCTCGGAGCTGTGGACGCAAGGTCTCCGGTGCCTGTCGAGGCGGCAATCCCCGAACCCGGTGGTGGACACCGGAAGTAAGGGATGCCGTCAAGCTGAAGAAGGAGTCCTATCGGGCCTGGCTGGCTTGTGGGACTCCTGAAGCAGCTGACGGGTACCGACAGGCTAAACGGACTGCAGCCCGGGTGGTTGTGGAGGCAAAAACTCGGGCCTGGGAGGAGTTCGGTGAGGCCATGGAAAAGGACTATCGGCTGGCCTCGAAGAGATTCTGGCAAACCGTCCGGCGCCTCAGGAGGGGGAAGCAGTGCCCTACCAACGCTGTTTACAGTGGCGATGGGCGGCTGTTGACCTCAACTGGGGATGTTGTCGGACGGTGGAAGGAATACTTCGAGGATCTCCTCAATCCCGCCGTCACGTCTTCCATTGGGGAAGCAGAGGCTGGGGGCTCAGAGGAGGACTCGTCCATCACCCAAGCTGAAGTCACCGAGGTGGTCAAGAAACTCCTCGGTGGCAAGGCACCGGGGGTGGATGAGATCCGCCCTGAGTACCTCAAGTCTCTGGATGTTGTGGGGCTGTCTTGGCTGACACGCCTCTGCAGCATCGCGTGGCGGTCGGGGACAGTGCCTCTGGTATGGCAGACCGGGGTGGTGGTCCCTCTTTTTAAGAAGGGGGACCGGAGGGTGTGTTCCAACTATAGGGGGATCACACTTCTCAGCCTCCCCGGGAAAGTCTATGCCAGGGTACTGGAGAGGAGAATACGGCCGATAGTGGAACCTCGGATCCAGGAGGAACAGTGTGGTTTTCGTCCTGGTCGTGGGACACTGGACCAGCTCTATACCCTCTACAGGGTGCTGGAGGGTTCATGGGAGTTTGCCCAACCAGTCCACATTTGTTTTGTGGATTTGGAGAAGGCATTCGACTGTGTCCCTCGCGGCGTCCTGTGGAGGGTGCTGGGGGAATATGGGGTCCGGGGTCCTTTGCTGAGGGCTGTCCGGTCCCTGTATGACCGAAGCAGGAGTTTGGTCCGCATTGCCGGCAGTAAGTCAGACTTGTTCCCGGTGCATGTTGGACTCCGGCAGGGCTGCCCTTTGTCGCCGGTTCTGTTCATAATTTTTATGGACAGAATTTCTAGGCGCAGCCAAGGGCCGGAGGGTGTCAGGTTTGGGGACCACACGGTTTCGTCTCTGCTCTTTGCAGATGACGTTGTCGTGTTGGCCCCTTCTAGCCAGGACCTTCAGCATGCACTGGGACGGTTTGCAGCCGAGTGTGAAGCGGCTGGGATGGGGATCAGCACCTCCAAATCCGAGGCCATGGTCCTCAGTCGGAAAAGGGTGGCTTGCCCACTTCAGGTTGGTGGAGAGTTCCTGCCCCAAGTGGAGGAGTTCAAGTATCTAGGGGTCTTGTTCACGAGTGAGGGGAGGATGGAACGGGAGATTGACAGACGGATCGGTGCAGCTTCTGCAGTAATGCGGTCGATGTACCGGTCTGTCGTGGTGAAGAAAGAGCTAAGCCGTAAGGCGAAGCTCTCGATTTACCGGTCAATCTACGTTCCAACTCTCACCTATGGTCATGAGCTTTGGGTCATGACCGAAAGGACAAGATCCCGGATGCAGGCGGCCGAAATGAGCTTTCTTCGCAGGGTGGCTGGGCGCTCCCTTAGAGATAGGGTGAGAAGCTCAGTCACTCGGGAGGAACTCGGAGTAGAGCCGCTGCTCCTCCACATCGAGAGGGGACAGCTGAGGTGGCTCGGGCATCTGTTCCGGATGCCTCCTGAACGCCTTCCCGGGAAGGTGTTTCGGGCATGTCCAACCGGGAGGAGACCCCGGGGAAGACCGAGGACACGCTGGAGGGACTATGTCTCCCGGCTGGCCTTGGAACGCCTCGGTGTCCCCCCGGAAGAGCTAGAGGAAGTGTCTAGGGAGAGGGAAGTCTGGGCATCTCTGCTTAGACTGCTGCCCCCGCGACCCGGCCCCGGATAAGCGGAAGAAGATGGATGGATGGATGGAATTGAGGAACCGATTAAGGGGGAAAAAAGGCTACCTATTTATTTTTAGAGAATTTTTTCAATTATGCAGTTTTATTTAGAGACACAATTGTTAGTTCCCAACATGCTTTGCATATGACTGGAAATGGAGCATTAATATTGAAATGAAGTGTTATTTATGTGTTTTTAAGTGAAGGGAAACATCTGTCAATGTTTAGTGATCAGTTATGTTTGACTTTTGAAATAGTTTCTGTTAAGTTGAAGTTTTGATCGTTACCATTGTGCAGAAGAGTAAATCTTATGGTTAGGTTGTGGATAACTGCATGAATACAGATAATATGATGCATGTTGCTTTGTTCAATGAGCAATAACTTTGCTAATGCCAGTGCAGTAACAAGTTTGTTTCTGCTTGTGCTGTGCTAGCAGCATACAGTCTATTCAGTACATCATGACTCAAAGTCAAAAATAAACAGGTAATTTCCATTCACTCTAATCCACACCCTTTTTTAGAGTAAACTTAAAATAAAAAAGCTCATTCCACTAGGGCTGTTATCTCCAAGTCGATTAGGCGATTATTAGTCGATACGTTCTGGCTCGACCAAAATTCTGGTTGGTCGATTTTTTTGCCGCGTTCATTTCATCAGTTTTGCCGCTCATCAGTTTTGCTGCGTTCATTTCATCAGGTGGAAAGCACTAATTGCTAATGGGGGTGTTTTCAGAGCACCCCTGTTTCACAGGTAACAGTCTGTCTTCAGAACACCCCCCTTGTTTTTACTTCTTTTGGATTAGCCCAACCCACTGGAGAAGAGAGACAGATTGAAGAAGGCTACTTTGCAGTATAATATTTTTTTAATTGTGAGAGCATTTTCCTAGTCAGTCCTCTTCTACCATGTCAACAAATACATTGGCAGTGTGGCAGCATTTAAAAAAAAATAGAAAATGGGAAAAAAGTTGAATGCAAATTTTGCAAGCAACAGTTTGCATATCACAGCTTGACGACAAACATGTCATATCACCGAAAAACGGTAAGCTAACTTGTCTGCGTTAGGTTGCCCCATCTGTTTTGAGTTGCCCCGTCCCTTTTATTATTGTGCAAACTGCAAATTTATTTCTAATATTATTTATTGGATTTGGGCACTTTATTTTTTTATTTGGAGCCTAATGCGCGATGCGCTGTGCCCACTGTTTGTATTAGTTTTGAGCCTATTCTTTATTTTTCAGTTATGCACTTTATTTTGTTTCTGCTCTTGATTTGGCTTGATGAATAAATATTCCTTTTTTATTAAAGTGGACGTGCCTTTTGTGTTTAAGAGTAAAAGCTTTACGTTAATAGTCTATTCGTGTCTCAGCTGAGTCGTGTCATTGGCTATGAAATTGCGCAGGTGCACGTGATGCAACGCTGTCAGAGCCGACAGACTCGTGTTTCAGACTCATTTCAGTGCAAAATAATCAGGTCAAAAAAAACGATTTAATATACTGCAAATAACCTACTAGTTTTTTATGTTTATTTATAATTCATTTAGGCAGACAACAAGGCTACCTAGTACTGCGCACAGTGCGCAGCAAATTAATTTAACGTTTTTATTTGTTTTTTTTTACGTAAAATTTCAGGACTTCAGTCGACCAAGATTTTCTTTGGTTGATTACAGCCCTACATTCCACTAAAAATATTAAATTAATTGTTTCATAGACTAAATAATTTAAGACATTTTACATGATTTATTCAGGTAGATTGCATTAAAGAAATCAAGCCTTAAAGCTACTCAAAAATGTGTAATTTGTAACCATAATTTTTTTAAGTAAATAGCACTGGGCATGTGCCGGTATCAAATTTTCATGTTGTGATTATTTGCTGACGCTTTTATCACGGTATACGGTATTATCACGATATTGAAATAAGTTGCAAAAAAAGTGTTGTCATACTATAACAGGTTTAATAACTTTCTTATAACAAAAAGAACCAACAATAAATAGAATAAAGCGATATCCAAAAATGTATAAAGTAAACAAATATTTAACGTGCTAAAGGATTATAAAGAACAATAAGTATCACTTTACAATAAGGTCTCCCTAGTTAATGCATTAACATTAACAAAGAGTGATAAGCTACAGAAGTTATTATTATTTGATTAAGTTAGTTAAAAAAAGCAACTGTTTGTTAGTGTTAGCTCAGGTCCAATTAATTTACAACTTTTGATTTGAATAATGTCAGTTTGTTAACCAATAAATTACCATTATTTAATTATGTTAAATAATGGAGCCTTATTGTAAAGTGTGTGACTGAACAATAAAGAATCAGAACATATTCAAACAATATCTAGGGCATAGTATAAAATTGTAACGTACTGCTCTGAGACAGATGGTTTAGGATCCAAACACAGCTTTATTAAGAGGGTTATCCACACTCGTAGTCAACACACAGGCAAGAGGTCATAACATGTAATCAGTCCAATAAGGCAAACAAGACAAGAGAGACAGGCAAACGGGTAATCCACGGAACAGGCACGAAATCCAAAACCAGAGACATGGGAGAAAACCAGGGAGAATGCTCAGAAATGCAGTATAGACAGACAAGACTTTGCAGTAAATGACAGAGTGAACATGGGTTATATAGTATGTTTACATTTCACTGCCAGTTGTATATTGTGTATATAACTGTGTATGTGACAAATAAAACTCTTGAATAGGCTGGGGTAATGAGGTGATGAGACACAGGTGCAAACAATGAGTGATGATGAGTCCGGGCAAAGGATTATGGGTAATGTAGTTTGGGATGGAGTGACAGTCGGGGGTGAGGTGCCCTCAGGTGGTAATCAGGGGCACGCTCACTGGTGAATTGTGACATAGCCCCCCCTCAAAGGAATTAATTGTCCAGGAGGGAGGTGGAGCAGAGGCAGAACCGGGGGCGGGATGGAGGGCCAGGCCCGTGGAGCGGAAGAGGGCCTAGAGACTGAGGCAGAGCAGAAGTCCAGGAAGGAGCTGGCTGGAGAGATGACCAGAGTGGCGCAGACCAGACAGATGACCAGGGTGCCGTGGGCGGCCAGGGCGGAGCAGGCCGGGCAGATGACCAGGCTGGCATAGGCAGAGCAGGTGGCCAGGGTGGAGCAGACGACCACCACAGCAGCGCAGATGGTCTTGGAGACCCCCACGGCGGAGCAGACGACCACCACAGCAGCGCAGACGGTCTTGGAGACCCCCACAGCGGAGCGGGCAGAGCAAGGCGCCTGGGCGGCGCGGGCAGAGCAGGTGGCCCGGTCGGAGTCCTCTCTAGACTCGTGACAGGAGGGGGAGCCCTCTCTGGGCTGGTGACAGGAGGCAGAGCCCTCACTGGGCTGGTGACAGTAGGGAAGAGGGCTCTGACGCTGGTCAGTGGCTGGAGCCATCTCTGGATGCTGGTCAGTGGCGGCGGCCATCTCTGGACGCTGGTCAGTGGCTGGAGCCATCTCTGGACGCTGGTCAGTGGCTGGAGCCATCTCTGGATGCTGGTCAGTGGCTGGAGCCCTCTCTGGATGCTGGTCAGTGGCTGGAGCCATCTCTGGACGCTGGTCAGTGGCTGGAGCCATCTCTGGACGCTGGTCAGTGGCTGGAGCCCTCTCTGGATGCTGGTCAGTGGCTGGAGCCCTCTCTGGACGCTGGTCTGTGGCTGGAGCCATCTCTGGACGCTGGTCAGTGGCTGGAGCCCTCTCTGGACGCAGGTCTGTGGCTGGAGCCCTCTCTGGACGCAGGTCTGTGGCTGGAGCCATCTCTGGACGCTGGTCAGTGGCTGGAGCCCTCTCTGGATGCTGGTCAGTGGCTGGAGCCCTCTCTGGACGCTGGTCTGTGGCTGGAGCCCTCTCTGGACGCAGGTCTGTGGCTGGAGCCAGCTCTGGACGCAGGTCTGTGGCTGCCTTGGCAGAAGGCGCTGGTATGGTGGTGGCTATCTTGGCAGATGCAGTGGAAATGTCACAATCCTCCTCCATGACACCCACTGTAAAAGCAGATCCGCTCACCTGAAGGGCATTGTCAAGGAACTCACTCAGGGACCCTCGAGGACCATCACGGACAAGTTTGGTTTGTAAGTGTTGGTTGAGTCCATAGCAAAAAAAGTAAATCAACATAAAGTCCGGGAAGTTGGTGGTGTTTGAGATGTTCAGAAAGTCTCTGATGTGGTCCTCCAGTGAGTGAGTTCCTTGTCGAAGTCGAACAAGGGTGACTGCTGCTGGATCCATTGTTGGCGAAGTCTTCTGTAACGTACTGCTCTGAGGCAGAAGGTTTGGGGGCTATCTTTGTCCCCTAAATTGACTTTCCAGTGCATTATTTTTAATAAATACCTTTGTAACATTAATGTTTTAAATGTTTTTTTTTAAAAGTGAGAGAATATGCAATGATGATAAAAACATCACAAAAGTGATTCTTTGAAATGTTAAACTAAAACCGCCAGTAGGTGGCGGTAAGTCACTGTCTTAATGTGTGAGTCATCAAGTCATTTATTCAGTAATGAAGAATCAATGACTTTCACAAACAATTTGTTCAAAGCCACAGATTCGTTCACGAAACACTGTGTTTTAGTTCAGCTGTGGCTTTTGTTGGAACGATTATTTTGTTGCAAAATATAGCAAATACTAAAATGAACAACACTTAACATTACCCTTTTGTTTGTTGAACTGTTGTGTAAAATCAGTCATGTTTACATTTGTGTGGATATATGGATTTGCATTATTTCTCGTATAATATAACAGTGCTTTTTTACGATGTCTTTTTCAGACTGAAGTGCCGTAAATTACAGCATACTATATGGCTGGCCAAACAGTGAAATTAACACCGTTTTGGATTGAATCAAATACGCAGATATTAACGTTAGTTCTGCTGTGATAATGTGGTATTTTGTGGCGTCCTTTTGTCTAAAACTCTGTAAAAAACCTGCTTAGTTAATGAAATATGACCCATTTGGCTTTCCATAGAAAGGCAGTTTTCTGTAAAGTACTGTCATTCTTAAAGTACCGGTACTAATAAAATGTCATATTGTACCGTTTTTAATAGCAGGGTATCGCGATACCTTTCTATTACCTGCTTGTCGTGCAACACTACAGTGGTAACACTTTCCAATAAGATTCATTAGTTAACTACATTAGTTAACATGAACTAATAATGAACTGCACTTATAAAGCATTTATTTATCGTTGTTAATGTTAATTTCAACATTAATGCATTATTAAAATCTTGTTAACATTAGTTAATGCACTGTGAACTAACATAAACGAACCATGAACAGCTGGATTTATATTAACTAATATTAACAAGATTAACTAATGCTGAACAAAGGTGTTGTTCATGGTTAGTTCATGTTAACTAATGCAATAACTGTTAATTAATACAACCGTATTGTAAAGGGTTACCAAGACTTTTAAAGGGGTCATAGAATGACATTTTTGTACAAGTTAATATGATTCTTTAGTGTCTAAATGAAAAGTTTGTAATATACTTTAATTAAAAATTCTCATTAGTATTGTAAGAAAACACTCATTTTATCTGGTCAAAACCATAGACTGTAAAAAAATATGGACGTAGTGTCCGTGACGTCACCCATAGGATTCTGATGAGCCGTTCTGAAGCGCAATGGTGGCCGTTGCCATCTTGGCAGCGCGTCATCGCGCGTCACTCCCGGATAACAGAAAACAGCTTAAGTGACGCGATGACTAACAGACAGCAGATAAATGGCTATCCACCAGTCACTCGAAGTGGCCACGCCCTTAATTATGCAGAACTTTAAGGCTTTATATAATGTAAACGAATGAGCTATAAAAAAATTCACCCCCCTCACAGTTGTCATGAAGGGCAAAATGAGCCGTATAGACCAAAAGCACAATTTGTACCAGGCTGTAAACATGTTTTATTCTGCTCTAAAGTTGACCATTTTAACATGGGGCTCAATGAGATTCTGCTCCCTTCTGGATCCTGTCCCTAGCGGCCAGTCGATGAATTGCAGTTTGAGGCACTTCCGTATTGGCTTCAAGAGAAACTGCGGGAGGTTGCCGCTTGGTCAAAACCAGCTCAGTTTTCAGCAAGTCATTTCAGTGTATGTGACTTTAAATGATAATGAGCTTTGCTCACCCCGCCCCCTCTGCTCTGTGGGGCGTTCGGTTCGACCCGACACAACACACGTGGAGTGTTGCCTTGACAACATTTGAGGGTATATTTTCGAGAAATAATGGCAACGGGAGTCTCTGAGGACACATCTGAGCAACCTTATCATTTTGAACCGGAGTCGGACCAGGAACAGATGACGAACCCATCGAAGTTCGAACAGGACGTTTCTGAATGGTTGGTTAACGTCATGTCACTTTGATCTATCTTTGTACTGGCAGAGTAGTGTAGTTGCTATGTGTTTACTGATGTGTTAGTTCATTGACAGATTGATGTTATGTTATAAGATTTTTTATCAGTTACAGACACCGTTATAAACCATGTACAAAAGTAAGCTTAGTGTAGTGTTACCACGTTAACTTTATCACCCGAGTACACAGTTTGTAATAACAAACATAACGCGTTGTTCATTATAAACGTGGGATTATGAATTATATTGAGAGCGTCATACACAGAAAGCATGCCGTAATGTAACTTACCCTGTAAACTTTAGCCTCATTCATCGTGAAGCGTGCAAGCAATTTGCAAAGATTAATATAAAGGTTAATAAAACGTTACACTCACATCTTCTGAAGGTGCAGCAGGAACACGATCCTTTTTTCAAGAGCAGCTTATTAGCAAAACCTGCTTTATACTGACGCTCGTTTATAAAGCAGTCTGCTGAGAAATGATTTGCGCAAACATTGACGTTGATCGGGGAGAATATTCCCTTCTAAAACAAAACTCAGCAGCAACTGGGTCTTCAGCGGTTCGGATTTAGGAACATCAAAATGACTGCTGTGTTCGTTATTACACCCAACAACACAACACCACAATCGCTTAGACGCCATTCTGCTCCAGCGTATCAACAATGGCGGACTGATGACAGCTCGCTCAGGGCGGGTCTGTGTTGAAACGCTGCTGTCAATCAACAATCTTAGGAGGGGCGTACACCATGTAACGTCACACGATCAGACGGCTCGATTTGAGACAGGGGAAAATATATAAGGAGATTAAAGAAAAACACTGGATGTATTTTTATCATTATAGGATGGTTGTGTACAGGCACTGCCAACACACATTTCCGTATAATCAACTTGTAAAAGTGCATGTACCATTCTATGACCCCTTTAATATATCCTCGGACCCCACATTAAAACATATATCTGAATCTTAATATATTTTGGAAACAGAGAATGAATTCTGTATGTTTGTTTTATTTTATTTATTTTGTAAGACTTTCTACACAGTCATTTAAAAATCATATTAAGTATTTGGTTGTAAGATTTTGTTTAGCATCTTTTCACTTAGTTCATATGCAGTGCGTAAAGTACTATAAATCCTCTCAAGTAATGACAACAGACGTTGATTCAATTGATTTTTTCCGCAAATTATATTCATACAATCAATGATTTACTGCAAGCAAACATTACGCTGTGTAACTGTTTTTTTATGAAAGTGTATCATGTATCAAGTTCACTTCAGCAGTGACAAAAACAAAGGTCATGATCATTTCTTATTTCAAGTAAGCACACATATGAACGATCTATTCATTTTTTTTGAAGATACGGAGGAAATAGTGTGTGTGTTGAAATTCTTTTTTGGATGCAATACAATATAGAAAAAAACAAATATAAGTGTTCAATGCTTTTAGAATATTATTGAAGATCTGACTCAAGGATGTCACAGTTCTCTTATTATTGGTCACTGTTGGTTGACATTTTAGTTGGTAGATCTTTTTGTGAATTTTCATTTTCTATGTGAATTCTTTTCTTTTCTTCCTGTTCTCTGTTTCTGTTCTCCATGACAATTTTCTTATTTTCTTCTTCTCTCATTCTCTGGAACTCTTTTTCCTGCTGTAGTATATTAAGTTCTCTCTCGGCTGATTCTTTTTGTGCTTGAGCTTGATTGCGCTGTTGCTCTGCATAATATCGTTCTTGCTCTGCTTTTTCTCGTGCCTCTTTATCTCCATTGTTTCCCATTTTCAGCAAGTCCTCCGATTGAAATAGCGTCTGTTATGTGGGACTTTAAAGGAACAAGACAGATAACTTTAATCACAAATTAAAAATGTTTTTCACAAAATTCAAATTTCCAACACAAATGATTTTGCTGTTGTTAGTATTATATATTCATCAGGCATCTGTTGATCTCCTGAAATGAAAAAAATGCAGATTAATCCACTATAAATGCATTTCCAGTTTATTAAATGGCTTCTTAGCTATGTGGAATAGCATGTACATTTTTAACTGTAATCAGTTCTATCAAAATAAAACTAGTCTCAAAGTTGTTTTTTTTTTTTTTTTTTTTTACGTTGCTTAAAAATAATTATAAGGTAACAACTAACAAGAATTGTTTTTATATCTTTAATTTACTGCCAAATATGGTATGTGGAGCTTGTAATTCAATTGCAAAATAATAACTATTAGAACCTTAAATTTTTTTACAAAAAGAGAAGAAATTGACATACATTTGTATTACCACTGTAAGCAGCAAACCCAGTTCTCCTTAATACCGTAGTTTTTCAGTGTCTTTGCCCCTTCAGAACGCAGCTGGAGTTTATACACTGCTAGAACACGGCACCTTTATTGAGTGGTGTGGTGTTGCAATGCTGTGATTTGATAGATCAGAGGTCTGTCACAGACCAGCCAATAGGATTGCAATGTTAAGATATTACATTTTTAGCACATTTTCAGAAAGGGGAGCACATTTGTATTTAATTTTGTGTTTGTGTACACATGTTTGTACGTGTGTGTGTGTGTGTGTGTGTGAGAGAGAGAGAACATTCCATATTTGGCCCTTTTTTGCGTACTGTTATATCTCAAAGACTCAAAAACCTATTATTGGATATCATACAGTCACATACAGTTTGTTCTTTTAGATTGCCAGTACTCATTTTTTTTTTTACGTCTGGTTGATTAAAGATTGCTACATGTGAATAGAGTTATTGGTTCCATTTACTGCATGTGTATTTATTGGCACACTAATTTTAACATAGTGCCTGTAAAATGAACTGTGCAGATTTATCCTTAATCATGATTAAGAGCACACAAAAGAGCCTTGTCAGGACAAAACACATTACGTGTCAAAGTCCTCTTGGATTTTAATGGCCAGTGTTGTATTACCACAAGTATGTAAAATGCATATTTAAACAAAACAGTTTATGGCAGGTAGTTTATATACCAAACCAAAACGTTCTTATGGTTCTGTAGTGGTGAGTCTTTTATATCTATACTGTACATACTAGGCAACTTTTACATCACAGTTGAATTAAAAACATATGTTTCTAGTGTATGTGACTCAGACCCCATTGGTCAACATCAGTGTCTGATCTCACAGATCTTCTTGTGTTTTGGGTTATTTGGCTTATTTGTTGAGTACAGATGCACATTAAGAAATTCTAATAAAACAAAAATAATATCACATACACTTGCAATAAAATGTAAACTTTTCTTAAGTTTTAAATAGTTACAAAAATACATAACACTTTATTGGCATATTAAAAGTGATAATGTTAATACATTATGTAATTTGTATGAGTTATATCAATTTTACATTATATAGCTGTCATAATTTCCAACCCCTAACTTTCAACCCCTATCTGACATTGCAAATTATTCATTATTATTATAAAAATGATTAGGATATTAGGGTACTAAATTGTGTTAGAACACAATTAAGCATTTGGTAACTCTATAACAACACTTGAGCAGCTTTAGTTGAGACACATGCATTGACTTCATGCCCAGACACCTTGAGGAAGAGAGCATAAAAGGCAGAGCTGAAAATGCTCAAATGAATTTGGATAAACCTGCAGAGTTCTTTAAAGGAACACGACAACTTTTTGGGACTTTGGCTTATTAACTGTATTCCCTAGACGAGTTAGATAAGTCCATACATACCATTCTCATCTCCGTGCGTGCCATAACTCTGTCTGACGCACCCTCCGCTAGCCTAGCTTAGCACAAAGTCTGGAGGTATATGGCACCAGCTAGCCTACTGCTCAATAAGTGACAAAATAACAGCAACATTTACATGTTGTGATGTGTATAGTCACAGCGTGTACAAATAACAAGGTTACATTAGACACAGCCATCTTATAAACGTATACATACTGGGGACTATATTCTCAGAAGGCGCAGCACTACTCTACTTCTGCAGAGTAATTTGCTCGCAGCACCTTAGAAGCCCCGTTGTTTCTTCCGTCAACAAAACCAGCGTGACTAGGTAGCTGTTTTTGCACAATGAACCCACAGACAAAAATTAAAAAATTCCCCTCCAATTCATTAGCAAGGTAAATGTTACAGTCCAGAGAATTACCTCCAGCACCGCTCATTTGTTACTGTGACAGAGCGCGTTCGTGACAACACAATACTAACATTGCAGGGGATACATGGAGCACGGGAAAAACTGCAATACAGTAGTGACCACCCTATTCATGTAACAGTGTCACAGACGCTACATCAGATCTAGCTAATGGGACTGTTACAGTAGGCTAGTCATCTAAAAACATAACGGAACACTTACCGCAGCCACTGGTGATCCACTTTGTCCTGTCTGTACTACCGATACGGATGGCCGTATCCTTCAGCACACATTTCATGGTCCGTGTGGCAAATTCCATTTTTTTCAAAATAGTCCTCTGTGAAATGTTCAAATGGTGCTTGATGATGACTACAGGTGTGTTTGGATCTATATCCAGAGCAAATAACCAATCGATTCATCAGGTCAGCGTTTTGGATTGGAATTCAATGAAATATTATTTTATTACCTGGTCTCCCCTTTTTATTGTCGCAGTTCTTTACAATACAGCGAACACCCATAATTGTAAACTATCTAGTAATTGCCTATTACTCCAACTCTGAGCGAACTCTCTGCTCCTCACCGGGGGGTTTCTCAGGTGCTGCTAGCAAATCACTCCGCACTCCGCAGAAGTAGAACAGTGCTGCGCCTTCTGAGAATATAGTCCCCAGTGTGTATACATTTATAAGATGGCTGTGTCTCATGTACTCATGTACTCATGTGCTCAAGGGCACCTCAGTCATTTCCTGCCAGTATTAAGAATCGAATCTGCAACCTTCGAGTTACCAGTCTGACTTTCTAACCATTAGGCTGCCTCCAAAGTCTAAACAGTTAAAAGGTGCTTTACTGCTGCAGGAGTAAAAAGCTTGACCATGTGGCCAGCGTCATGGATTCTTTGTATCAGGCCATTTTTGATAAAGATGCATTCAGTGTGTAAACTGAAGCCTCACTCATTGGCCTTTCCAGCACAGTGCTGACATACAGTGAGGAAAATAAGTATTTGAACACCCTGCTATTTTGCAAGTTCTCCCACTTAGAAATCATGGAGGGGTCTGAAATTGTCGTCGTAGGTGCATGTCCACTGTGAGAGACATAATCTAAAAAAAAAATCCAGAAATCACAATGTATGATTTTTTTTAACTATTTATTTGTATGATACAGCTGCAAATAAGTATTTGAACACCTGAGAAAATCAATGTTAATATTTTTTACAGTAGCCTTTGTTTGCAATTACAGAGGTCAAACGTTTCCTGTATTTTTTCACCAGGTTAGCACACACTGCAGGAGGGATTTTGGCCCACTCCTCCACACAGATCTTCTCTAGATCAGTCAGGTTTCTGGCCTGTCGCTGAGAAACACAGAATTTGAGCTCCCTCCAAAGATTCTCTATTGGGTTTAGGTCTGGAGACTGGCTAGGCCACGCCAGAACCTTTATATGCTTCTTACAGAGCCACTGGCTGTGTGCTTCGGGTCATTGTCATGGTGGAAGACCCAGCCTCGACCCATCTTCAATGCTCTAACTGAGGGAAGGAGGTTGTTCCCTAAAATCTCGCAATACATGGCCACGGTCATCCTCTCCTTAATACAGTGCAGTCGCCCTGTCCCATGTGCAGAAAAACACCCCCAAAGCATGATGCTACCACCCCCATGCTTCACAGTAGGGATGGTGTTCTTGGGATGGTGCTCATCATTCTTCTTCCTCCAAACATGTTTAGTGGAATTATGACCAAAAAGTTATATTTTGGTCTCATCTGACCACACGACTTTCTCCCGTGACTCCTCTGGATCATCCAAATGGTCATTGGCAAACTTAAGACGAGCCTGGACATGTGCTGGTTTAAGCAGGGGAACCTTCCCTGCCATGCATGATTTCAAACCATGACGTCTTAGTGTATTACCAACAGTAACCTTGGAAACGGTGGTCCCAGCTCTTTTCAGGTCATTGACCAGCTCCTCAAGTGTAGTTCTGGGCTGATTTCTCACCTTTCTTAGGATCATTGAGACCCCACGAGGTGAGATCTTGCATGGAGCACCAGTCTGAGGGAGATTGACAGTCATGTTTAGCTTCTTCCATTTTCTAATGATTGCTCCAACAGTGGACCTTTTTTCACCAAGCTGCTTGGCAATTTCCCCATTGCCCTTTCCAGCCTTGTGGAGGTGTACAATTTTGTCTCTAGTGTCTTTGGACAGCTCTTTGGTCTTGGCCATGTAAGTAGTTGGATTCTTACTGATTGTATGGGGAGGACAGGTGTCTTTAGGCAGCTAACGACCTCAAACAGGTGCATCTAATTTAGGATAATAAATGGAGTGGAGGTGGACATTTTAAAGCTACACTGTGTGATATTTTCCCCCATCTAGCGGTGAAAAGGTATATGACCATCCAGTGAATTTAAGTTTCTGTTCCTCTAAATTCCGATTTCGTTTTAACTCCTACGGTGGCCGATTTAGTCCAAGATTAACATGGCTTCCAGTTCGACCTCGTCCACATTCGACACGGTGCCTATGGGATATTCTGTGCGCAGTGGGATGGTTGGAACTCAAGTGGCCTAATTATTTGGCTAGAAAGAACTGCAGCTAATCCAGAGTGAACTTTGATGATAGTAATGTTTATTCAGTCATCCAATTGCAAGGCATAAACAGGTTTGCGTGGATATGTACATAAATGTGGTTTCTGTGAGAGAACAAATAAGGATGGTAAATATACATGATAATGACATGACAGAAGATACATAGTTAAGAACTGTATAACTATACTTATAAGTTACGTTTTTATAATGAAACCTTAAACCAGAGCTTATTGTACCATATATAGGTGCTAAATGCAGCTGCATTAAAAGGAGCGGAGCTGCCGCTGCCGCTGCTGCTGCTAACAAGCGGTGTCAGGTTACAAAAGTGTGTGCGCAGCTTTAGCACTGCAGTGCGTTCTGTATAACAATTGTTAATATGCTGATCAGACCTGATACATATTTCCATCAACATACATTACAAGCAAATATTTTCTATAAACGAATAAACATTGTTGATAACAAAATAACTGAATGATTATTCAAATAGGTGAGCATTACGCTATTGTATGTTGACACAAAAATATTTCTGAGGTGGCATCAACTGAATTACGCGATGACACACTCTGGTACACATCTACAATGACAATAACTATTATTACTTACGGAGTTATTAACGCACAGAAATAACAGACTTTTGAGGAATAAACAAGCCAGGAAAACTCTGTATAACTCTGTTACTGGACGCTGCTGAGATGGAAACTCTCTGCGCATGCACCAGACAAGTCTGAACAAGTTGACGCGCACATGCGCGAGGCAGGGCATTTTGTACAGTGCCATCGAGTGTTAAAACCCGAAAGGCGAAGCTTGAATTTACGGGTATGTCCCTCTTTGGCTAATGTACTTTCAAGATGGAGGGGCAACATGGCGACCTGCATTCGAACCCCTTACCCGTATGTATTTTAAATGGCATATTATAAACTTACGAGAATACTTTATTACTTGAAAGAAGTAAATATACATTAATGAGCACATATATTTTTGAAAGATCTAAGTGTTTTTAGCTAAGAATAAACTAAAAAAGTTACACAGTGTAGCTTTAAAGGCAGACTAACAGGTCTTTGAGGGTCAGAATTCTAGCTGATAGACAGGTGTTCAAATACTTATTTGCAGCTGTATCATACAAATAAATAGTTAAAAAATCATACATTGTGATTTCTGTTTTTTTTTTAAATAGATTATGTCTCTCACAGTGGACATGCACCTACGATGACAATTTCAGATCCCTCCATGATTTCTAAGTGGGAGAACTTGCAAAATAGCAGGGTGTTCAAATACTTATTTTCCTCACTGTATATGTCGCACGTGCTACAAAAAAATCGGTCTGTGCGATTAATATATTTACCCATTTTAGTTAGAAAAGGGGCCTGGTTTGCATGAAAAATTGCTAATGTAAAAGCTGTCAATCGTGGGCTCGGTGCTCACTGGGGTACCCGAGACTATCTGAAGGAGGTGGCACTCAAACTGTGCAGCGATTCATGTGAATGTGAAAGCAACACGGACTCGGGTGCGCACTTGTTCAGGAAGAAACGTAACCTGCATATTTGTTTTAGCATATTAGTTTAGCATATTGAATATTTAGTTCAATAAAACAGATGTAAAGGATGATGGTGTTGATGATTTACCTTGGATACGAGTGTATTCGCGCATATGCGTGTAATCAGGGCAACAAATGAACTTCATGCGACGCACATACAGTAAACCCAAGTGTCGTTTACTCAGCTGCGCATAATAGCACCAAAGTAATAAAAACACAATATATTTACGGCAGTGTGTTTTCTATCATCCGCTGGGCACATTTTTGATGACGTAAGATGAACAAGTGCACCAGGGTTCGATATAATCAAGTTGAGTGTGAAACCAGACCAGCGCTGCGGGGCGTATGGACATGACCACAGCAAACGTGCCCAGTGTTAAAGCCCCCTTAATGTGCATTAGAAAAAGCAACAACCTCTTTCCAAACTTGTAATGAGAAGCGTTTACAAACCTGTTGTCTAACAAAAGAGAACATTTAATCGAGTGTTTTAAATAATTATTTTTATAATATTCTGTCTTGTTATTATTATTTTCTTAAATATTTGTATTGTATAGCACTTTTTGCATTTTTCAGACATGGTAGCAGACGTTTATACATGTGCTACAATTCTGTGGGCTGTGCTACAAAACTTTCAACCTCTGTAGCACCAGTGCTATGTGCAAAAAAAGTTAACGTACAGCCCTGCAGCAGGATATTGATCCCAAGTATACATCCAAATCTACCAAAGCTTGGCTCAGGGATTGGGCCTGGAATGATCTTGAGTGCCCTGCTCAGTCTTCAGATTTAAATGTCATTGGAACTCTTTGGTGAGATTCGATGAAAGCAGGGGCATCATGGAAACCAAAGAACATCAGTGAGCTGGAAGTTTTTGCACACAAGTGTTGTACTGTTTCAGTACAGTGTCAGAAGCTTGTAAGCACTGACAGACAACATTTATTTGAGGTTATAAATAGAAACAGATTCTCTACACTTTAGCATTATATCATTTTGTATATGTATGATTAACCATTTTTTTTCACATGAACTCAAACTCAACTTTACATTCTCAGAATCACTCAATTAATGTATTAATAAACTTTCTTTTATGGTTTACCAATGCCTTAGTTGAAGTGTTTTCATACAGTTTTGTTCACAAAACCAGAATGTCTTGCCCGGCAACACACACTCGCACACACACACAGAGCAAGCCTTATGTTTGCATTGCCTATCTCTCTCTCACACACACACACACACACACACACACACACACACACACACACACACACACACACACACACACACACACACACACACACACACACACACACACACACACACACACACACACACACACACACACATGTTTGGTTTTCATCTTTTATGGGGACTTTCCATAGGCGTAATGGTTTTTATACCGTACATACCGTATATTCTATCCCCCTACACTGCCCCTGCCCCTAAACCTAACCCTCACAGGAGACATTCTGCAATTTTACATTTTCAAAAAACATCACTTAGTCTGATTTATAAGATGTTTTCCTCATGGGGACCTAAAAATGTCCCCACAAGGATGAGGATTTCGGATATTGCTATCTTTGTGGGGACATTTTGTCCCCATAACGTGATGATTACCAGTCCACACACACACACACACACACACACACACACACACACACACACACACACACACACACACACACACACACACACACACACACACACACACACACACACACACACACACACACACACACACACACACACTCACACACTCTCTCACACACACTTCAAGGTCATCTTTTAAACATTTTTAATTAAATGTATAGTTCAATCTTTTGCATACATGACCATCATATAACTGGATCCCTGGAAATTTGCGGATACACTATTCAAAAAGTGTTGGTAAAGTTTTTCTGGAATGGTCAACATTGGTTAAGAGAATCAGTTCTGTATCTTCCGTTAAGTGAAGAAGGCCAAGGCCTTATGGATATTAAGTCCAAAGTAGTGGTGTTTAGACTGCAGACTTCACAAAGACTCCTTTATCATCAGTCTCAGAACTGGTCAGAAATCGCTTGTGCTTTATTTAAAAGAGTGGGGCGGATGAACTTGGATAGACACCTATTTTTAATTAATTTGAAGGAAGTGGATTTTAATGGGCTCTCTTCTTTTTACGCAACAGTTTTAAATGCGTGGCAAATATTCATTGTTAAAAGAGAGCTGTCTGAGGTATCTCAACCCATTCTCACTCCCAAGGCGTCAAAATCCGAAGCATGGTCTACTGCCCTAGGAGTCACTATATCGACGCGCTGGGTGCTCCATTCATTTCAATTGTTTACCCAATGCGTCGGATCAAGACGGTTTTTATTCTTTGCATTTGTAAAAGCAGACATGATTTTATTAACATTTTTATATTTTGGAGCAGCTAACCCAACTCCTACCCTAAACCTACCCACTTCTAAAAAACATATAAAAGGCAAATACAAGTACATTCACAGGTATTTATTGCAAAAACTGACCAACAACTGTATAAAAGTATTAACTCATGTTGCATTCCAAGTCTTCTGAAGTCATACTTAATGTTTTAATCGCTGAGATGATGATCCCGCCGCTCTGTGAATGCGCTCATTCATATCTCATTCAAATAATACACACGACTCTTTAGCATGACGCATCAATTGGTCACAAGACACACAAGAGCCAATAACATTTTACAATCAAAGCTGACGTAATGACGCAATTGGTCACGAGACATACGAGAGCCAATGCAATTTCACTGTGAAACTTTTGTATTTTTAGAACGATTGTAGCCAAATATCTGTCGCAAGAACTATTAACCCAAAACGAACACTAAACATTGGCTTTATAGTAGCCAAATCAAACACAGAACCATGTTTAGCATGCCCGTAGATAAACAAGCATGTAGATAAACAATACATAAAAGCTCTAATCAAAGAATAATTTACACTAATTCCAAGTTCGCTGTTGAGATTTGAAAAAAGTTTGTAACGTTAGGTGTTTGTCGGATAGCGTTAAGTATGAATGAGCATATAACATACTGGTTTGCAGAGCCAAACAGCGTTGTCATTTGTTTACTTCCTTGCTACAACGTACAATTAACAATACGAACTATTACAGGAAAACACATCGCCGAAAAATAAATCATACTTACAGGTTGTGGCCCATAAACAGCTTCTATTTTTAAATCCATCTTTCAGGACAAGCCGTTGTGTGAATCCTGCATTGAACTTGCGAAGATTGTGGAAGCTTTCCTCCGTGAAATGTGCAGCGGGAGCTGTGCGCGCCCGTTGTGCATGATTCACACTGGCAGTGTTTGTCTCGCGCAGCTGAACCGCGGCTCGTGTATTGCAAATACAGACGAATATTGTCCATTATGTCACATTTTCCGGTCTTCTCCTCCGACCCCTGTCTGTCTCGTGCTTTGATTTATGATGGGCAGCATATAAATGCTGCAAATGCGACCGTGTTCCCCTCTGTCTCATACACACATGCATATAACATGTTGTATGTTAAACGCACTGCAACGCACCCCCGTCCCTAGGAAGGCTGAACAAAGTGGACCTGCAATCCGGATGAAAATAACAGTGTTTCGTCGGCATTGCGGAAACAATACTCCAGCCTACTAACTATACCACAACTACAAAGCTTCCCCATAACAATACAAAATGGCCTCACCCCCCTTATTCTCGGAGGAGGGGTTTATGTAAATATTGGGGCTGGTGATGTCACCAACCCTGGAGGAATGTCTGTAGTCCCTACCGGCCGTTTGCTGTAGTCCTTAGAAATTTATTTATTTAAAAGCAAATATCTCCCTTTGCTTTAAACTTTGAACGTTGTAACTTTGCAGATGTTTTTTATGCTCAAACAGCAACATTACACACTAGCTAAAGTTAGAAAAGTGAAATCGTGTTTTACCACCCCTTTAATGTTTTGTACAAGTCAGGATGGGCAATTAAGTGGCCGGTGCTTGGCAAGGTTTGATGGTTCTTCAGCAGTTTTATATGCAAAGTTCCAGATTTCACTTCTACTCCTCTCTTTATTAATTTGTTATGGACGTGTTGTGTGAGATTCAACTGCTGTATTCATTTTGTTCTATGCTGCCACATTTGCCAGTTTTGCGTCAGTTTGGGTAGCGCACTGCCACCTAGCAGCGAACTTCGGAACAGCAGCATATACCAAAATGAGCAAAATCGTGATATCATACTGTTTGAAATAAAATATATACCGGTATTTTCCCAGTAGGTATACCGCGCATCCCTATAAAGTTCATCTAGATCCTTTGCAAGGAGAAGAGTGTTTGTTTTGTGGTCTTCCAGAAACAGGTTTTCATATATTTATTGGTGTTCAAGGCTATTTGGAATTCTTGGTGTGTTAAGAGACTTGAGCTAGCCTGAGAAGCAAGACCCACATCAAGATGTTGAGTCTGGAAACTCACCATTGTCAGGGCTCAATCCGAGGGCCGGGATAAACGGTTGTCTTTCAAATTCCCTCTGCAGGCAATTGGATAGCACCATGAGCGCCACAACCAACCAGAGCAAAGAAGAAGGTGAAGCCGAGCTAACGTTAGTTGATAGACTTTCGCCGTATCCGGTCGGCAAAACTTCAAACACATCTTCTTTTCTTAAGAATGACTTCATGCCGTTCTTTGTTCTTTTCTCAAAGAAAAGCTTAACTCCAAGTCTTCAAGAGTCGCAGCCAAATCCGATTCAAAAGACCGCTGATTAATGTTTTATTTGGTATGGCAAAAATGGTAATTTGGTTGACAAGAAAGAGAAAATTTATGTTTAATAGTGATAATGATTTGAACATGTTCAGAGCTCTGGTAAAAAGTAGGCTGGTTAGTATTATGAAATGGTGAATGATACTGAATCTTTCTTTTTATGGGGTGTTGGAAATATTTTATGTCAACCCAGTGAAGAGGGGAGGTTGTGATGTATTGTTGTAAAAGAAGCTAATTTGATTTTTTAAATGTATTTTATTAGGAATATGTATTTATGAAGTAATGTGTTAAGTGTGGATGTATATTGTTACTGGATAGTTATTAAAGAGATGTTAAAAGTCTCTCTCTCTCTCTCTCTCTCTCTCTCTCTCTCTCACTCACTCACTCACTCATTCATTCACTCACTCACTCACACATACACACACACACACACACACACACTCACACTCACACTCACACTCACACTCTCTCTCTCTCTCTCTCTCTCTCACTCTCTCACTCTCTCACTCTCTCTCTCTCTCTCACACACACACACACACTTACACACTTCAAGGTCATCTTTTAAAAATTCAAATTAAATGTATAATTCAATCTTTTGCATACATGACCATCACATAAATTGCTCTCTATACACTACAATGCTTAATAGTTTGAGCTGTGAAAGTAATTTGGATAGCTTCGCTCAGATCGTTTGGTCTTGGGAAAATTCAATAAGAAATGTCTGAGTGTGTTATAAATGGATTTTGATATCAGACATTGGTGTCTTGGCAAATTTGAGCACAGTTTGGAGAGTTCAGTTTCTCAGGAGAAATACCTGAAAAGCAGGAGACTTGTATAAAAGTAATTTTATATTTTAAACATAAAAATACATGTATGCATTAAAATATATATTTATATACTTTCTTAGATATGTTATTCACCTTTTGTAAATACTGCAGGCATTAACATTTACTCCAAGAGTCTAAATCAATGCTGGGAACTTCTGTAACTATTTTTGCTTAATAAAATCAATTTATCTTAACTGGTTTTCTGAGTAACCAAGGTATAGTACACAAATCGTTTTACAGTAACAAAAATGTTAGTTAGGATATTTGTTAGGTTAGGTTTTACAGGATGGTAAATGTTCCCGGTCCACTGCTCATCCTTAACTGAAATAAATTTGTTGCACCAGTTTGCTCCACCAAACCTGAGAGATGACATTCTACAAATCTCCACGGCACATCTGCACCAGATAATCATCTTAAAAACTGCCACCTAAGAACCGTTTCCCAGTAGACTGCATATCTTCCTCCTCCTGCTGGATTTAAAATGCTCTGAGATTCCCAATGCAATTTTAAAAGATAGTGAGAGAAAGATTGAAATATGTGACAGGAGATGAATTTGGATGGTGAAGGGACCGATAACACCAGTCAGTAAATACACTGATTATCTGAACCGGGGGATTGAAGACTCTTGGTGGAAAATGCCGTCCACCATGATTTTGTACAGTAATTCACAATACTTTCAACAGTATAAAAATACTTTTCTCTTTTTTTGTAAGGTGAAATATACATTTTATTGACATGTTTTGATTCACCCTTTTGTATTCTTATAATACTTAAAGGGTTAGTTCACCCAAAAATGAAAATTCTGTCAGTAATTACTCACCCTCATGTTGTTCCAACCATGTAAGACCTTCGTTCATCTTCGGAACATAATTTAGTATATTTTTGATGAAATCTGAGAGCTGTCTCACTCCTCCATAGGCTTTCAGAGGGACTGAAACTTGATGGCCCAGAATAGTAAGTAAAAACGTCATTTAAGGAGTCCAAATGACTACAGTGGCTCTGTATTAAGTCTATCATGCGACAAAAATACTTTTTGAGCGGAAAAACAACAAAAATAACGACTTTATCACACTATTATTGTTGTTCAATTTGAGCCTCTGACGAGAGTTCGCGGGAGTGCCATGACGCATGCGCGAGAACTGAGATTACGGCGTTCTTCTTCTACTACTACTACTAGCTTTGACTGGCTGCTCACTCTTTCGGAGTATGGTTAATCTCAGTTCTCGCGCATGCGTCGTGGCACTCCCGCGAACTCTCGTCAGAGGCTCAAATTGAACAACAATAATAGTGTGATAAAGTCGTTATTTTTGTTGTTTTTCCGCTCAAAAAGTATTTTCGTCGCATGATAGACTTAATACAGAGCCACTGTAGTCATTTGGACTCCTTAAATGACGTTTTTACTTACTATTCTGGGCCATCAAGTTTCAGTCCCTCTGAAAGCCTATGGAGGAGTGAGACAGCTCTCAGATTTCATCAAAAATATACTAAATTATGTTCCGAAGATGAACGAAGGTCTTACATGGTTGGAACAACATGAGGGTGAGTAATTACTGACATAATTTTCATTTTTGGGTGAACTAACCCTTTAAAACTATACGTTCTGATTCTTTCTGCTCTTCTTCTCTTATTTGACCCTCCCTCCTCCTCTTTCTTTGTCTCCCCTCATTTGTGAGATATTAAATATAATATTTGATACATTTCAGCAGTGGAAAAGATGGACATTTTGTAAATGCATGACACATCCTATTAAGAAAATGTGAATAAGTGAACAACATGACTGCACAAGGCATCTTTCTCTTCTCTGTACATGTTCCATACCAATTCTCTGTTTGGACTAGAAATAAGTTTATGACTCAATGAACACCCCAGGAAACACAGCTAACAGGAAGACAAACCAAAATAAATAATCCCTCAAATTCCTGAACAAATATACACACCAGAATAGACCATTTAGTCTCTCTCTCCATTTGGGTTTTTCAATTCACTGAGTTTTACATCCGTTCGTTTTCAATTATTTTGAATTCCATATCCGGAGGAATTGTTCCTCTCCTATGTAAAAGTTTTGAACAGCCACTGTCCTGTCACGTACAATCCTGAAAAACTTTGCTTTAACTTTGTGCTCATTGCTATAGTGATTAATGATCATTTGACAAAATCATACCTAAATGCTTCAACATATCTTTACATTAATAAGCCAGTTCATCCAGATATTCCCAATTGACTGAATGGGAATTAGCTTTTCCTGCCTGGTTTTCCTGTTGGCATGGTAATGAGTGAGTTTATATTGTATGTTTCCTGTGTTTGGTTGTCGTGTTTATTAAACTGAGGTGATTGAGTGGCCTCACATGTAGCCGCAGTTAAACTAGAACTTAAAAATCTAATCAGGCACCATCAAAGCCTTAGTGTGCACTAGAAACAGGAGTTTAATGAAAAATCTCTGTCAAAAACCCATCACATAAAGTCAAATCAATTAACTACTTGATTGTCTCTCTTTCCATCTGAGCTTCTTCAGCAGGGCCTTGCATGGCCAGGAACCGTAGAGTTGCTGAGAATGCAGGCCTACTTCCTTACCATTGTACCCTAGAGCAAGACACTGTACCCTAGGTCTGCAATTTATGAACTGTAAGCAGTTTTGGATTAATGTAAAAATCTCTATAAAAGTAACCAAGCTTTCTCTATTTATGTCATCTGATATAATAGATTAAATAGTAGCCTATTATAAAATTATATATTCTGACAGAGCAAGAGTATATGGGTTAAAGGGTTAGTTCAGCCACAAATTAATATTAGCCCATGATTTACTCACCCTCAAGTCATCAGGTGTCTATGACATTCTTCTTTCAGATGAATACAATTGGAGTTATTAAAAAAAATCCTGGTTCTTCCAAGCTTTATAATAGCAGTGAATTGTTGTTTAATATAAGTCCATAAAAGTGCATCTATCCATCATCGGGGGGTTAATAAAGGCCTGCTGAAGCAAAGCAATGCGTTTGTGTAAGAAAAATATCCATATTTAAAACTTTATAAAGTCAATTATCTAGCTTCCACCGGATCACCTTCTGTATACAACTTACGAAAAAAGTGTAGGAAAAAAAGTGTAGGGCCTCTTGCAGTTTTAAATCTAGACATTTTTCTTACACAAACGCATCGCTTCGCTTCAGCAGACCTTTATTAACCCCCCAGAGCCGTGTGGAACAGTTTTATGATGGATAGATGCACTTTTATGGACTTAAAAAATTAAACAACAATTCACTGCCATTTTTATTATAACTCTATATTTTATTCGTCTGAAAGAATAATGTCATATACACCTAGGATGACTTGAGGGTGAGTAAATCGTGGGCTAATTTTCATTTTTGGGTAAACTAACCCTTTCATTTATGCGGATTCATGAATATGCAAATTAGCCCCGCCCCCACACACTCAAACAGCTCAGAAATGCAGTCAGCCAACTTACTGAGGTAAACGCTGCTCAATGGCGCTCTTAACAACTTCAGACACATAACGGTAATTAGTATAATTATCATTTTGCTTTAATTAATTATCAACTACATTATTAAACAGCTAATCATGTAATGTTTTCCCAATCCCTTTTGCCATCTCAGTCTGCCTTCAGTATCAGTCAGTATCCTTAGAAACGCTTTGAAGAACTTTATCGTAATTTACATCACATAATTCACCCGCTATATTGCTAAATCTATACGATTTTTCGTATCAACAGATACCGGGATAACCTGGCTTCTCTTGAGACTCTGCTTCAGAAAATAGTTAATGATATGCTAATGTCAGAAACACCAGCGATTTTAAACTGGTTGTAAATTTTAAGACTTTTGAGTCTTTGGTTCACTGCCGTTATAAAGAGAAAATCCTAGACAATGGTGTTGTTATTTTTTTTATTTTATTTTATTTTTTTTATTTATTTGTCAGGGACAATGCAGCGCACATTATTACATACATAATTATCATAGACAAAGCCATAACAAAAAATGTGTAGATGTGTTGCATAAAAGGTTTCTAGCCGATAGGCTAATTTGCAACCCCAGTCCCTGGTCAGGCCTTTCTAAAAACAAATACCTAATATATTTACACAACCACATTACACAAAACAACACATCACATCCAACACAGACGACAGCTCAATGTTCACATATTTGATTTTCTTTCAGCCAGTGTTTCACCTTTCTATTAAAAGTTTTCAGGTCTGTTTCTGTTTTGATTTCCGTTGGTAAATCATTCCAAAAATGGGTCCCTATCACTGAGAAACTTGACTGGCCAAAAGTAGTGTTGACTTAAGAATTTGCACATGGTTTGTCTTAAAGCATATTAAAAACATCACGTAGACATATAAACAACAATAAAAACTTGATTTTCACCACAAGGGGCCTTTAAAATAGCCTAGAATATGCACCAATCATGTTAATAGTTTGTCGCCATCTGCCAGTGCACTTGAGGTAATGCATTGCATTGAGGGGGAAAAGGTCTGACTAAATCTCTGGTAGTGAGAACAATTATAGAGTTTAAAAAAGGTCTCACTTGTCTCACTTTAAAACACTAAACATGTATTATACCATTTTATGTAGGCTATTTTATTTTTATTTTTATGAAATATAAATTATTAAATGATATTATGCACTGTAAGTGCCTGAGCTTGACCAGAGCATAAAGTCTGTCATACACTTTCATATAGAAACACTTTCCTAAATTTCAAATAAGTCATATCATTTTGTTTTATTTATTTTCATTTTTGCTGAGCAGAAGGCACTGCAGTGGTTCCACTTCTGCTGAGGTAAAACAAAAAACAAAACGATAATAGTAATAATCATTCATTCATTCATTAATAAGAATTGTTGTTATGTGCAGTTAATTTTTCTTAATCTTTCAGTTATGATAAAATGTCCCATTTTTTTCCAGGACTGCATTACAGTATGCATAGCATTAGCACTAATGGTCTCTAAGATTAGCCTTTAGGTGTACAATGTTTTTGGGAATACAGCCCTAGTGGATTAATATCCTACCAGGTGTGTCACCAAATCTGAATCGTTGAGTGAGATATTTTTTCATTATGCTTCAAGAAAGTTAATCTTTTTTATTTTAACTTTATCATATGGATACCATGGATATATTTTTTTTATTACAAAATATATCCCAATAATGATAATCAGACCAGAAAATTTACATTCATGTCAGATCATCTTAGTATATGTCCCTTTTTGCTTATTCCTTGACAGTGATAAGAATCTGTTTCAAAAAGCTTTATGCCATGCTACGAGCCCTTGCTCACACATACATGTAGAACTATTTCAAACAGCATCTAAACCACAAAAACAGCGACTTATGATAGCAGATAGGTATTCTTTGCTATTATATTATATTAATCATATATAATAATTAGAGAAAAATAATTTTCTTCTTATTGTATATCGCATCATATTTAATATACAAATTGAAATTGTGCTTGCTACACTTATTTGCACATTTAGTTCAAATGAATGTTTAGAGTCATATGCTATACGTTGTCAGTCCAAATCCGATTATTTGTGTATCTGATAGGAATCTGATCTATAATGATTGACTGTCCACACACTGCCCACATTATTTTCATTTCAGGAGGGTCAGAATGAAGGTTGAAAATAATCGTTTTTCTGTATAAATATTTTGTTTTGTTTTTTGTGCAAAAAAATAAAAAAAAAACTTTATTAATATTTTATTTTATTACTTAATTTTTCACTTTATTAACATGTGAACATCAAGGAACACATTAAAATATATATACTTTTAAATCCATGTCATCATGACCCCTTTAACTTAAATGTAACTTTGACTTTTTAAATGATGTGCCATCCAGAAGCAGGGTGTGTGTATCAGACTGTATGTTTGTTAAGAATGTATTGAAGGATGTGTTCAGAAGTTTGTATGAAATTATAGGATTGGTCGGACCACAGTGAGTTAAATCCTTTGTTAGATTGCTGCAAAACACAACAGTGCACTTTGGACCAACTTAAAAAATACTCTAATTTGTAGCATAGTGTATAAGTTTTTCTCAAATTATATTTTAGATTTGGTTAAAAATACCTTACATTTTTATTTAATATTAATAAAAGAAAAAAAAATTATTTTCCAAAGACAAAACATTCAGACGAATTAAAAAGCTTTATTATAAATACCATACACTGGAAAAAGTGTGTTGGATTTACATGATTTAATTATGTACATCAGTTCCACATGAATCTATAAAGTAACCCAAACATAATTTGTACATGTAACATCATTGTTTGTTATTGTGAAGTCACCAAATCAAGTAGACTCAAAGTGATTTTATATGATTACATGACAGGATTTCATTTGTTTATCTGAATATTTTTTTGTTGTCAGTTCACTGAATTACAATATAATAATAACTGTTAGTGAGCAATAGAACATACTATGTTAAATGCTAAATCTGCTCCTTAAAGGGATTGTTCACCGAAAAATAAAAAAATACTCTCATCATGTACACACCCTTGTGCCATCCCGGGTGTATACAAAAACAAAGATTTGTGAAGTCCATAATGCAAGTGAACTGTGCCACTCAGCACCTGTTAACTTCCATTATTATGGACTCGCAGAGATGGATTATTTTCCTAAAAGTCTTTGTTTCTGTTTATCTGAAGAAGAAAGTCATATACATTGGGGATAACATGTGTGAGTAAATGAGAGAATTTTCATTTTTGTGTGAACTATTCCTTTAAGTATCAATACAAAAATCATACTATTTAAGTCTTTACCCATCGTCAGCCTAAATGCTTCACTTATAAATGTAACTAAAATTGTTCTAAATCGCAACATAACTGAACAAGATACATTATCAAGTCCCCTGCTTTTCTCATCTTGCTCAAAAACAGAAAAAAAACAATACTTTATTTCAACATTTTTACTCTCCCCATTAAGTCACATGCAAACCATGCTGGGAAGTAACTACACTTGTCAACACGCAGTCAACATCAAAAATAACTTTTGAGTACTTGATTGGTTAACATTCGCCCTACAAAATGTAACAGTTGATTACACATTTTAGAGAATTACATTCATTTAAAAAAGCACAAAAACATGATTTTCAATTAGACCAATATAAAAAAAATAATACAATTAAATAAATGACAGTATTTTCTCTTTTTATACACATATTTCAATATAATTTGAATAACTATTGCTTACCTTTCTAAATATTGGTGAAATTTCATGCATGCCATATGAATTTAATAAATGTATTGTGGCATGTGCGCTCTATTGTTTATGAGAGTGCTGCTGCCTGACTCTTTAGCATGTCTTGGCATTATGCTTTGTTATGTGAATTTCTTTACATTTTCGTTTAAGTGTAAAGAGCTGTTGTATGGCATTGTGCTGTATAATTCCCAAAACATAAGTTTTTGCCAGCAGAACCCCTATAACAAATATTATTAACTTGTAGTGCCCATAATGTTAACCTTTCATATTATAATGTAGTTTAGGTCTTTGCATGTTTCTGATGTTATTTTTCTAATTCTTATATGTCAGTGTACCTTTTTATTAGATTATTTTATTCTAATAAAGGTTTTCTTATTAGGTTTACAAAGTTTAAAAAAAGTAAAATCATAAATTGACAATCAAGTTAAATTCTGTTTTAAAACAATATTACTAATAATACAAATAATTATGATCATTGTGATAACTTTTGAACAGTAGTAAATTGTCATGGAATTGGGAAATACTGACAAGCATTGTGGCAATACAGTATAAGCTCTACCATAAGACAAATCCATATTTCTTAATTTCAAAATGTTTTATGCCATACTAATACAACTTGCTTTAAAAATGTCTTTAAAACGTGAAGGAATTGGCTGAAATCATATATTGTGTTTTAATAGGATTTCATAGTATTTTATAGTATCTAAATGTTTGCATGATTTTGGAAGACTAAACACAAAGATGAAAAAACAAACATTTACATTGATGCTTCTATCCAAAGTATCTTAAAGAGCATTTAAGATTAAAAAGAAATCTTGATAATTTCATAGATCCATAACTGTTACTAGCACTATGCTCTACCAGTTGAGCTACAGTACATGATTTTTGTGCATTATTGAGAAATTTGACATTGTATCATTGCTAAAAACACAAATACAAGCATAAAAATACCTAATAAAATTCAGTATTCTTGATGTTAAATGAGGATTGATCCAAACGTGAATGAAGCATTGTTGTTTGTTAAGTAATATGTTAAGCAAATTTTCAATTTTCCTCATTCTCTTTGAACTAATCAGCCCTTATTTTATTTAGGACATTTCCTGGCCCTCAAGGCAAGCACTTCCATCCTTTTGATCGGATGTTTCCTGATTGCTCTGTGACTGGAAGGCACTAACAGCTTTCTTCATTTTCATCATTTTCAGGGCAACACTTAGCATTCGCATCTTTCTCTCCTCCATAATGCGGCGCTCCCTTTCGAGCAATTGTTCTCCTTTAGCAATCTTTTCCAGGAGAAGAGTTTCTTGTTTCATTTTCTTGAGTCCAACAATGCGCTCCTCAAAGCCAGGACTCTTCTCTTCCTCCTCAGTTTTGATCAGGATTTCGAGATATTCGGCTGTGGAGAGAGATTTTGGCTTCAGTGCAATCTCATCCAGTCTTCTTAGGCAATCTGAGGACAGTTTGATCAATTTCGTTAATTTGTGCTCAATTCCATAGAGTTGTTCCTGAAGTTCATCAAGTATTTGTGTAGAGTCCATAAACTTTCCTTTTGCCTTCATGAAGTTGTCTTTCAGCTCTTTAATGGTTTTTTTCTCTATTTTTGTTTCATAGGTCCACATGAAGTTTTCCTTTGAATGAGCAGAGTAATGGCAGTTTTCAGGGCAGATAATGCAGTAGCCATCCTCCATCACAGCACAAGTTTGCACAGAATCTTCTTCAGGGAGGAAGCAGTTGGAGTGACATGTGAAGAAGCAGGTGTTGCAATTCATGGTAAAACAGTTTACAGGGGATCTTTTTGCATTCATCACCTCTACATCTTGCTCAAAATCCTCATTTTGTGCCATGTTCTCACTCTCATTTTCCAAAAATTGCTTGAATTTTTGTATCTCACTCATTTTAGAGAGCCCAGCAGTTATTTGAGGGGTTAGACTTGCCATGGCTTTCTCAAGGCGCTCTCGTT
Source organism: Gobio gobio (assembly GCF_949357685.1). Taxonomy (NCBI): domain Eukaryota; kingdom Metazoa; phylum Chordata; class Actinopteri; order Cypriniformes; family Gobionidae; genus Gobio; species Gobio gobio. Next base: position 51,336,348 of record NC_137102.1, read on the forward strand.
CCTCCAAGACCTTTATAGTCATTGTCAGATCTTTACTTTCATTGGCTCCCACTGTCTTGAAAAAAGCCTTCATCTGTTTAAAGGTTTTGTCCCAGACAAGCTTGGTCAGTTTGTCATCTTCATCATCATTATCATCTGAATCATTGTCAGAGGTTGTAGGCTCTTCTTCTTTTTTGTCTGCATACACAGCGGAGTTGTTGAAACTAAAATGGGTGGGTTCTCCCTTTTTATTTATTTGACAGGGCAGCTCTGCTGCTTTGATGGCTTCTAGAACTGGGATCTTTTTACCATCTGCAAATGTCACCATAATCATGATGTTCTCTGCAATGTCTTTGCCAAAAATGGACAGGATTGAGTCAAAGATGTACCTCTGATTGGCACTCAGGCGGGCAAGAGAGGCCTGGACAACAAAGCAGACGGCATCAATGTGATCGATTCCCAAAGGGCTACAAAGAAAGCTTTTGACCTGCTCTGTAATCAGTTTATCATGAGCGATTCCTCTTGTATCCCCAAATCCAGGTGTATCTACGATTGTGAGGGAATAGGGAATTTGAAAGCCAGGCTGATTGTACAGCTCATAAGATGAGACATTATATGTCTGACTTTCAGCCTGTGAGCGATTTGTCACTTCATGGATTAGTTTGAAGCGATATACATCCTGCCACTTTACGCCCAGTATGTAATTGAGCATCACATTGACCAGCGTGGTTTTTCCTGCACCCGTCGATCCTACAAGAAGAATTACTTTGTTTTTCACATCCTCAACCTTTCTTCCAAATATATACTGATTAAAACTTACAGTCTCTTCCACTTTTTTGTGTAGTTTCAGTGTATGTATTGATGGATTGCCCTTTTTTATTCGTGAAGATTGATTCAAGAACAACTCACTCCCATCCTTATTTGATTGTTTACCCTTAAAACTGGCTGAAAACACGGTTTCAGAGCTGGAGAGACTCTCTCCATCATTTCCACAGTTTGCAAAAACTCTGATTGTGTAAACTGTGTCTTCTTTCAATCCCTGAAGAGTGCACTCCCTGTTTGTAGATTTCACAGACTTCCATGGCTTTTCATTTTCCTGATCCTTGGTGCATTCTCTGTATTCCAACACGTATCCAGTGACCAGAACATCCTCACCCACAGATGTAGGAACATCCCAGGCTACAGTTGCTGACTCAGATTCTACTCGTTTCACTATAGGTGCCCCTGGAGGAGCACATGGACGAGTCTTGAAGAATGATGTTGTGTCACTTGTCAGACTTACTCCTGGACGACACACTGCCTTACAGGTGAAACAATATTCCTTATGTGGTTTTAACTGTTTGACAGTGACCTGATCAGAAACCCCATCAGTAAACACCTCTGTCCATTCAGAGCTCTGTGCAGACTGATATGAAATGCAGTATGAGACCACAGAACTAACACCGTGGTCAGGAGGTGTGATTTGCAGATGTATGCAGTCATGCTCAGCACTCAAGAAGACTGGTTTTGGGGGTTTTGAGGGGAGCTTGTACTGTGAGTTTATGAGTCTCCCCCTTTCATAAACATGAATTGAGGAGGCAGTGATGAGTTCATCCGGGATTGATGCAATGCAGAATTCAATGTTCCTTCTTCCTTTATTGGCTTCTTTGAAATCTAGGAAGGCCTGTATGTTTTCCCTGGTAAGTGTAGTTACATTTCCAGAGGAAAACCATTTCTCTGTCTTTATTGAGGAGTCTTGATCATAACTTTCTTGCTCTCCATTGTTGCATGATTGTTTTTTCAGGTAATTCTCCAAGTCTGAAATGTACAGTTCCTTTTCATTTAAGGAGGAAAGTGCAAAAGCTATCACATAGTTATTGGATGCTTTCAAGACAACCTTGTCCAAGTCATTGCTGGATGAAAGAACAGGGACTTCTTTCATGATTTCGAGGTAAGATCTAACCACATTCATCTCTCGCTCTCGTTCATTTAGATACTTGTTTACCTGAGCACCCTGAAATGGGGATCTTTCTTTGTCATTGAGAGCATCAACAAGCTCTTGTTCTTCTTTTCCTCCACCCCTTATAGATGGAAGAAGCCTGCAGAGATGTTTTTGAAAAACAGTTTTGTACTCTGAGCAGAGGTCCTTAAATTTTCTGATTTTAGTTTTGATTTCAGGGAATTGAATGGCGACATTGTCCTTCATCAGGTCTTGACATTGAATGTCACAATTATCCAGTTCATCCATGATCCGTTGGGCACGTCGTACTAGGCTTACACTGATCTCTCTGACTATCTGAGCAGCTGCTGAATCTAGTTTTTTCAGAGGGTAAAGCCACACGGTCATGGGCACAGCATTCTCTCCATGTTCTCCCAGCAGTTTTGGCAGCTCTGAGTACACCTTGATGGCATCTACATATGAAACCGGATTGTTTTCCAGAGCAAAATCTCCATGAAAAGTGCAACTGAATTTGTTCATTTTCTCTTTTTCCGATTCACTCATTTTCAAAGATGCTTGACCTTCAACTGATATTAAAGGTATATTTTTGATTGATGCTTGGAGGTTTCCTTGTATCTCTTGATGATTTTCATTGGATGAAACTTCTTGGTCAAAAATAAAGAACGCTTGAGCTCCATACAATAGAGCCGTAACAACATGTGTGGCCGAGCCCTCCTGAAATATATTGCAATGCTTTACATTCCCTGCTCCAAGATGTTCCATAGTTAACTGCTCAAAACGTGCCGTTGTCCGATACTGTAAGGTGACTCGAGATTGATGTTTGGACTTCTTTTTATCATTTAAAAATGCAGCTGACCCTTTCACGCTAACTAATCCACACAGAAAGCTGGCTTCAAGAGATGCAGAAACATTCAACGCTTGTACTTTGTCTTCACTTGAATCTGAGGCAATGATTTTGAAGTCAGTGTTTGGCTGTGGCCGTACATTGATATTCTTCTGCAGCATCTCAGCATCCCAAAGAGTTATTCCTTGGGAAAATGTTTATATTAGTCATTAGTTACCCCAAAGGTAAAACATAAAATCTAAGTAATAAAATAGACCATTTTGATTGTTTTTTATTACCTGGAATGAGGACATCTCTTCGGCAGTCATAAAGCATTCCCAACTGAAAAGGTCGGCCAAGACAAGCCAGTTCAATGGTTTCAGAGTCAGACATCTTTCTAGAGAAAAGGTCTTGGATTATAATTTTTTTGTAAATGTTAAACACAAAAGTATACAACATTAGAAACAAAATGTCTAGGTTACTATTGTAACCCCTGTTCCCTGAAGGAGGGAATGGAGACGTTATGTCAAAAGTGAACTGACAGATTGGGATCTCGCCTGAGAGCCCAATCCCCTTTGAGTGTAAACTAAACAAGCCAATGGACATCTTCACTATCATGGCCTCTTCACTATCTTTCATTGGAGAAAAGTGAAGCCGCCGGTGTCTGAATATGACGCTGACATCTTGTGCTAATTTAGGACCTGCATCTGTGCAGTAGTGACCTCGGAACCTGAGTCTGCACAGTATAAAGCAGGAAGTAGAGCCGTGATTTCAAAACCCGACCACACTCCCATAGTTTCTGTTCGTACAGTTTACTGCAGAACAACTCATTGTGTCTGTGTGAAATAAACAGTTGTGGACAGCTCCAACCTCCTCCCGAAAATCAACAAAATAGTCTGTTTGTGCCTCAGTGGCTACTTCACTCTGAGAAGCTGTCAATCATGACGTCAAGCCCTCGTTTTTATAGCATCAAATAACTAACTAAAACCAAACTTATTTTAAAAATACGAACTCTTGAACTTACATCAGCTTTAAAATGACATAAAGTTAAGTGTAATTTGATTGTTTAGTGTGTCTTGTGTCCCATTAGAATACTAGGAGGGGGCTGGATTTATGAGCTACACTATGAACAAACACCTTGGGCGATTGAGACGCTTTGGCTTCACTTACCAGGACGTGTGCAGCACACTTGGTTTTCGCTGAGGAGGTGAGCTGGAGACCCGGGCAGTCAACGGTGGTACAGCAATGGTGGCGATGGGATGTAACATCTCAGTTCCCTCCTTCAGGGAACGGGAGTTACAATAGTAACCAAGAACATTCCCTTTCAGTCAGTCACGTTCGACGTTATGTCAGAAGTGAACAGACGAATTGTCATCTCTACCAAAACGCCTCTATTGCTGCCCCTTCCAGTGGCCTGCATAAGCTCCACCCGCACCTGCTGGGGACGGAAGATAGGACAGGGCTTAACACAGAGAAGGTCAATCACTGCTGTTCCTTCTGACCCATACAGAGAGACTATTGGATAACACTGGGGAGGCGTGCCATTTCCAAGCGGAAAGGAACTCTATGATGACAACATCCTACCAGTAAGGAGGTGTCAGGTGGAAATTGCACACATGGACTGACCATTGGGAAGGTATCTGTGGTAGATTCAGCCTGGTTAGGGTGAAGTTGATACCGAGCAGAGAGGCAGAGCGGAGTCTGCTTAGGAAAAGACACAGGCTCGTCGGCAGGGCAGTCATACCATGGAAGAATACACATATGGGATCGCTGTAGGGATCAAAACATATGGGCACCTAGCTTAGCACGGGGGTTAACCACTGGTGCACAAAAGAGTGTTAGTTCTGGCGTCAGACATCTCCACCAAGTCTGATTGCCACAGGATGTTTGAAGGAACGGGGTTCGCCAGCTGGGGAACTCACCTGAGCAGCAAGATAGTGCACATATCCTGTCTTAAGAGGGGAATGGCCCAGCAAGCGAGACACCGAGCAGGTCTCTGTGATTACTGGCTACTGGAGGTGAGTACATGGGAGGACACTGGCTCTACACGAAGATTATAAAATCTGGTAAACGTGTTGGGTGTTGCCCAGCCCGCAGCTCTACAGATGTCTGTCAGCGAGGCACCGTGCGCCAACGCCCAAGAGGAAGCAACACTCCTGGTAGAGTGCGCTCACCCCAAGTGGACACGGCAGGTCTGGTACGCCAAGACGATGGCATCCACTATCGTGTGGGCCAACCTCTGCTTAGAGACAGCCTTTTCCTTCTGCTGGCCTCCATAAGACAAAGAGCTGGTCTGAGGTACTAAAGCTCTGTGTTCGGTCCATGTACAGGTTCAAAGTGCAAACAGGACAGAGCAGAGCAAGGGCTGGGTCTGCCTCCTCCAGTGGCAGCGCTTGCAGGTTCACCACCTGGTCCCTGAAAGGAGTGGGGGGAACCTTAGGCACGTATCCGGTCGACGTGAGAGTCAGCCGGCCTGAATTTGAGGCATGTTTAATTGACCGAAAATGCCTGCAGGTCCCCTACCCTCTTGATCGAAACCAACGCAGTCAGGAGCACCATTTTTAACGACAGGATTTTCAGCTCAGCTGACTGCAGTGGTTTAAAGGGTGCAATGCCGTTAGCACTATGGAGAGGTCCCAAGAGTATACAAGGTGAGGGTGAGGAGGATTTAGCCTTCTCGCACCCCTCAGGAACCTGATGATCAAGTCATGCTTTCCAACAGATTTACAGTCTACTGCATTGTGAGGTGCAGCAATAGCGGCAACATACACTTTCAGGGTCGAAAGGACACAGCCTTCGCTCCTACTCTTCCTGCTGGAAAGAAAGCACAGCTCTGATCGAGCATCTTTGGAGGTCTTCTCAGTGAGAAAAACACAGCTCTACAAACAGGTTCCACTTCAAGGCGTAGTCATACCTCGTAGAGGGGTGGATCACCTAAGTCCTCTGCGTCCCATCCAGAGACAAGAGGTAGCGAGTCTAACTTCATACCGAGAATAGAGATTCTGCATGGGGAAGTTTGCTCTTTTCCCAGTTGACCCAAAGCCTCAGATGACTGAGGTGCTGGACCACCAAATTCCTGTGTTCGCACAACTGCTTTTGCGAGTGGGCCAGTATGAGCCGAGGTAGTTGAGAATCCAAACACCCTGCTCCCTCATTGGAACCAGGGCCGCCTCCACAACCTTCGTAAAGATGCGAAGTGACAGGGCCTGTCCGAAGGGGTGGACTTTGTACTGATAAGCCCGAGCCTTAAACACAAAGCATAGGAACGATCTGTACCTGCAGGAGAGCCATGGCATGCAGGGCAGAAGCGACCTCTCCTGCGGCTCGCCTCGGCCATCAGAACAGATGAGAACTTACAGGCCTTGGACAGGAGATGCAGATTAGTGCTCTGTGGACACAACTGCATTACTACTGCATGTTCCGAATAACCGTTGGCTGCCCCGAGGTAGCAAGGAGGGAAGAGGCACCAGCTTGTTTTCGGGCAGAAAACGGTACCACGATCTGGTAACCTCTTCATCCACCTCTGGGAAGAATGGTACTGGGGTGGGGCAGTGATGGTCAGCATGGGCCGCCTCCAGATACCAATCATCCAGCCTTGAGTGTTCGAGACATGGTGGCCACTCGAACCCGATGCTCTCAGCGGCCCAGGAAAGCATGGCCATCAGCTCTTGATCGGACTTGATCAACGCTACTCTCCCCAAAGGAGGGCAGCGCAGCGCAGCTGGGTCTTCATCTCCAGAGGATTCTAGCCCACCCTCCGATGCAGCAAGGAACCCCGAACAAAATGGCTGGTCCCCCATGTGAAGGACCAGCATTCTCCTCCGGAAGCTCCACAGCAACATGCAGCATCACACAGACCAAAACAAAACTAAAACAGACATTGTGACACAGACTGCACATTTCAAAGTAGAATAACTGGCTGTGGCATTGTTTTTTCTGAGAAAGAAGTAGGTGAATTTAGCATGTTTCCTACATATCTGCGAGCATATTATGGTATTTTTATGCTTTAGTTAAGTGAAAAACTTATATACAACACCTTTAAATATGCAAGGCAGTGATTGTGACTGTCAGACAGGGCCAGGTAACGACCGCATCCAGTGCTTCCTCTTTTAGGGAAATAAGCTATTTTTGGGTGCTGAAGCGCACAGGAAATGGTCACGCACAGGTTGCAGGGAATAGTGCAGTGTGCAATGAGTTCTCTGATGACTGTTGAAACAGCAGCAAATGCTCTTTCAGATTGTGACCACCACTGCAGTGCCATCACACCAACACCACACAAGCAGAGCTTCTTCCTGACTCGTAGAATATCATTCGATGATGATTGCAGAGCTGAACAATACAAGCGCTCGCTCTGAAGCGAAAAGCTGAATGTGCGATTACACTCACTCTTCTTTATATACCCGCTTCACAGGGCGGAGTTCGCAATGCAAATCTTGCACGCCAACGTCCATTGGCTCATTTAGTTTAATTACACTTGAAGGTGATTGGGCTCTCAGATGAGATCCCAATTCGTCAGTTCACTTCTGACGCAATGTCGAACATAATGACTGAAAGGGAACATACATTTTAAAGAAGTTGTAGAGCATTCATTGGGCCATCCTCAAATATGGGTAAAATAATCTTAAAATAAAATAATAAAATAATCAACAGTGCTGGTATATTTAGTGCTGGAACTATTGATTTATTTATTTTTTCAATTGTATACCATAACTAATCTATGCATTAACCTGAGGGTATCTGAGCAGTTTGGGAACAATACTGCTTACTAGTTGAGAAATCTGAAAAAATGCTTGTTTCATTAAAACCATTTAAAAATGTGCTCTAAAACACAACATTTGGATTCCTTAGGACATATGGGTACCTATTTTAGAACCCTGTTCAATCATATTGTCTCTCAGGCATTATGTTGATGTAAAATTCAAAATTCTGCATTTTACTAATGTGTTGGTGTAGCAAGACCATGCTCAGTAAGTGTCATTATGATGACGCTCTGAGGTTACCTGATTTAAAAAAAAAAAAAAAAAAAAAAAAAAAAATATATATATATATATATATATATATAATCAAAATAGTTAAAAATGCTTGTAACATTTAAATCAGTCTTATGTCGTGAGTATGGTGTCTTTAGATTGCTTCAGTCATGCAGAGTACAATTATAAAACTTTTGCCATGTTTTGCTTATTTTCTGTCTGCCATTTTAAATTGTTTGGTTACTTTTTCAAACTCCTCCAACATTAATGGGATTGTTATCAAATATGTGTTAGATCGTCTTTACACCATGCTAGTGAAAATGTATTGTTTAGTGATAATGTTTTTGATTAACCAAACGATGTGATGCATGGATGATTCCATCGTAAGGACGTTAAAGAAGAGCTGCAACTACAATAGCAGTCTGCTATGAATCTGCAAAGTGATATGTTGAATGTGTTTCACATCATAGCTTTATGATGGAATACTTTGTTGATCAATCAGCATCAGGACCAGAGCTATCTGTTTTATAATCTGTATTATAGAATTAATTAGTGAAAGTGTTTTGATAAAATAATGTTATTCAAATGAATTAATTGCCAGTCAAGTAAAAAAGCAACCAGACAGAACTACACAAATATTGACATCTTGAGTAATATGCTGTAAATCAAGCAACAATAATCTATTTATAAAAGACAACATAGTTACCGTAATGCAGCTTATCAGGTCATTCACTAAGATACCTGCAAAAAAAGGGGAGAGACAAGTGAAGAACAAGTGCCTGTTATGAGCTAGAACAGTGTTTCAAATAGCATTTGCATTGCATTTCTATAATTTAATACTGACTCTATCTATCTATCTATCTATCTATCTATCTATCTATCTATCTATCTATCTATCTATCTATCTATCTATCTATCTATCTATCTATCTATCTATCTATCTATCTATCTATCTATCTATCTATCTATCTATCTATCTATCTATCTATCTATCTATCTATCTATCTATCTATCTATCTATCTATCTATCTATCTATCTATCTATCTATCTATCTATCTATCTATCTATCTATCTATCAATCTATCTATCAATAAATAAAACAAAGGAACAATAGCTGTCACTGGTGCGATGTCCTTTCCAAAGGTACTAATACGTACCATTTAGGGACTAATATGCACTCTTAAGGGAACATTCCACTTTTTTTTTGAAAATAGGCTAATTTTCCAACTCCCCTAGAATTAAACAGTTGAGTTTTACCGGTTTCGAATCGATTCAGCCGATCTCCGGGTCTGGCGGTAGCACTTTTAGCATTGCTTAGCAGAAATCATTGAATCTGATTATACCTATTGGTGTCACCTTATGGGGTAAGTTGTCACTGTAGGAAACTGCTGTTAATTGACAATTATTTGAGAACAATACTTTGTTTAGGACCCACTTTATATTAGGTTGCCTTAACTACTATGTACTAACATTTTAATTAATCATTTGATACAATGCACTTATTGTGTACATGTTTTTACATTGTACTTACATTTTAAAAAATACCTGCCTGTAATTACGTCTGTAATTAATTTTTGTAGTTACATTTGTAATTACACAGTTGGCACTTCCCTTACACCTAACCCTACCCTTAAACGTACCCATACCACCACACCTGTCCCTAACCCTACCCGTTTCCCACCTCAATATCAGCAAAAATGTTTTGCAATACAATTTGAACACAGTAAGTACATTGTACTTATTTTTTGATGTAAGTACATAGTACTTAAGGCCACCAACCCAATTGCACTTTATTTACATTTAACAAAACATGAGCAGATACAAAAACATAGACTTGGCTTGACTAAACTTGACTTGACACAACATGAACTAAACTATAGTTACTCTATAGAGCAGGAGCAAACTCACCAAACAACGGGTTACAACATCAATACTAGGTGCATGACAAACATATGAGGGTTTAAATACACAAGGACTAATGATTAAGACAAGGGACACCTGTGAACAATCAAGACAATGAACCAATGACAGAACAGAACTAAGAACCCACAAGACTAATTGAACCAATGACAACATGACACAAGATCACATGAAGACATGGGAATCACATGTGACAACCTGGGGTCCGTTCTTTGTACCTCGCTTAATACATCTGAGATGATTTGACAGATCCCATATTCTTTTAATCGTGATAACTGATGTCTGGCTAATTTGGTTCTTCAAACGAATTTGCGGATTGGATTTAAATATCTGGATTAAATTATCTAAGATCACTGCGCGTTCTTGTTTTCCCTGAATAGGGCAGATGCATCGATACTCGAAACCATGATCAGTAATGCAGCAATTGGCTGGCGTCAAGACAGCAACGTAATGACATCATATAATTAAAGGTGTGGTAAACCACGATTTCACTATTCTAACTTTAGCTAGTGTGTAATGTTGCTGCTTGAGCATAAACAACATCTGCAAAGTTACAACGTTCAAAGTTTAAAGCAAAGGGAGATATTTGCTTTTAAAGAAATCAATTTCTAAGGACTACAGCAAACGGCCGGTAGGCGACTACAGACATTCCTCCAGGGTTGGTGACATCACCAGCCCCAATATTTACATAAACCCCTCCTCCGAGAATATTAAATAAAGGGGGGGTGAGGCCATTTTGTAGCGCTGCATTGTTGTGGTATAGTTAGGCTGGAGTGGTGTTGCTGCAATGCCGACGAAACGCTGTTATTTTCATCTGGATTGCAGGTCTGGGGTACTTGCTTTGTTCAGCCTTCCTAGGGACGGGGGTGCGTTGCAGAGCGTTTAACATACAGCAAGTTATATGCATGTGTGTATGAGACAGAGGGGAACAGGTCGCAGATATATGCTGCCCATCATAAATCATGAGACAGACAGGGTCGGAGGAGAAGACTGGAAAATGTGACATAATGGACAATATTCGTCTGTATTTGCAATTCATGAGCCGCGGTTCAGCTGCACGAGACAAACACTGCCAGTGTGAATCATGCACGACGGGCTCCCGCTGCACATTTCACGGAGGAAAGCTTCCACAATCTTCGCGAGTTCAATGCAGGATTTGCACAACGGCTTGTCCTGAAAGCTGGATTTACAAACAGAAGCTGTTTACGGGCCACAACCTGTAAGTCTGATTTATTTTTCAGCGATGTGTTTTCCTGTAATAGGTTAATTGTACGTAGTAGCAAGGAAGTAAACAGATGACAACACTGTTCTGCAAACCAGTCTGTTAAATGCTCATTCATACTTAACGTTATCCGACGAACACCTAACGTTACAAACACCTAACGTTAAAATCTCAACAGCGAACTTGGCATTAGTGTAAATTATTCTTTGATTAGAGCTTTTATGTATTGTTTATCTACGGGCATGCTAAACATGGTTCTGTGTTTGATTTGGCTACTTTAGTAAAGCCAATGTTTAGTGTTCGTTTTGGGTTAATAGTTCTTGCGACAGATATTTGGCTCAAGTTCAAGTTCAAGAGTTTTATTTGTCACATACACAGTTATATACACAATATACAACTGGCAGTGAAATGTAAACAGGTCCGCTCCATGGACAGTGCAAATAACAGTTACAAGAAATTAAAATAGAAATAGAATAAAATTAGAATAAAAAGTATTAACATAAGTAGAATTATAAATAAATCAAGTAAAAGATAAAAATAGGAAATAAGATTAAAAAAAAAATATATATATATATATATATATATATCGGCTATAATCGTTCTAAAAATACAAAAGTAACAGTGCCATTCAGTAGCGATCACTATAGATCCGCATATAGATCCGCAGTCTTTACTCTTGAGGACTGAACAGGTTCTGCTCGATCATCTTCACTAAAATGTTCTGGGTCTGATTCGGCTCATATTGGTATGGTCATTATGGTATGGCCATTGTTTCTAATACTGACCAAAGCACAGCCTCCGGTAAAGGTAAGGGGAGTGGCGTTTCCTACAAACGTGCACTGCCGTTAGCGAATCACAACACACTGGGCCAGCTAACCAATCTGAGCCCATTGCGTATTTTTGAGGGACTGGCTTCATACAACCCGGAAACCATCAGACCGTTTTACAAGGAGGGACAGAGCAGTGTAGAATAAAGGTAAAATATATGAAAAATAATGCTTTTTTTTTTTTTAAACGAAGCATGAACACATGTTACAGTGCACCCCACAAACACAATCAAGCCTTCAAAAGAATGTGTTTTACCACCGCTTTAAAAAAGCCACCTGTCAAAAAACTTGGCAAATTACACACAAAAAAAACAAGAATATCTGGACCTTTATAAGGGAACAGCTAAACGACCAAACCAATAGTGGTGTCAACAATAATCGATTTGGCAATGCGGGGCATGCACGATTCAGCATCGATGCGGCTAAGTGCCATAATCGATTATGTCATCGTTTATTTTCTGGCCTTGAGTTGGACAAAAAAGTTGTGAAGTTTCAATTACTTCCGGGGTCATAACAACATCAACAATCAAGATGGCTGAGGCGGAGGGAGATTACTGATTAAGTAAAACACTTAATGTTCACTGCTGGAAAAAGTTGGCTGTTTTTATTGCTCTATTTAATTTCAAATGGTTCTAAAGCAGAGAAGAGAAACATTTCTCATTCAAAGCACTGAAAGCAGTGATTTATGTTTTCTTTTTCAGGTTTGAAAATGCCATATCCAATACCCTGTACCATTCAATTTTATTTTATTTAATGACATTTATGTCAAAGATACAGGAGAGTGATAATACACACATAGCACCCAATAAAATCTGTTGTTCAATATCTGACTGCTTGTATTGCCTCATGACTGATTAAAAATTTGCCTCGTTGTGTGCAGTAGAATTTTGATGCATCGCAATGCATCGTAGAATCGAATTGAATCAAATCGTTACCTGGTGAATCGTAATCTAATCGAATTGTGAGGGCAGTCCCAATGCACACCCCTACAAACCAACATAAAAGTTATAATAGATCAATGATAAATGTTTTTTTTTTTAACATGATTACCAATTATTTATATTCACGATTTTATACAGTATTTGTACACCCTTTACATTTTAATTTAAATGTTGTAATTAAATGTTTAATTCAATTTGAAGCAGATTTGTAACGTGTCAAGATCAAATTCTCTGCATCTCCTGCGCTGCATCAAGCCACTCCCATAATATCCGTCATCACTTAAATTAATGCACGGCTCAGATTAACTACAACGTGTGTAAACGTCCAATAAAATTATAAAGTAATTATTCCATCACAAATAAATCGCTCAATCAAGTGGCTGTGTCTATAGTATTATACACAACATTATAATATTATATACATTCTCATATACAATTTAAAATTTGTATATTATTATTATTTAAAATTATTATTATTGCCCCTGGTTCAGTAATGAACTCTTGTAATAAAGTAGCAGTGGCTGGGACTGATTTTAAGTTTCACCTCAAGATGCAATCTAATCCTGTTTAAAGGGGTGGTAAACCACGATTTCACTATTCTGACTTTAGCTAGCGTGTAATGTTGCTGCTTGAGCATAAACAACATCTGCAAAGTTACAACGTTCAAAGTTTAAAGCAAAGGGAGATATTTGCTTTTAAAGAAATCAGTTTCTAAGGACTACAGCAAACGGCCAGTAGGCGACTACACACATTCCTCCAGGGCTTGCTGACATCACCAGGCTCAATATTTACATAAACCCCTCCTCCGAGAATATTAAATAAGGGAGGGTGAGGCCATTTTGTATCGCGGCGCTGTTGTGGTATAAGTTAGTTAGGCTGGAGTGTTGTTGCCGCGATAACGAGGAAACGCTGTTATTTCCATCCGGATTGCAGGTCTGGGGTACTTGCTCTGTTCAGCCTTCCTTGGGACGGGGGTGCGTTGCAGAGCGTTTAACACACAGCATGTTATATGCACGTGTGTTTGAGTCAGCGGGGAATCAGGCGCGCAGGGCTCCTGCAGCACATCTAACAGAGGAAAACATCCACCGTCTTCGCGATTTCAATGCCGGATTTGCACAACGTCAGCTGCGTGAAAAAAACACTGCCGGTGCGTGGATGCACGACGCGCGCGCTGCACATTTCACGGAGGACAACACAAACTTCCACAAACTTCGCGAGTTCAATACAGGATATGCACAACGGCTTGTCCTGAAAGCTGGATTTACAAACAGAAGCTGTTTACGGGCCACAACCTGTAAGTCTGATTTATTTTTCATCGATGTGTTTTCCTGTAATAGGTTGTAGCAAGGAAGTAAACAGATGACAACGCTGTTCTGCAAACCAGTCTGTTAAATGCTCATTCATACTTAACGTTATCCGACGAACACCTAACATTACAAACACTAACGTTAAAATCTCAACAGCGAACCTGACATTAGTGTAAATTATTCTTTGATTAGAGCTTTTATGTATTGTTTATCTTCAGGCATGCTAAACATGGTTCTGTGTGTGATTTGGCTACTATAGTAAAGCCAGTGCTTTGTGTTCGTTTTGGGTTAATAGTTCTTGCGACAGATATTTGGCTATAATCGTTCTAAAAATACAAAAGTTAAAGTGCCATTCAGTAGCGATCATTATAGATCCGCAGTCTTTACACTTGAGGACTGAACAGGTTCTGCTCGATCATCTTCACTCAAATGTTCTCATATGTTTTTTTTGACGCCGACCAAAGCACAGCCTCCAGGTATGGGGCGTGACGTTTCCGACAACCGTGCACTGCGGTTAGCGAATCAGAACACACTAGGCCAGCTAACCAATCAGAGCCCACTGCGTATTTTTGAGGGACTGGCTTCATACAACCCGGAAAGCATCAGACCGTTTTACAAGGAGGGACAGAGCAGTGTAGAATAAAGGTCAAATATATGAAAAATAAGGCCATTTTTTTTTAAACGAAGCATGAACACATGTTACAGTGCACCCCACAAACACAGTCAAGCCTTCAAAAGAATGTGTTTTACCACCCCTTTAAAATGAAATAAGCCTGCTCCCGAGCAGGTTTGAGTTTACGGACCTGTTGCTATGACAGCAAGTCCAGCAGGATGAGCGTCGAAGAACCAAACAATCCAAGAGCATGCCAAATCGTCAACTAACTGAGTTAGCGAGGTACGAAGAACGGACCCCAGGAAACAGTGAACATGACAAAATAAGAACATGAAACACACCGTGACACACTGTGACAATATATATACGCACACACACACACACACACACGAACGGGCATAACATTATGACCACCTTCCTATATTGTTTTTTTCTTTCTAAGTATACACCTGTCCTTAACCCAACACTGAAAAAGACTCTTAATATGACATTTATTCAGAGCCAAACAAATCTAGTTTCTATGGAAACAGACAGATTGGGCCATCCCCATTGGGCCACTCACAAAAAATGAGATAAAGGTCATCTTTTCTATTCATTGCGTGTCCTTACCATTAAGCGTAGTAACTACATTTTAAAAATGAATTTATATTACTGTTGAATACATGTACATTTTGTGCTAAAAGTCAAACCTGATGTATCAGACCTTGCTAGCTGACAGTTATCAGCAATATTAGTAAAAATATAATTTCCGCAACATGTCTTTACCACAGGATTTTTAGGCGATGCGTTGAAGACCTTGTGTTGCGGTAGTGACAAATTCAAGGTTTATACTATATAATTTACATTGATCAGCCACAACATTAAAACCACTGACAGGTGTGGTGAACATCATTTATGATATCATTACAATGACACCTGTCAAGGGGCGGGATATATTAAGCAGCAAGTGAATAGTCAGTTCTTGAATTTCATGAGTTGGAAGCAGTGAAATAAATAAGTGAAAAGATGTGACTTTGACCAGGGCCAAATGGAGATGGCAAGACAACTGCGTCAGAGCATCTCCAAAACAGCAGGTCTTGTGGGGTGTTTACGGCATAGTGGTTAGTACCTACCAAAAGTGGTGCAAGGAAGGACAACCGGTGACCTGGCATCAGGGTCATGGGTGCCCAAGACTCAATAATATACACATGAGGAGCAAAAGCTCGCCTATCTTGTCCAATCACACAAAAGATTGCAATGCTGTCCATAATAGAAAGGTGTCGGAACACAGGCAGTTTGCTGATTAGCAGTAGACCGGACAAAGGGCCTATGATGACCCCTGTCCACCACTGAAAGTGCCTACAATGGCACTAGGAGTCCTTGCCTTGACATAGCAGTTCTAATGCTGTGGCTGATATTGCAAAT
This sequence comes from Gobio gobio, assembly GCF_949357685.1. Classification (NCBI taxonomy): domain Eukaryota; kingdom Metazoa; phylum Chordata; class Actinopteri; order Cypriniformes; family Gobionidae; genus Gobio; species Gobio gobio. Next base: position 51,352,294 of record NC_137102.1, read on the forward strand.
ATTAAGACTATTGTAAACTAAATATAAACATGCCATTTTTGCAACCAGATGATACCAAATTCATCTACATTAAATTGACAGAAATGCAGAGATGTAATGGGAAAAGACCCAGACAGATATAAAGAGTTATGGAAAAGAGAAAAAAGAGCAGATGAAGAGTGTCTCCCAGCTGACAAATCAGTAAAGAACAGTGGAGGATTAAAAAAGAAACCAAAGGACAAAACAAAATACTGAAGGCCTCAAATTTGTTCGTTGTTACAATAGAAATTCATAAATGTATTAGTTTTTGAAACAAGTAAATCAGTTTGACCCAGTCTTTACTGCAATACCTCTACTGTCTTTGACAAAATACCTTCTGTTTTTGTCTGTTACTGTTTTTCTCTACAGGTAACATTATGAACATGTGCAATTTACATTTTGTCCTTACCGACACAAACTGTCATTACAGCAGCAATGATTTATTTGAATTATTAATCAGATTTTTATATGCAAAAATTATTTTAACTCTTCAGTAGAGATGATTTACACATTAAAATGGCAATATATTTATGCATTTTGGCAGACGCTTTTATCCAAATAAAATGGTCATAAAAAGCATGGTATCAATATTTGTCATAAAAAGCTTAATATTTGATCTTTGGCATGCATGAAGGTAACACATTACAATAAGGTTTCATTAGTTAACACTAGTTAATGTATTAACTAACATGAACTTACCATGAGCAGTACATTTGTTACTGTATTAGTTCATCTTTGTTAATGTTAGTTAATAAAAAATACAGCTGTTCATGGTTTGTTCATGTTAGTTCACAGTGCATTAACTAATGTTAACAAGATTTTAATAATGTATTAGTAAATGTTGAAATTAACATGAACAAAGATAATAAATGCATTATAAGTGCATTTCATTATTAGTTCATGTTTACTAATATAGTTAATTAATGTTAACTAATGAAACTTATTGTAAAGTGTTACCATTAAAAATTTTTTTTTAATATCAGTATTTACAAAAAATAAGTAAAGTGTATAGAATTAACATTATTGTAATGTTACAGTAATATATATATATATATATATATATATATATATATATATATATATATATATATATATATATATATATATATATATATATAAAACAATCTTCCTCAGCATATCTGTATCATCTGTAGTACAGTTATGAAGCACAAAGCCTATGAAACGTTAAGCCTTTGTTTTGGTCGACAGGTATTGTAATTCATTTAATTGTATAATATTACAGCATTTAAAACACATGGCCTGACCTGAGCTGACATTTATAAACAATACTGGTATACCGGGAACACAGTTCTATGGTGTAGTTAAAAGATTTGTTATATATTTTACTCTTGTTGGTTTTATTGTGTTCACTTACATTAATTAACATATCTGAATTTTGGTTTGGAAGACAGAATCGACCATTTATTTTAATTTAAGCAACATACCTTTTCCCCCTCTATATTACTCCAGAATGATTTGTCCTCTTCAGGTTTCATTTACATCTAAACACTGTGGTTTTATACAGTCAGAATAAGGGCCACTCCTTGCAACTCCTTGCAACACTGTGATTGGGCAGGCAACGATTCTCAGTCAACCTACTTTCTCGTCTAGATCTGTAGAAGCCCAGCATTACTACAGTAATATCTTTCATAAAAGCTTTCATAAAAAAATGGACTGTTGGTCGGTCTGACAATATGAGCAGGTAGATAACTAAACAATAGCTTATGCAACTGCTGCATTTGGTCTTGTGTTTTATGAACTCACATCCCAAAATGTTGTGAAAGAAATAGGATCAGCATTTTCCCTTCATTCTCAAATGTCATTAGGATATATGGTGTTTCAAAGTCCTTTGTAAACTAGTGTTGTCACTATACCAAAATTATGACTTCATACCTGACTAAAATACCATATTTATACTGTGGCAAAAAAAAAAAACTAAAGCACTTACTGTGTTTGCGTGAATACCAATCAAGCCAATAATCCACGAAAGAGAACTGAAGGCACGATCGCATACTGTCTGAAAGTATGGAAAGCCAAATGGGTCATATTTCGGCATTGACCAAACACCTGGGGCCTCGTTTATAGGACAGGCATGCACACAGATTTGATCTTAGAGTGTGCATTAGCTAAAATCCAAGGCAACGTTCATATTTATTTTTTTAGCTTAGCACTTAACCACTTCAGGTTCTAATCAGACGTACGCACTTTTCCTTGTGGCAGAGAGTCAGAGTAAGGCCCTGATCAGACAGAACGCAATTTTTTTGCAGTGAGAGGCGCCCTGCGAGAGTCGCAGCACAGACCAACAGCAGGAGTCAAATCTCATTCATCACAAGAGTGAGGAGCTGACTGACAAGATGGTTGCGGAAGATTTGGTTTGAAAAAGCGCCTATTTAAGTGAGTTTGTCATTGTACTGTTTTGTTGTAATGTTTTTCTTTAAGAATAATCAGCTAATGAACCGACGATTCAAGCAACCCGCCCCCGAATTGTCGCTAATTCTAAACTGAAAGTAAAATGCACACGGCCGCGCTGTCAGTCATTCACGGTGCGTGTCCACTGGTACATTTTCAGTTCATTCCAAAGGAAGCTCAACTATATGAGCTTTGCTTCCATTTTGAAAGTTCAAGTGGCCGTGTGCATTTTACTTTCAGTTTAGAATTAGCGATTTAAAAGCCCCCGTTGGTTATACCGGTATTACCGGTGTTGTCACACATCGAATAACCGGTGGGAAAATGTCCTCACTGTCCCATAGTTTCTATTCATCAAACCACTTTCCTTCATTGTATTAACTCAAAAAAAAAAAAAATTCAATGAACTCAGAATTTTAAGGCAACGAGGTAACTTACTTTAAGTTAAACCAGTGATGTTTTTTTTGTGCTGCTACACCTAGTGTTTTTGAGTGATCTGAGTGCCTGAAGTTGAACAAAAAATCAACTCTGAGCGGAATAGCGCCCAATGTCATTTGCGTTTTTTTCCCCATTGCCCAATCGAATGAATGGAGAGGCAGGCCTTTCGTTGTGGTGACGGTTACCTTTATTAGACTGACAGGACAGCTGATTGCCTAGCAACATAAAAAAATGCTGCACACTGCTCTTTTCTAAATTAAAAAACGTCAACCAAACAAAGGCAGTGCGGTGCGCCTCACGTCTTCAAACTTGAAAAACGCATTCTGTCTGATGCAGGTATTTGGAAATCTAAGCAATTCTTTCCGCTGGCCATTCTCAAGTAAAGGGTTTGGACATTGACTGGTGCTCTTTTATATGAAAATTTTCTAGTGACCGATCACATCTAAAATTTTCAGTTGGCCAAAATGAATTTCTGTGAATTGATGCAACTTTATAGCCTAGAAATCTAGTGGTGCTCCCCTAGCTGCAGAAAATTTATTTTGCTGCGAGTGTAATCTAGCAACTCTTGGTAGACCTGAGAGCTGGAAAAACCTAACTCTGGTCAGGCCAATCACAGCGTTTGTAGAGTCGGTGGGCGGGATTAACATAATGACGGCACGTCACGGCAGAGTTGCGGAGGTTCTGCGTGCTACTCGTAAACAAAGAAGCTGATGCACAGCGGTCTTTTGACTCTGGAAGACTTGGAGTTAAGCTTTTCTTTGAGAAAAGAACAAAGAACGGCATGAAGTCATTCTTAAGAAAAGAAGATATGTTCGAAGTTTTGCCTACCGGATACGGCAAAAGTCTATCAACTAACGTTAGCTCGGCTTCACCTTCTTCTTTGCTCTGGTTGGTTGTGGCGCTCATGGCGCTATCCAATTGCATGCAGAGGGAATTTGTAAGACAACCATTTATCCCGGCCCTCGGATTGAGCCCTGTCAATGGTGAGTTTCCAGACCCAATATCTTGATGTGAGTCTGGCTTGTCAGGCTAGCAATTTTATTCACAGAAATTCAATTTGGCCAACTAAAAAATGTAGATGTTATCGGTCACTAGAAAATTTTCAATTGGAGACCTGATTTTTTTTTTTTACAGTGTGCTAATGATATTAATTAGGTGCCTTTTACGAGGCGTAGATCTGAACTTATTCAACTGCACACAATTTGAAAATCATTTGCGACTTATATAGGCTGAATCTGAAATTGCCCCTATACCCTCGAATATAGCATTATTTGAGGGGACAGCCGTTTGTAGTGGTGTCCGAAACCGTAGTGGATCTTATCGAGTGCACTCATTCTATCCCACATTGCACCGCAATAACGAGTGTACAGCCGATGTACACTTAACGGCTGTTTGAATTCGCTCACTCGTTTTCATTCACTCTTTAAAATGAACTGTATTAGTGGACTAACGTAGAGAATAGTGATTGAGGGTTTAGGGGGTGATTGCCATAGATATTCAACTTGTAATTCGTGCCTCTGTATGCAGTCTGATAATGGTGAGTGGAAATTTACTAGTAGGCTGATAAGGAGAAGTTATAACAACTTGGTTTTCAGAAACCGAGAAACACATCCTTGAAACTATCTTTTGCAGAAGCTAGATCTAGGTAGGAACAGAAGTGAAACATTAAACACTTTGATTACTTTTGCAAGCTTAATATAATAATGTATGTCCGTCTATATAGACACCACCCGGCCTACACTATAGGCGAGATTGAAGTCTGTTTGACAAGACATGACTGCATGAGAAGTGGGGAAGTGGAAGTAGGGAAGGGGAAGTGGGAAAGGGGAAGTGGGGTCAGCATGGAGAGAACTGATTCAGTGAAGGAAAAGGTCGAACTTTCACTTTTCCTTCGCTGAATCAGTTCTCTCCATGCTGACATCTGGTTAACCCCAGCAGTTCCCCATTCTATTAAACAGCTAATTCTTCTTTGCAGGAAAAAAGAGCAAACAGATTCTTCTTCAGGAAACAGCAGTAAACTCTAATATAGAGTATGGTGTATAATAAAATGGTAACAAATTATTTGTCTTTTACTAGAAACTAAAATAACTGTAATATGCCTGTTGAAATCCTCAATAACTATTCCAGCCTCAGGAGTCCAGTCATTGAGTCCTGAGCTCATTCAACAATTGTAAACTAGTCTATTAGAACTTGTCATAACTCAAAAAGAGGCATGCAAACTGTTTTGTTAATTTTCTGTTGAATCTAAACATTATTTTCCCAGAGTTTAATGTCTGACTAATGTTACTCCAGGTTTTTCTAGGAGTTTATCAATCTGCAATGAAGATTCACACTAACTTTTAGGAGGCTAGCAGTCTCTGCACATGCTACATCTTTTGCAGATATCTTTTGAACTCATTGGTGAGAGTGGCCCTCATTTATCAATCTTGCGTAGAAACGGGCGTATATGTTGGCGTAAGATTTTGCTTACACTCCTCTCACCGCCTGATTTATGAAGCTGTGCGCACGTCTGAAATCCAGGCGTACGCAAAACCTGCCCTTGATAAATGCCGTGGCTGAAAACGATCGTCATTAGAATAACACGCCCCTATACAGGGAGTGCAAAATTATTAGGCAAATTAGTATTTTGACCACATCATCCTCGTTATGCATGTTGTCTTACTCCAAGCTGTATAGGCTGGAAAGCCTACTACCAATTAAGCATATTAGGTAATGAGAAGGGGTGTGGTCTAATGACATCAACACCCTATATCAGGTGTGCATAATTATTAGGCAACTTCCTTTCCTTTGGCAAAATGGGTCAAAAGAAGGACTTGACAGGCTCAGAAAAGTCAAAAATAGTGAGATATATTTCAGAGGGATGCAGCAGTCTTAAAATAGCCAAGCTTCTGAAGCGTGATCATCGAACAATCAAGCGTTTCATTCAAAATAGTCAACAGGGTCGCAAGAAGCGTGTGGAAAAACCAAGGCGCAAAATAACTGCCCGTGAACTGAGAAAAGTCAAGCGTGCAGCTGCCAAGATGCCACTTGCCACCAGTTTGGCCATATTTCAGAGCTGCAACATCACTGGAGTGCCCAAAAGCACAAGGTGTGCAATACTCAGAGACATGGCCAAGGTAAGAAAGGCAGAAAGTCGACCACCACTGAACAAGACACACAAGCTGAAACGTCAAGACTGGGCCAAGAAATATCTCAAGACTGATTTTTCTAAGGTTTTATGGACTGATGAAATGAGAGTGAGTCTTGATGGGCCAGATGGATGGGCCCGTGGCTGGATTGGTAAAGGGCAGAGAGCTCCAGTCCGACTCAGACGCCAGCAAGGTGGAGGTGGAGTACTGGTTTGGGCTGGGATCATCAAAGATGAGCTTGTGGGGCCTTTTCGGGTTGAGGATGGAGTCAAGCTCAACTCCCAGTCCTACTGCCAGTTTCTGGAAGACACCTTCTTCAAGCAGTGGTACAGGAAGAAGTCTGCATCCTTCAAGAAAAACATGATTTTCATGCAGGACAATGCTCCATCACACGCGTCCAAGTACTCCACAGCGTGGCTGGCAAGAAAGGGTATAAAAGAAGAAAATCTAATGATATGGCCTCCTTGTTCACCTGATCTGAACCCCATTGAGAACCTGTGGTCCATCATCAAATGTGCGATTTACAAGGAGGGAAAACAGTACACCTCTCTGAACAGTGTCTGGGAGGCTGTGGTTGCTGCTGCACGCAATGTTGATGGTGAACAGATCAAAACACTGACAGAATCCATGGATGGCAGGCTTTTGAGTGTCCTTGCAAAGAAAGGTGGCTATATTGGTCACTGATTTGTTTTTGTTTGGTTTTTGAATGTCAGAAATGTATATTTGTGAATGTTGAGATGTTATATTGATTTCACTGGTAAAAAATAAATAATTGAAATGGGTATAAATTAGTTTTTTGTTAAGTTGCCTAATAATTATGCACAGTAATAGTCACCTGCAGACACAGATATCCCCCTAAAATAGCTAAAACTAAAAACTACTTCCAAAAATATTCAGCTTTGATATTAATGAGTTTTTTGTGTTCATTGAGAACATGGTTGTTGTTCAATAATAAAATTAATCCTCAAAAATACAACTTGCCTAATAATTCTGCACTCCCTGTATATTCAAGTCTCTGGCTGTTTCCGAGATCGCCCCCTATACCCTCATTCACTATTCCCTACATTAGTCCAAAAGAAGTGCGAAAAGAAGTGTGTAAGATTTATCCTGAACTCTGCTACGGAAACTAGCATGTAACCTCAATCAAACAATATAATAATCATCTTAAAAAGGATCATTTATACCTGTATGCATGATATTGGGCTGGACCAGTGCGGTTCGGAAGATGGATGGATGATTGATTCAGCTGTGGGCACTATTTGAGGGAACAGCCATTTAGTGGTGTCCGCAACCATAGTGGACGTTATTAAGTGCACTCATTCAATCCCACAATGCACCACAATAACGAGTTTGCAACCGATGTATGCTCGACGGCTAGAGAATACCCATAATGCACTGTGAGAGTCGCGCCGTGCATTGAATGAATTCCCGCGTTTCGCCAGGAGATGGCATCGACTCACACACTTTTTAAGACCAATGATAATGGGCCCACTCACTTGTATCGTCTCTAATTGAGCACGTCTGTTTACATACCCTGATAAACACTGATTACACGCGTTAGAAGCTTTATTTTCACTTTTCTAATATTTTCTTCATATTCATAGAAAATAAATTCCTTTCCGATCTGATATATAATGGAAAAAAGGATCAGTGCGAGTTTGGCAAAAGGGCGGATTCAAACCTCTGATCAATTTGCGTCATATCTTAACGCTATGCATCTTACCACTACGCTACTGCAGATGGTGAAAGTTGTGTATTCCATAGGTGTCTGATCCTCAACCAGACGTTTAAACAAGCCGATATATTTAAAGGGTAACTAAACCCTAAACCAACTTTTTTTAGTTAATGATCTGTAATACTGGGGCTTTATTAATGCTGTTCATTGATTCAAGTAAATGTTTTGACATTTGAGTATAAAGTGTTTTAATTCTATAAAATATGGTGTAAAACCGCCAAAGTGCTGCCCTCTTAAGGTTGAACGGTGGCTACTGCAGTTGAATTTTCCTATTGGACGTTGTGGTACATCGTGACGTAGGATGGTACCTCCAACGGCTCACTATCCGCGCCCCTGGCACGAGCTCACCACGCCCTCAGAAATGTTTCCCCCAATCACACGATGAGAACGGCTTCACTCCAGTATGAACTGTCATGTTACATGAAGTAAACATTATGAATGAAACTCACTTGACACTTGCTTTAACATTTTATTGAAGAAAATACGGTTAAATAATGCAGTTGTCAGTAGGCCTACACGTCAGGCTTTTCTTGCGATATTATTGCCGCCCGTCATGTGTACAGATAATTTTCATACATGAGACGCGCTTTCAAACCAAGCCTGTAGTGCTCCAGTCAGAAATTGAAGCTTTCGCGCCTCGATCGCCCCCCGGTGGCCGGTCCCAGTATAGCTCCTAAACCCCGCCTCTCCATGTATTTCAATGGGCGCGAGACACACTAAACTATTTAATTACACTTCAAATAATTGTTTCCTAAAGATGGTTTCTGTCATTTTAGGCAGTTTTTATTACAATAATTTCATTTCAAGTGTTCGTTTTTTAAATAAGTTTAGTTTTAGTGAGTTATTTGATGCTATAAAAACGGGGGTGTGACGTCATGATTGACAGCTGAGATTGACGGCTTCTCTGAGTGAAGTTGTCACTGAGGCACTAACGGACTTTTTTCTGGATTTTTGTGAGGAGATTGGAGCTTTAGCTTTCATTTCTACACTTCCATAACTGTTTATTTCACACCAACATAATTAATTATTCTGCATCTGTGAGAGTGTGGGCGGGCTTTTGATAATCGCGCCTCTACTTCCTGTTCTCTACTGCGCAACTCCGGTCCCGAGATCGCTACTGCGCAGACTCGGTCCCAAGATGTCAGCGCCGTGAGCGGGCCTATGAAAGCTTCAACTTTGGTCAGCGGAAGTCAATGGAGTCGCGTCGTCCATATTTTTTTACAGTCTATGTTTCAAACCCTGACACGCAAGTGGTTGCCGCGGACGCAGATAGATTAGGTCAGTTCTCTTGCGCGGCTGCTTCACTAGCATCGTCGGCATCGGGAGTTAACGCAGTTTGAGCAGCGGCTCGCATTGATAAGGCTCCGGGTTTGTGTCTGTTACAGACAATCCACCCTCCTCCACTTCAGGTGAAGGTAGGAGAATGACCGCTCTGTTGCAAAGCTGGCGTCACTCCAGTCATTCTCCATCTTTGCGACTCGCGAGTCTGACAGCTGTCAATCAACCCGTCACTGCGGGTCTCAGGTGCACGCCCTCCGCTCAGCCCCGCCCTCGGTTCGGCCCCTCTGTGTCCGCCGGGCTCTGCCCACTTTTCCAGCATTTTTTGAAAATTGCCAGTGGGTGGAGTTAAGCTCTGAGCGGGGGTTTAGTTACCCTTTAAATATATTTTTTGTAAATTGCATCTACTCCAGTAAAATGTTTCTGTTAAAGGACCCACCGACATGTTTTTGCTTCTGACGCCCATAATATAAATATTAGCCTACTATAAAGTATGAAATATATAGGCCTACTATACTATATATATATATATATATATATATATATATATATTATACTATATACACATATTATTGTTATTTTTTTAATTAAATGCTTATTAGTTACTTTATTATTCCCCTTTCCAAGTAAGTTCAGTGCCACATAAGTAAAGAGTTATAGGGTTAACTTTAAGCTTGTTGACTCGTTTTTAGAGTAGTGGAGTAATGGAGAATGAGGGTACATAGGGCGAATCGGACAGCGGTAAGTTAATTCATTCAGGGCGCGACTCTCTCAGTGCGTGAGAGTACACTACACCGTCTGGTTGAGTGGGAGAACGATTCAAAAGCATAAGGAGTTGTTTCTCGTTTGCTCTCGAAATGCTCTCGCGGGACTTTGCTGTCATCCGCCGATCGGGCATCGAACAAGCATATTCTCCAGCGAGTACATCTACTGTACACTCGTTATTGCGATGCATGGTGGGATTGAATGAGTGCACTCAAAAACGTCCACTATTGTTTCGGACACCACTACAAATGGATGTTCACTCAAATAGTGCCCTATTTAAGGGTATAGGGGGCGATTTCGAACTGTCTCCCCCACGCCCTCATTTTACGCCATGGACACACGGAAGACGGCAAAGAAGCTAAACTTCTCCGACGTGGAGATCGAGACCATCACCAGGGAAGTGGTAAAAAAAACTAAATTGTTTTATTTGGGAGTTTAAAGAGTGGGATTAAAGGCGCCCACAAAAAGGTGTACGGTGGAAATCCAGTTTAAATAGCTGTTTTGATGAGAAATTACCTATCACAATTCATTATTTTACAGCACATGTTTTGAAAAAATTTGCATTTAATTTCGTATCACGTCACATGTATAGAGTGCCGAAGTAATGACGTCACTTTGTAGGCCAAAACGCGGAAGTGAGTTAGCATTTTAGCCCTATGGGTTCCCTCGCCCTCTATGGGTTTTTTGAATGGGTTTTTGCTAAATCGCCTGAAATAAGGTCTGTGGTTAACAAAGCCTCTATATATTTTCACGTTTTAATCTATGACATAAAACACACTAGTTATAACCTGCTTGTGATTTTTTTAAGACTTTATTGTGTCTTAAAAACGATGGTTGCTAACAAGTTGCTAAAAGGGACTACATCCTTTGGCGGGGACTTTAGACGTCATCGTGACAAACAGGCAATCTCTCACTAGCCCGCGTTTCAGCCTTATGAAGAACTTATGTTGCGTGAATAAATCGCGCTATTCGCGCAAAGTTGTATGCTTGAACATTTGGAGTTTACTCTATTCACATGTTTGTCTCGTTGAGAAATGGCTGACATGGGCTGTGTTTACACGTCTTTTTGTGTTAAAATCTACTGTTAATGTGTGACAACTTAGTTTTAAGACTTTTTCAGTCGATAATGTAGTTGTTTAAAGCTCAAATCTGTGGTTTATTTATAAGAAGAGTGCCTATTTAAACATTTTATCTGGTGTTATCGGAGTTGTGAGCTCCAGTGAGTCAGCGGCGGTCAGCGCTTGTTTAGCCGGCGAGAGTTGACTTTCCTCGGCTAGTCCTTCTGCCGTCTGCCGCTGGCTCTGATGTCTCTGTGGCGTCTCCAGCTATAATTAGTCTTGTGGAGATTTAACGGCCCATATTTGCTCTCATGGATCTATAATTTGTTCCCTGGCAAATCGTTTAGGCTGAGGGCAAAGTGAAGTTTCATTACTTGTTTATTTTTAGGCTATAACTGTACGTTACCGTTGTTAGCCGACTAGCACTGACTTTGAATGTTTGACTGAATTGTTTGCTTTATTTCATGTGTAGCTTATTATACGTTTTGTATTATTGATCATACATAAACTTGCATTTAACAAAAAGAGACTGGGTTGTGTTTCATGTCATTTAATGTTATCACAGTGATAATCATATTGTCTGAAAAAAACATTAACAAAAGATAAATCTCAGAGAGGCACGCATAAACAAAATTAGTTTCTAACATTTTTGGAAAAAACGAATGGGCAATATTTCTCATGAAAAAGTGGATAAGTGTTCATACACAGCGCAGATCATAATGAGCGAGCGTGCTTTTAAATAAAGTTTGAGGAAGCTTGATGATGACGTTGATCCGCGACCATGGTGTGCTGTAGTCCGTTTATAGCCTACCGTTAGCATTTTATATCTGACGGCTTTATTTGGGCTTCAAAATGTATACATTTTGGATTAACTTGTAAAGATTATCTTGGTAGACAAAACGTGTAAGGGTCATTACTCTTTGTTGAACACAGATCTTATTTTTTGCGATTTTCCAAAAGTCTATGGGGAAAATGTTTGGCTTTTTGATCGAGGGAACCCATGCGCTGCTAACTTCCGGGTTGGCCTACAAAGTGACGTCATTACTTCGGCACTCTATTGGGGTGTACAATAGTGATGATGATGTGATGTGGAGTACCATTCATTCACATTAATAATTGCATGACAATTTGTAAGATTCTTATTATTATTATTATGATTTGTATTATTAATGATGCTTATTGTTATTTAGAAGAAGAATGTCGTTATTATTATTATTTATTTTATTTTTATTTAAAAGAAGAAGAATGTCATTTTTATTATTTTGTCAGTCTGAATTATTTTCAGTCCCGGTCCGTGCGCAGCTGCCGGGCCTGAAACGTCAGGTAAAGCGCACAGGCTCGCAACTGGAGGAATACATATGCCGACAAATCAAATGCTTTGGTAAAGTCACACAAATTAAACCTTGAAGTCCATGTTGCACAAAAATAAACACTGAAGTTTATAATTACTATAGCCTTATTTGCACGGGATTAGTATTATGTGGGGACCTCTGGTGATTTGTAATAATTGCAGAGAATGTCTGTGATCTTAATCCCGTGCGAATCGGCCATGTCTGTAATATGTAAAGAAAAAATTCCCCTGCAAATGACCTACCATATTTCGCCAAACACCGAGGTCCTGTGATAACATTAGTCCCGTGCGAATCGGCATCTCTGTGATTTGGCCGGGAATAGGCGGATCGTATATAATTTTTGCAAGGTTTTTGTGTCCTGTGTGCATTTCTATCTTTCACGAAGAATGGAGCTAGGCTGCATAAAATACACACCGTTATGAATTCCCGTGCGGCCGCGCGGATTATACTTTCACTTTAGAATGAGCACCAATTTGGGAGTAAATTGCTTGAATGGTGTGTTTAATCCCAGCCAACATTGCCATGTGGGCCCCATGTGGGTTTTTGATGGGCTGTCACTTGGGCCCTACATGGGCAACCCAAGTGGGGCCCATAGAATTTTGTCCATCGGCTCCACATGGGCCCCATGTGTGTTAGCCCATAGGGGCACATGATGGGTCCATAGTGGGCTCTAAGTGGGGCCCATTTGTGTATTCATTATAGGGGCCAATATGGGTCCCATATGGGTTCTAATAAATGGGGCCAAAGTGGGCCACATACAGAACCCTTATGGGGCCCAAATGGGTGATACCACTGGGCCCAGAAATGGCCCCTCTATGTTTTTTTTTTGTGGGACCCGAGTGGGTGAGATCTGGGCCCCATTTATATGTCTTATTAATTTCACTTACAGGAATAAAGTGCTGATTTGCAAAATAAACTATCAAACCCTGCCAACTTTAAGTTAAGCTATGTTTTACTAAACCTGTACCTGACCGTAATAATTTAAATTACATGAAAATTTCTACTGTGAAAAAAATGACTTTCAACTCAGAATTTGCAAATCACCTTTTAATTGATCATAAGAAAAAAAACAAGAAAATAAAAAAAAGTTAAGTCACACAGGACATGAGCATTGAAAATTCTTCAGTCCATCACTCCTGGGATTGGGCAGACCCATCAGTTTCATATCTAAAGAACAGTAATGAAAGAAAAGACAGAAAAGGCAATTTGTCAGGACTTCTGAAATGGACCCAGATGCAGAGTGAACAAAGATAATTTCTTGACAACAAAAGAGAAACCAAAACAAAGCCTGGAGAAAACTAGAGCAAAATAAAGATGGAACCTTGACTAAAAATTCAGGATCAAGGGAAAAAACTGAAAATAAATAAACTCAAAGCCAAAAATATAGGAGACACTAAATCTCTAACTGACTTGGCAAGATGAACGAGCAAACACTGAATACGTACATACAACGAACCAAGGAGGGAAAGGAACTCAATATAAAAGGGAAAAGCACATGAGGATCAGGTGAGCACAATTAGTGAAATGAGGACTAGACAAGGACTAAACAAGGGGGCGTGGTAACCAGAAATAAAGAGGTGGGACAAGAGGAACACAAGGCAGTCACAAACAAAGACAGACAGACAGAGCCATGTGCCTAGACACAACACAAACATAGAAACATTAAACATGGACAACACAGACAAGGCTGCCAGGGCAGAACCCTGACACAATTAGTTTAAAATACTATCAAAACATTAACAAGAACACTCTCTTAAAAAGCATACATGATTATGATAAAGCCATGCCTGCACGAGGCAAGTGATTTTAGATTATTTAAAAAAATTATTTTAATGAAGTGTGTGTGTGTGTGTGTGTGTGTGTGTGTGTATGTATGTATATGTGTATATATATATATATATATATATATATATATATATATATATATATATATATATATATATATATATATATATATATATATATATATATATATATATATATATAAAATAGGGTTAGGCTGTTACCCATAATTGTATAAAAAACAAAACCAACTGCAAACAATAAAACTTTACAATTCTAAATATAGCCCAAATGTGGCCCACATGGGACCCTCAAATAAACAATAATGGGCAACCTAACTGGGCCCCACAACTTTATCCAAGATGGGGCCCACATTCAGCCCATCAAAGTGCCCACTCTGAGCCCATGCCCAGATGACGCCCATATAGCCCAGATAAAAACCACGTGGGGCCCACATGGACATGTTGGCTGGGATATTATTCTTAATGAAAAACACAAAAACAGAACAGTACAATGACAACTCGCTTAAATGGGCACTTTTACATTTAGCTTTGAAACTGAATCTTCCGTCGTAGCCTATATTGTTATTATATTTTGCTCAGTTACGTTTTTAATTGCGTCTGTTCTCTACCCACATAGCAAAATTTGTTTGGCCCACCTCTGGGCCACACCCTTGCTTCAGTTCTGGCCCAGTTCTGGCTGGGTCCCCGGCCCAAAACTGGCCCACACACTGAAAACGGACACAAACAATTTCCTCTGGCCCAGATATGGCCCACACCCTGTAAAATGAGTCTTATTTATTGTGTTGGCCCAGATCTGGCCCATACCCTGTAAAACGACATGTATTGTTTTATGTGGCCCAGGTCTGGCCCAGCCACTGTAAGATAGGTCTGGCTGAGGGTCGGCTGGGTCCCCGGGCCAGATGTGGCCCAGAAACTGGCAGTGAAACACAAATTCAACCATTTAAAAAGATTAAAGATTTTTTATTATAAATTAACAAATACACTTTAATATTAACATGTATTAACAATAAACAAATACACTGTAATTTTTTCAACCTCAAAATAACTATTATATTTACTGTATATCATTAAAAGAAAAACATCACTCTCTTTAACACTAACTAATTTCCTTTTGCAAAAGTCAAGTCACTGTTAAATATATAACGCTTTATACAGTAAAGACAGTTTCAAAGCAGCTTTACAGGGAGTTCATTAACTCTGTAATGTTCATCAATTATAAAAAGAGTTCATTTAAACTATAAAGTAGCTCTGGAGAAAGCAGTGTTCTTCCAGCTCAGTTCAGTTCTCATCCAATAGTGTCAATGCAGGCAGATCAGGTGTCCCCAACTAAGCAAGCCAGAGGCGACAGTGGCAAGAACCCAAACTCCATCAGGTGACAGAATGGAGAAAAAAAACAGGCTTCGGGAGGCCAGTTCTCCACGGGCCAAACAAACGGACATGGTGTGGTTCTGATTCCAGGCTGCTTCTCAAGTCAGATTGTGGATTGAGAGTATTTAATTCAGCTCCTACTATTTGAAGATTGGAAAAGATCATGCCAGCATTTGGTGTGATGGGAGTTTAAGCTGGACATTGGGTCTGTAGAACTGTTTCTCATGGTCTTTGCTGAGGATCTGTGCCGATGACTGTTGTGTCAGCGAGGTCTTCTCAGGCGGTTTGTTTCTAGGTCTTGTCTGACATTCAGGGCCGCACTGTGGTCATCTTAGGGTGCAAGTCCACCATCTGATCTGGATATGGACCAGATCCGGCTGACTACAGTAACCTTGGGATAAAAATGAGACAGACAGACTAATATTACCATCCTCTTAAGTACATTCTGTGTTATGAGAAATGTTTTCAGTTCTTGACCTAATTTATGGAGTCTAACAATCCTTTATGGGATTTGAATTATAGAAATGTGAGTGTGTTTTGTTCATGCATTAACTAATGTTAACAAAATACAACTTTTCATTTGAATAATTAGTAAATGTTGAAGTAGGATTAATAAGATTAATAAATGCTGAAGTACTGCATGCTTTCTTAATCTATGTTAACTAATAACTAATGTAACATAACACCTTATTGTATAGTATCTGTAAAAAGTTTTAGTGTTGAATTCCAAACTGAGCATTCAGATCAACCTTCAGTTTATGTTCGCTCATAATCATAGTAATCCCAACTGCAGTAAAATATGTTAAGTACTACGACTACGAGTAGTAATTTATCACATTATACGGGATATATATGCTTTAATATTTTTATTTCGCTCTAAACAAAGTGCACCTGCTCTAATGAAGCAGATTACGTTATGTTCAAGAAGAATGCTGTTTACCTCACGTATCTATAGTGGTCTTCCGGCTTCCCATAGTGTTACAACAAAATAAATCTTATTTAATTTCAAATTGCACACACATGAGTTGGTCTCCGCGGGTATAATGCAGCTGGTGGTCAGTGTAGTTTGACTTACAAACAAATTACTCTTTTTATAGTGAATCAAATCATACAGAGCCGCGCGGCTGTATAAGATATGGCTGATTCGAGAGCCTAATCACTCGTTGAACGAATTGACTGACGAAATTTTAGCAAGCAAATGAGATATGACTCAATATAATTTCATTAGCCAACATTACAGTCCACTGTAGAGCAGTTTAAAAAATACCTAGTTTTATCCTAAAATGAGACCCTGGGCCTTTATCCACACTCCGGTACCGAATATATTCTGCTGTTTTGTAATAATCATGGCAAACCATTTAGATATTAAAACACGATTTTTATCTCGACAATTAAAACATCAAACATCACTAAAACAATAAATGAATTAAATTACTTACTCATTTTTCAGCCGAGATGGTTCCTCTCGAAGATGAAATGGTCTGCGTCTGCGTCTGCCTCCTCAGGATTTAACCGCCAAAACTTTTTTTCTCACGGCTGAGTTGCTTAATTCCTGTATTGGCCCGCCTGTGACAAAACGAACCCGGGCCGAAGCTAAATACACGGCGCTACACCGAGTATGAATCTGACACCGTACAACTGCGTTCAGCCGACGCTGGCCCATTCAAAAAAAGCCGTCAGTCAGCCAGATTGGTTCATGCACAGTCGGCACGGATCTGGCCCATTATCTTTTCACCAATGCCGACAGTGAGCCAACAGTGGCGCATTTCAGCCGGAATCGGCCCAACTGTGCTTGCTATCTGGGTAACTGAACGAAATTATTTTTATTACTATAAAACAATCAAAATGATATCGATACGACTGTTTATAATTTCATACAGCTATATCTATAACGAAAACATTTTTAAGTGTTTACATCATATCCGGGAGAGAAGTCTGTAAATTCGAGTAAAATCACAGCTTATCCCGTGCGAATGCGCCACGCAAAATTCAGATGTGGGGGAGTAATTTCTAAATCACACGAGGTCCCCAGATAATAGCCTACTTATCCCGTGCGAATAGGGCTTTAGTTGTTGTTGTTGTTGTTGTTGTTGTTTTTTCACAGTGGGTCATAATATAGCATCTTTGCGTACACAGAGGCGTAGGAACGACTTTGACTTTGGGGGGGACATTTTGGCCACTATGAATCAACGTCCATCACACCATTATAGTAACATACAGTGGTGACATGGTACAACATGTATGTTTTGCTCATGTAATAATGTAACGGGAAAACAGCATTCTGCATATTGAAATGTGCAGTAAGTGCTCATTTATTTCACCCCCATTTCCTTTAAAAAATCTATTTTGCACTAGGTACACAAAATACTTCCTCTCAGCGTCTTTTGGACAAATGTCCCCATTGGAACCCCATTGGAAAATTGCAATTTTTAATCCCATTACCATATGACTATAAAAATGATGCACTCTTTGTTAATAGGCTTTTATTCTGTTGGCAGAAAAACAAACTTGCCCTCAAATAGAATAGATATAGACAAAACAGCATATTAATAGCCTAATAGAGATTGAACAGGCTACTCCAAACTGCGATTATTCTGGTTAAAATGTGTTTTTTTGTTTGTTTGTTTTTACAAATGAAAAATGTATGCATATAACATTTTATATATTTATGTTTATATATTAATGAGACTAATAATAATTATATTCGAAAAATACAAATATTTAACTAAATATGAAATATTACTATTACAATAACATTTTCATTATTTAAAAAATTTAATAGAGTATTTAAGAATAAATAAACAATATAATATTAATAATAATAACATTTATATTTTACAGAAAACTGCTGGGTTATCTGTTAATATGCAGACAGCATATGACTAAAATCATTAGAAAGGTCTAAGGATTTGATGTAAAAAAATAAATGAAATTATGTGCTTTTTTGACCAAACGGCAACCTCCCGCAGTTACTCTTGAAACCAATACGGAAGTGACATGTGTTGGGGAAAAATTTAATCACAGAAGATTTAATCTTCCAGACCTGTTTTCTCTATTGTGTTTTAAATGAGTCAGATCAAAGAGGCCTCACCTGTGGAAGCCATACATTGTCCCTTTTATCTATTATGGCTCTTGGAATTGGAATTCCTGACTAGCATCTATGCGTTTGAATAGATATGCTGATTAAGAGTAGGTGATACTCTGTCTGTTGTTACAGATGAAGGACCATTGTGTTTCTTGCTTTTAATTGCTCAAGGCGAAACCTTCAGTGGGTTTCGCCAGATGTATGGGAAATTACTGCGGGGGTTATTTAGACATTGGGGGTATAAGAAGCTTGTGGCTTCTTTGTGTCTCCAGTTCACACTCAAGGTAGCCTCGAGCGGCTGCGTTTGACCGTGGCTCTTCCTTGCAAGGAAAATAAATCTTTATAAAGACAATTGGATTATGGTTTGTCTCTTATTAGTGATGTCGACGAATTAATTTTTGCCATTACAGTTGGTGTCAGAAGTTTGGGATTCCTTGGATGTGCCTTCTGGAC
The DNA here is from genome assembly GCF_949357685.1 of Gobio gobio. Taxonomy (NCBI): domain Eukaryota; kingdom Metazoa; phylum Chordata; class Actinopteri; order Cypriniformes; family Gobionidae; genus Gobio; species Gobio gobio. The sequence continues at coordinate 51,371,183 of NC_137102.1, forward strand.
CCCGAGAGCAGACAGTGACCCGATCATCCTGGACTTAGAGTCACAGCCTTACCCCGAAGAATTGAGGGAGAAGGGCTGACTGCTCTGGGGGTGTCCGGAGGGTCCAGACACTGGAATCAGAGAAAACGAATCCGATGGCAACGGGGCGCTTCTGGTAAGAGACAAACTCTTGAAAAAATTCAGGGGGAATTTTTATTTTATTTTTTAGAATTTGGTTAAATTGAAAATTGAATTGATAGGGATAAACCATAGGGGGAGTCTGACTCTGTGACGAATGCAACGTGGTTGATATGTTTATGGGATAGAAACTGAAATCACGTGGGCGAATTGGAGGACTGAGTTGTGTGCGGTCCGGGGACTGAGTTGTGTGCGGTCCGGGGACTGAGTTGTGTGCGGTCCGGGGACTGAGTTGTGTGCAGTCCCGAAAAGGGCACTATTGCGAGTGTCCGCCCGGCTGATCTTGGGTGAAGAGATCAGATCTGTACGGAGACGTCCAACAGATTAATAGCGCGCGCGCGAAAAAGCCACAGAATCAGACTGCCAATATGGGGAAATCCAAAGCAAGCTAGCTGAATATGAGACACCGGTATTTTATCAAATGAGAAAATTATATGGCCAGAAATGCATGCAACGTATACGAAGTTCATTAAATGTCATGATTTGAGTGTCACCGCTGAGTGACCGGACTGGGACTGTGAAAGAGTCAGTTGAAGGAAAAGGATAAATCGATGGGCTGTTGTGAGAACGCGTGTGAGAACTGTGAGCAGACACCGAAATGCTGGGTGTGAGAGGCATTGACTGTGGAGAAATGAAACGGAGAAATTAAAATGCCACAGCTGTTTAAAGATCGCTGGTGAGTATGAACTTTGACAAAATTTTAGCTAACAATTTGAGTGATATGATCAGTAATTTGATTAGTCGGTATAAAGATTGTAAGATGAACAAGAGCAAATGCTGTAAGCAGCTCCGCTCTGAAACCCTGACTTCAAAGAAATTTGCTGGACTGATGAAGATAATGGGCAGAAATGTTTTTATTGTAATTGGAAGTTAACTAGCTACAAACAAAGAGAGAACAAGAGAATTCAAATTTGTAGATGTTTGTGCGTATTCATTAATTTATAAAATGGGGGAGGTGCCATAACCGAAGGGAGATATACAATTTGAGTAACTAAAAATAATGTTGGTGAAAAAGCAGATAAACTTTGATAAAGCACCATAAATTGCAAGCCATTGTCTGTTTTATTGGACCTCGAGCGAGCTCTGTTCTCAAACAGACTGCCACTTTTGGAGCACACAGGTTGCTGAACGTTGCTCCATAAGCTAAAGATGAGAGCGTTTTAATTGTGCTCAGCTGGGCCATTGATTTTGCGCGTAACTGTGTCTGAACACCCATAAGGTGTAAAAAGTGTGGCAAATCAGGCCACCAGACTAAATTCTGTAAATGAAATCAGTAAAAAAAAAAAAAAAAAAAAAAAAAGAAAAGAATAAAACAGATTTACACTAAGAAAATGAGAAAATAATAAACTTGATAAATTCTTTAGTGATTATTTTTGAAGGAAGGATTTGAGATAATTTTAATATGAGGTTAAAATTAAAGTTAAAGATGATAAAACATGTTGTAAAAGATATATAAAATATATAAATCCTGATTAACCGAGTTAAATGAAAAAGATATAATAAATATGTTCTTGCTCTTCTCACCTTTGCAAAACTCTGATAATGATGATTTGACTGAATATTGGGTTGTTGAAATAACTATAGGTGTTAAAATGTTGAAAACCCTAGAAATTGATGTTTTGGTTTCAAAAGATAAGCCTGTGCTGAGCTGAAATAAACAATTTGTAATCTCAATCCGGCCACCACGTGGCCTAATTTGAGTAACAGAGACTCAATCTGAGTGAAAATTATAGCTTCTGAATTTATTTTGGGGGCAAAAGACAAATATAAAGTTATGATCACTTGAAAATGTGATTTCTGTCTAAGGATAGAGTTAAAAGGAAAATGTCTTATATTTATTTGAAAACAAAGCCAGATCTTACACTGAGCTAGTGTGAGGAGTGAAAGGTTTATGAAAATGCAGTGTACCAGCCCTGAAGGCCTCAGAGTCTCTCTCTGATCCCAGACCAGCTCAAAGCTGATATCTGAGCCTGTGCCACAGATGATAGAAGATATTGATGAGTAAAAGCACAGGGCATTATGTGAACACAATAGACAGTTATTTGTTAAGATATAAAAAAGGTGCCATCAAGAGGGCAATAAGACGGAAATTGAACTGAAATTTTGATTAATGTATGATATGACCAGTAACTTCTGTCTACTCTTAGCCTTCACCATGTACAGAACTGATGGCCTTAGTCACAGATGTAGCAGAACATTAAATGGAATGGAGAGTTGTTTTGGCTAAATTCACTGAGTGTAATCCACGCACTGTTAGGTTGCGTCTTTGAAGAAGTATGATGGATTTTAGTGATTAAGTTGTGTTATAATTAACCTGTCTCCATGTTTTTGCTAATTTGAAAGCAGACCAGATGGCTCTGATGACTCTTGAATGCACTTTCCGAAAGGCTCTAGAAAATATCGGATCCTGTTTAGGGTCAAAGATCTCAAAGCGATGACGAGGTTGAGCACGATGTGGTTGTTCCCGATGACGGGTAAGACTTCCTACGGCCTGACAGGTGGCAACCCAAGCCAGGGGAATCACGATAAGTCGCCTTGGACCCCCTACCAAAAAAAAAAAAAAAAAAAAAGGAGGAGGGGGTTTTATGTGAGGTGTGTATGAGAGGTGAGGCAGATGTCTGTGAGGCCAGCAGCATCTCTGTTGGGGGGGGAAGCTGTGTTTCGTAAGGGCCAAGGTCAAGACTGGACACAGCAGCCCCTGCCCTAATATTGGCCCCTCTATACCGCTCACCAAATACCGCATAAATTGAGAGCCAGGAAACACCCTGAAGGAAAAGAGCTATGAATGAGATCGGCATTCAAGAGCCAGCTGAGACCATGCTGTGATTGTGATTGATAACTTTGTGGAGCAGAACAAAATTTATTTGGATTAGTAAAACTGTATGATATTGAACTAATATGTCTCTATCATAGTCTTAATCCTGCAGGTCATTAGGATGGCAGAGGATAATTTGGAGACATGGTGATGGCTTTAAGATGAGGATGGCTTTTGAAGTTTAAAGAGAAGGTCTGAATAACAAAGAAATCTAAACTAAAGATAACTTGAAACAATAAGTTACACTATGAAATTTCTAAACTTTGTGAAGGATTAATGATTTAAGGGTTAATGAATTTAACATTATAGTTAAAGTCTTAGAAGACTGTTAAAAAGATTATCTGGGTGAGAGAGAGAGAGAGAGAGAGGCTGGAAACAGGGATTGTACTATATCTGTTATTGCTCAGTTAAAGCTGAGACTACACAAAAACAATGATATCAGAACAAAACAACCCAGCTGACTTTTCTAAAAATAAACAACTAATGAACGAACATATTTGAAACTGGTTAAGAGACCATGTAAAAGCACATCTTGAGAATGAGCAGTTCATATTTATGTGTCATGATTGAGTGTAGTGTGTCAGTAACCTCTGGAATTAGTGTCTTTATCATTACAGATGGGTTGAGTTAAACAAAACAAAAACTTTAGAGGAAGTTGATTATTCCGAGTGAATCTGATGAAAAGATGATCAGGACATGGGACGAGCTTTAAGTGGATTGGACATCCAGCTCTGTCTGTCACTAGTAATTATGACCAAATTTGTCATGGATGAAGACTATTTTAATTTATCTTTGGATTAATTAAGAGACAAAATGACAATTTAACTGAAGTCACTATCCAAATGATCTAGAGACTCACTCATATTTACGAAAGGCCGGAGGGCGAACCAAAAAGATAACTTCTAAAAGAATATCTAGATAACTTCTAGACATATTTTTATTCATACAGGAAACAAAAAATAAATAGAAAATAAAAATAAAAAATTAGGATTTCTGACAGGGATTGTGAACAATCAAAGTCAAATTAGGCTAAAATGGATATTGAAATATGAATGCTTTTTAAAATAGAGACTGGTTTTAACCAGCGTTAAAGAAATTGATGTGGCAAGTTTGATGATAAGAATCACTGCCAAATTACATGATATAAGAGGAGTTTTAATGGACAGGGCATGGAGAAAAGGGTACTTTAAAAGAAATCCTAATTGATTAATTAATTAATTTTGTTTATTGATAACAGGAGCTGAAAAGATTTTGATAAAGAATTGGGTATTGAGTATGATTAAGTATGATGTCACGAGATAAAGATGAGTGAACGAGCTGATTGAACGTAATACGAATTGATAATTTTGTCATTTTGATGAAGTATATTTAACATTAACAAATTTAGATTTATATTTGTTAATGGTTAAATATGAGGTGGGCTATGATGAGTGAAAATGGTTCTGTTGGAAATAGTAAGTAGGGAAGTTTGTGAAGAATTGTGTTGAAATGACTGACTGAAGGAAGGTTGATAAGAATGTGATGCACAGTGAGAAACTGTGGGCAAAGCACAAAATGTAAACTGAAGGATGTTTTATGTAGAGATTTAAGGCGCTAAGATGGATTATTATCTATCTTACTTATTTGTATTGTTTAGTTTGAGTTTGAGTGAATGCCAAAAAGGTCTGTTATGATTTTGATTAATCAAAAGAACCACTGATTGTTTGTTTTCATATATGTTTTCTAAAGTGTTTAGTCTCTGAGGAGTGACTGTGGGTCTGGCCTAGGGATGTGTGTGTCGTCAAACGGTTGATAGCAGAAAGTTGGCATGTTTGAATTTTGGAGGTATCACACACCCCTAACATGATGGGAGAGCAGTGACAGTGATTACTGACTTAGCCCGGCTTACAGAGATGAAATACGGATTTGTCTTTCATTTTATTGGATATTTTCAGTATGTTTATGGGAAACTTTCAAGTTAAGACTTAAATGCGCAGCGTAACTAACAACAAAGAGTTTATTTCAACAGGAAACCGTGAGAGCAGATGCGGCTGCGAAGGCCGCGGCAGCACAGCAGTCAAAGGAACCAGAATGTATTTTATTATCTGAAACTAACACAAATGCTTTGATTTCCTTACAGAGTATGCAGGCATTTGCCACAGCAGCGGAGAAGCACCTGTGGAGACGTGGCTGGAAATTTATGAATGATGTGTGAATGTGCAAAATGGCGTCTAGACAAGAAGTGATGGCAAGCCTTGTTTACCCCAACAATATTTTCAATGATTATGATAAATGGCTGCATGGGCGAGCCTGCAGCCAAAGGGGGAATGGTAATGGTAATGGTACTCAAATGAATGAAGTTTATAAGGGGGTTACAATATTTGCTGAAAATTTCGCATTTTGATGCATATTGAAATACATGAAAACGAGAAAAGGCCTTGAGTAAATCTGAGCCCGTTTGAGACATTTTTTTTGGAAGACCACCATTCATGGGAATGGAAGGGGGTAAACAATAGCTTGCATCAATAGAATTGTGAATTATTGCAAAGAAATGTCTTCTCTGTTGTCTGATATCTGTGTGCAGGCGAAAGCTGCTACAGGGGAAACCGGCTGAGACTCCCTTGCACAACATCAAGCCAGGAGATCACGTGGTAAAACAGGACCTGAGTACGAAGAGCTGGAAAGCGGAAAGGTGGCTAGGGCCTTTTGTCAGGCTTCTGACGACACTGCCGTCAAAGTAGAGGAGAGAGAAGCAGGAGGCAAACGTCTGTGCGAGCAGATATATAAACATCATTTGCCGTTATCATCTCAGGAGCAGAGACACTGGCACAACGTGGTGCTGAGCCAACCAGTTTTCAAGTTAAAGAAGAATTCAAGAATCAAGAAATCAAGAATTCGACCACAGGGAACTGCACAGCGGTGATAGGCAGTATCACAACAGGTTTTACCTGTACGTTTAGCAAACCAAGTGACACTTCGCATGCTGTAATTTGGGTTTGTGGTGACAGAAACCATTTCATGCCACAGAAAGACTCGACAGGTTGCTGTTACCCAGCTTTAATGAATGTGATGAGTGACTATTATTACTACTTCTATTTTTATTATATACACATTTAAAATTTTTCTTTTTTGCAAGTTATCAAAGAATGATAAAAGGGGGAAATTGTTGGGGAAAAATTTAATCACAGAAGATTTAATCTTCCAGACCTGTTTTCTCTATTGTGTTTTAAATGAGTCAGATCAAAGAGGCCTCACCTGTGGAAGCCATACATTGTCCCTTTTATCTATTATGGCTCTTGGAATTGGAATTCCTGACTAGCATCTATGCGTTTGAATAGATATGCTGATTAAGAGTAGGTGATACTCTGTCTGTTGTTACAGATGAAGGACCATTGTGTTTCTTGCTTTTAATTGCTCAAGGCGAAACCTTCAGTGGGTTTCGCCAGATGTATGGGAAATTACTGCGGGGGTTATTTAGACATTGGGGGTATAAGAAGCTTGTGGCTTCTTTGTGTCTCCAGTTCACACTCAAGGTAGCCTCGAGCGGCTGCGTTTGACCGTGGCTCTTCCTTGCAAGGAAAATAAATCTTTATAAAGACAATTGGATTATGGTTTGTCTCTTATTAGTGATGTCGACGAATTAATTTTTGCCATTACACATGTACTGCAATTCATCGACTGGCCGCTAGGGACAGGCTCCAGAAGGGAGCAGAATCTCATTGAGCCCCATGTTAAAGGGTAACTAAACCCTAAACCAACTTTTTTTAGTTAATGATCTGTAATACTGGGGCTTTATTAATGCTGTTCATTGATTCGAGTAAATGTTTTGACATTTGAGTATAAAGTGTTTTAATTCTATAAAATATGGTGTAAAACCGCCAAAGTGCTGCCCTCTTAAGGTTGAACGGTGGCTACTGCAGTTGAATTTTCCTATTGGACGTTGTGGTACATCGTGACGTAGGATGGCACTTCCAACGGCTCACTATCCGCGCCCCTGGCACGAGCTCACCACGCCCTCAGAAATGTTTCCCCCAATCACACGATGAGAACGGCTTCACTCTAGTATGAACTGTCATGTTACATGAAGTAAACATTATGAATAAAAATCACTTGACACTTGCTTTAACATTGTATTGAAGAAAATACGGTTAAATAATGCAGTTGTCAGTACACGTCAGGCTTTTCTTGCGATATTATTGCCGCCCGTCATGTGTACAGATAATTTTCATACATGAGACGCGCTTTCAAACCTTGACACGCAAGTGGTTGCCACGGACGCAGGTAGATTAGGTCAGTTCTCTTGCGCGGCTGCTTCACTAGCATCGTCGGCATCGGGAGTTAACGCAGTTTGAGCAGCGGCTCGCATTGATAAGGCTCTGTGTTTGTGTCTGTTACAGACAATCCACCCTCCTCCACTTCAGGTGAAGGTAGGAGAAATGGCCGCTCTGTTGCAAAGCTGGCGTCACTCCAGTCATTCTCCATCTTTGCGACTCGCGAGTCAGACAGCTGTCAATCAATCCGTCACTGCGGGTCTCAGGTGCACGCCCTCCGCTCAGCCCCGCCCTCGGTCCGTCCCCTCTGTGTCCGCCGGGCTCTGCCCACTTTTCCAGCATTTTTTGAAAATTGCCAGTGGGTGGAGTTAAGCTCTGAGCAGGGGTTTAGTTACCCTTTAAAATGGCCAAATTTACAGCAGATTAAAACATGTTTACAGCCTGGTACAAATTGTGGTTTTGGTCTATACGGCTAATTTTGCTCTTCATGACAACTGTGAGGGGGGTGAATTTTTTTATAACTCATTCGTTTACATTATATAAAGCATTAAAGTTCTGCATAATTAAGGGCGTGGCCACTTCGAGTGACAGGTGGATAGCCATTTATCTGCTGTCTGTTAGTCATTGCGTCACTTCAGCTCCGCCCACGTCCCGCCTTTTTGCCCATTTTCTGTTATCCGGGAGTGACACGCGATGGCAACGGCCATCTCGTCCATACTTTGCGCTTCAGAATCCTATGGGTGACGTCACGGACACTACGTCCATATTTTTTTACAGTCTATGGGTGTGACACAAGAAACAAAATTCATTTAGAACTTAGAAGTCCCACTTTCAACCCTCTAACCAACAAACTTTCCGTTTCTTTGCCAATATTTCCTTTACGTTCAAAACACTAACTTAAGCCTTTTGTTTAATCTGACACCTTTTTATTTAAAACCCCTTTCGGCTTTTCTGATACATTCACTCAGTATCGTAATCTCATTTTTGACCGAAGTGGCTTTTAGAGGCATAGTTTCCTTCTAGTGGCTAGTAGTTCAGTAGTTCAGATGCAAAACTCCTCATATGTAGACCGACAGCCACAAGAAGGAAACTATGGGTATTTTTAACACTGGGGAAGTTTCTCAATATGCGTTCTTGTCTGTACTTGTATTCTTATGGACTTGTGAAACATCCTCAGTAGCTGCCAAAGTACTGTTCCAATTCAAAGTTCACATCTATCCAAGTACAGTTAAAATCCCGGATGTGTCCTTGATTCGCCCCTTTTATCGAGGATGCATCGAGAGGTGACTTGTGCAGACTTTAGACAGCCAGGTATCCCAGAATGCATCTCGCACCAACCAGCAAGCGGCAATAGCGGATGAGAAAACCAGCATCATTTTAAAATACTACTGTTATTGTGTTAGGAAATGCAGTTTTAAGAGTTTTTCAGGCGAGAATGTATTTGTTTAAAGCTCAAATCGATGGTTTATTTATAAAGAGAGCGCCTATTTGAAAATTGTATCTGACGTTTTCAGAGTTGTGAGATCCAGTCGATCAGCGGACGCTCAGCGCTCGTTAACCCCACAGAGAGCAGCCTTTCCTCTGCTAGTCCTTCTGACATTTGCCGCTGGCTCTGATGTCTCTGTAGGGATTAAACATGATGATATATATATATATTTTTTTTTTTTTTTTTTTGACTGAATTATTTGCTTTATTTCTTATTGTATATCTTCTTATACCTTTTACTCATACTTTTATAATGGCTATTATTGATCATTAAAACATTAGCAAAACATTTAACAAATAGAGATTGGGTTGTGTTTTATGTCATATTTTATTTTAAATGAAAATGAAAGGAGGCAGGGTGCTGTTTTATAACATATTTTGTTTTATTGTAGCCTAAAATATGCATATTGATATACATATTGTTATCAAGAACGCTGCTGTTCCATTTGCAGAATTACTAGACTTGCCAAGGACGCAAGTCCGAAGTTTGCATACTTGGTATAGAGAAATAGCTTGGGACTAATGGGATGGTTAACGAGACAAAAGGTGGGAAAAAACACAGCAAAACTAGGGCCCCATCCACACGGAGACACGTTTAACTATATACATAAACATTTTGTATCGTATCAGCGTTTTATCCACACGGATCCGGCATTTTGGGAGCATGAAACCGGTATTTTTTGAAACCGGGTCCCAGAGTGGATAAATCTGAAAATACACCCTTGCGTTTTTGTGTGTACATTCAATCCGTATATTTTGTGAAACAGTGATGTCATCACACCACGTCCCACACAGGAAAGACTAGAAAGGGATACAGCTACGGGCATTGGGCATGCGCACATCAATATTGCGTCATTTAATTACTGTATTTGCATTATTGTAAGGGTAGGTTTAGGGTTGGGGTAGGTGTAGGCGTTAATAAAACACATCTGGTAAGTACCAATTTATTTATTGTTATTTTATCGTGAGATTTTGCCTCACATCCTACCATTGCTATACCCCTTCTAGCCACAACTCTTCTTCTCCGTTTTTTGTGTATTTCTGTGGTAGAATTACAGCACAGATATTTCTTGAAACGAGGGGAAAAAAAGATTGGATAGGGAAAGCTCTGGCTTCGTGTGGACTGGGCCTAGGTCACAGGAGAAACACAAAGGAACTCCCGAGAAGGCCGTGCTCTGTAATAGACAACTGAGTACAACTGAGGAGGGAGGACTATTTCCTTGGACTATATCTACTTATGAACTGTTTTAAAATAAATAAAACATATTCATAAACAACAAAATAGTCCAAGGAGGAGTGGAATGTGGGAGAAGCCATGGTGTTGCCAACTTGATGGAAACAGACACCCTGGGGATGACCGACTGAGATGCAGCGACCAATGAAGGAGACTTGGGTGAAGTCGATGAGCCAATGTGCCCGCAGCCCGCTGAAAGGCCTTGAAGACAGAGATGATGGTGCGGCGACGAGCATCCGAGGTGGAAACGGAAATCCAGAGGACAGACGCTGAGCCAGTGGGACCGAGTACAGAGGCAAAGCCGGGAGGGAAGATGGAGCCAGACTGAGCTGAAGGTGTAGGCAGGTCGACGACCGACCAAGGTGGAGCCGGAGGGATGAGGTAGCCCGGAGAAGCCGTATGGCCGATGGATTCCGGTGGAGCCAAGGGGGGAGGAGCAGAGTGTCGACAGGCTGAGGTGGAGTGAAGGGCCTGGTTAGGTGACGCTGATAGCCTGAAGACACTTGGCAGCTTCTTAATTCCAGTGAGGGCTGCTGATGGGTTTAAGGACAGCAGAAGAAGTGGGGCTGAGGAACTGGCTGTTTGAGGAGGTGGTAGAGGGAGGCTGGGCGGGCATTCAGTTAATACAAGGGACACTGGAGATACAGAGGGAATCACCTCGCCAAACCAGTCTATTAGGCACTCCTCAAAAATGTCCTTCAGTTCCTCATAATAATGATGGCCAGAGTGCATGGGCATCCAATCCACAGTGGTAGTACAGTGAGCGGTGGTTTCCTCCCCACCCTCAAGCTGCACAAGCACTCCTTCTGCGACACACTATGTTGCTTGTCGGCTTGAAAGAAGTCTTCACAAATTTGTAATGATTTTATAAAGCCGCGTTTCCACCAAAATTACCCGGAACAATTTGTACCAGGAACTTTTTTTACAGGAACTTTTTTTCCCCCCAGATCTGCTACTGTCTGCGTTTCCACTGCGGTCTAAAGTCCCGGGAAGATTAGGCAAATTAGTCCAGAGACGTGGCACTGCGCGCGGCTGTTTCTCCCAGTCAGCGACGGACAGTAATGCGCGACTCTCTGCAACAATAATGAGGAGATGCAAGCAGCGCTGCTTTTGGTACTTATGTATTGGTTTAATAAAGAGGTCATTAACAAAACGGCAGAAAAGAGACGAGCACTGATACTAAAGCGTATTCTGAAAGCTCGTAAAGCTAGATTTAAAATAAGATGGCTGAGATGACTACGCGCCATCAGACAGAAAGAGCAAGACTGATATTTACTGAACGCAGAATGAACGAACCTCGCAAAAGACTTTTAAAAATGCCGGTTGAAATAAAATACTGCTTGAGTTCAACCAATCAGCATGTTCAGCGCCCAAGTCCCACCCCCGAAAGTTCACGAACTTTGAAAAAGTACTACCCCGGGAGCAGGGCCGTTTGGAGGGGGAAATATTTACCCGGAACTTCATTTAGACCCTGGTTCCTGTGGTCGAAACACACCGAGTACCACCCTAAAGTTCCTAGTTCCTGGAGAAAGTTCCTGCGGTGGAAACGCGGCTTAAGTAATTCATTTATATTAATACATATTTTTAATAAGCTAATTTATAACATTTTACAAATTTCTAAATAGACTGATTTATAACATTAAATTAATTATTTAATATTTTATTTTAAATTAATGTTTTGGTCCATGATATAGGCTAATATTGGTTTTAGATAAATCGTTCAGAGGGGTTTGACCTGTAATGTGATGCAATTAGACAAACAATATTATTAATATACAAGTCATCCAATTGCCCCATTCTGAGCCATTTCTAAGATAGGCCATTAATATTGTTAAATATTATTATTGTAAGGAAACGTCTCGGTTACGTATGGTAACCCTCGTTCCCTGAAGGAGGGAACGGAGACGTACGTCGGTAATACAGACGAATTGGGATCACTTCAGAGAGCCCCTATCAGCTTCGAGAACTTAAGAACAGGCCAATGAACAATTGGCGTGCAAGATTTGCATCTCGCGCTCCGCCCCGCGCCGCGGGTATAAACAGGAAGCGAGAGCAACGCACTGACGTTTTTCACTGAGGAGCCGAACCAGTGACTCGGCCATGCAGTGATGGAAGGAACTGTGGCGACGGGACGTACGTCTTCGTTCCCTCCTTCAGGGAACGAGGGTTACCATACGTAACCGAGACGTTTCCTTTCAGTCGGTCACTACGACGTACGTCGGTAATACAGACGAATTGGGATCCCTATGGAAAGCGCCACAGTTACTACCACTACCAGCGCCCAGCGAGAGCCCCTCAGACCCCGTTCTGAAGCGGGCGGGGAGATTCACGCCAGGAGAGTCATACTGCTGTTCCGCAAGACCCATTCAGCAGACTGTATTGGATAACGCTGGGAAAGCGTGCCCGAAGGACGCTGTGGGAGCCACATCATGCCCAGAGGGAGTTACCATGTGGAAAGAACGTATGGGCTGGCCGTGGGCAGCTCAACATACGAAAGTCCCAGGGGTGGCCCCGGCCTAATGCAGGCGGGGGACGACACCGTACTGAGACGGCAGAGGAACTCTGCCAAGGGAAAGACACGAGCTCGCCGTAGGGAGCTGTACCGTGGAAAATACACGTATGGGACCGCCGTAGGGGTCACGACATACGGAACCCAGCCTGACACAAGTTCCACCAATGCATACGAGTGCCAGACCTGGCGTCGGACGCTCCGCAACATCCAACTGCCGAGGGGTACGGAGGACTCAACAGGGTTCTCGACTGGAGAAAATAAGCGCACATATCCGTTCCAGGGGAAGGGAATGGCGCAGCAAGCCGACACTAGAACGGGTACTTCAGTGAAGCTGACTATGGGAAGCGAGCACACGAGAAGCCACCGGCTCTACACGCACGCTATAAAACCTAGCGAACGTGTTAGGTGTCGCCCAGCCCGCAGCTCTACAAATGTCTGTCAGCGAGGCGCCACGAGCCAGCGCCCAGGAAGAAGCTACACCCCTGGTGGAGTGAGCTCTAACCCCGAGCGGGCAGGGCACGTCTTGGGATTCATACGCCAAGACGATGGCATCCACTATCCAGTGGGCCATCCTCTGCTTGGAGACAGCCTTTCCCTTCTGCTGTCCTCCGTAACAGACGAAGAGCTGCTCTGAGGTCCTAATGCTTTGCGTTCTGTCAACATAGACGCGCAGAGCGCGAACTGGACAGAGAAAAGCCAGGGCTGGGTCTGCCTCCTCCGAAGGCAGCGCTTGCAGGCTCACCACTTGGTCCCGGAAGGGAGTAGTGGGAACCTTGGGCACGTATCCAGGCCGGGGTCTCAGGGTCACCTGAGAATCACCCGGCCCGAATTCCAGGCACGATTCGTCGACCGAAAATGCCTGCAGGTCCCCTACCCTCTTAACTGAGGCCAATGCAATCAGGAGGATTGTCTTTAGAGACATGATCTTAAGCTCTACTGACTGTAAAGGCTCGAAGGGTGCCCTCTGCAGTGCGGTCAGCACCAGAGTCAAGTCCCAAGAGGGTATAGAGGAGGGGCGAGGAGGATTTAGTCTCCTCGCTCCCCTCAGGAACCTGACGATCAGATCATGCTTGCCTAAGGACTCACCATTAACGAGGTCATGGCTTGCGGCGATAGCGGCAACATACACCTTGAGGGTGGAGGGAGACAGCCTTCGCTCCAACCCGTCTTGAAGAAAAGATAGCACAGATCCGATCGAACACTTCCGGGGGTCTTCTCGGCGAGAAGAGCACCAGTCGACGAACAGGTTCCACTTCAACGCATATAGCCGTCTCGTAGAGGGGGCTCTGGCGGAAGCGATGGTGTCGACTACCGCTTGCGGTAGGTCACCTAGAACCTCCGCGTCCCGTCCAGGGACCAGACATGGAGTTTCCAGAGGTCTGGACACGGGTGCCAAAGGGTGCCCCGTCTCTGAGACAGGAGGTCCTGCCTCAGAGGAATGGGCCAAGGAGGTGCTGTCGCGAGGAGCACTAGTTCCGGGAACCACGTCCTGTTGGGCCAGTACGGAGCTACCAAGAGGAGATGCTCCTCGTCCTCCCTGACCTTGCACAGTGTCTGTGCAAGAAGGCTCACTGGGGGAAACGCATATTTGCGCAGAGCCCGGGGCCAGCTGTGTGCCAGTGCATCCGTGCCGAGGGTCCCCTCGGACAGGGAATAGAACAACTGGCAGTGGGTCGTGTCGTGGGCGGCAAACAGATCGATCTGTGCGGCCCCAAAACGACTCCAAATCAGCTGGACCACCTGGGGGTGGAGTCGCCACTCTCCGGGGAGCACTGGCAACCGTGACAGCTCGTCGGCCGCACGATTGAGCAGGCCCGGAATGTGAATAGCACGAAGGGACCTCAGATGCTTCTGACTCCACAGGAGGAGATGGCGGGCGAGTTGGGACAAACGGCGGGAGCGTAGACCACCTTGTTTGTTGATGTACGCAACGGCCGTCGTGCTGTCCGTCCGGACCAGAACGTGCTTGTCTTTGAGCGACCCTTTGAGGCGGCTGAGAGCAAGACGAACTGCCAGCAACTCTAGGCAATTGATATGCCATTGCAGTTGGGGCCCCGTCCACAGACCCGAAACTGCAAGCCCGTTGTACGTGGCACCCCAACCCGTGGGTGAGGCATCCGTGGAGACAACATGATGCCTGGACACTTGTTCTAGAGGCACTCCTGCCTGTAGAAATGAAGGGTCCGACCACGGAGTGAGGGTTTGGCGGCATCTCGGCGTCACTTGGACACGGAGGGACCCGCTGTGCCACGCCCATCTCGGGACTCGGTCGTGTAGCCAGTGCTGAAGCAGTCTCATATGGAGCAGCCCTAGCGGCGTTACTGCGGCTGCTGCTGCCATATGCCCCAGGAGCCTCTGAAAATGTTTCAGTGGAACCGCTGTAGTGCGTTTGAGCGTACTCAAGCAGCTCAGCACCGACTGGACGCGCTCCTCTGTGAGGCACGCAGTCATGGCGACAGAGTCGATCTCCATCCCGAGAAAAGAGATCCTCTGTACGGGACAGAGTTTGCTCTTCTCCCAGTTGACCCGAAGACCCAACTGGCTGAGGTGCCGGAGCACCATGTCCCTGTGTTCGCACAACTGCTCCCGCGACTGGGCAAGAATCAGCCAGTCGTCGAGATAGTTGAGGATGCGAACACCACGCTCTCTCATGGGAGCAATGGCCCCCTCCGCGACCTTCGTGAAGACACGGGGCGACAGGGACAGCCCGAAGGGCAGGACTTTGTACTGGTATGCCCGTCCATCGAAAGCAAAGCGTAGAAACGGTCTGTGTCGAGGGAGAATCGAGACATGAAAGTAAGCGTCCTTCAGGTCGATCGCTGCAAACCAATCCTGGGGACGGATGCACCTGAAGATGCGTTTCTGCGTTAGCATTCGGAACGGCATCCTGTGGAGGGAGCGGTTCAGGTAACGCAGGTCCAGGATCGGTCGTAACCCGCCACCTTTCTTGGGTACAATGAAGTACGGGCTGTAGAACCCGGACTTCATATCGGCTGGAGGGACCGGCTCTATCGCGTCCTTCGCCAATAGGATAGCGATCTCCGCCTGAAGCACCGGTGCGCCCTCCTTCGGTATAGATGTGAAGTGGACACCCCTGAACTTCGGGGGACCCCGGGCGAACTGAATCGCATAGCCGAGTCTGATGGTGCGGATGATCCAGCGAGACGGGCTGGGGAACGCTAACCAGGCGCCCAGAGACCGAGCAAGCGGGATCATCGGCACCACGGACGTACCCGGAGCGGGGCAGCGCAGCAGAACGCAGGGGCCCCAGGCAACATGGGAGTGGTCCGTGCAGGGGTCTGGGTCTGACACACGACCTGCATCCGCTGAGGGGACGGGCGAGCGTGGGGAGGCACATTGTGTGCGTCCGCACAACCGACGCCCCCTGTTGGCGAGAAGAGAGGTGTCTGAGGGGTACGAGGCATGGTAGCGTCGCATACCGCCAGACGCGCTCTCTTGGCACCCAGAGATGTTGGAAACTGCTCTTTTATTGAAAATTTGGGTGCCACTGACACTGAGGCCAGTGGCGGAACAGAAAAACAAATGGTGTTCCCCCGGCCCTCCACCGGGGGAAGGAGTGGTGCTGCAGCCATCTCCTGAAGAGCAGTCTCCTCCATCTCTGGGCGGCCCGTCTCAGGGTCTCTTCCGACGACGCTTGCCACCTGGCTTGGCAGCGGCCTGAGCGGGCTGGACGTTCTTCCCGCGACCGGCTCCACGCCCACGGCCGGTGGAAGGCTGCTGCTGGGCTGGGGCGGGAGCGGGGGCGGCCGCAGGAGGACGTCCTCGGAGACGGGCAGGCGGAGGTGCTGCAGCCGGCGGCTGGGTGGAGGCAGCAGCGGGCCGCCGGTGCAGGATGTGTCTTATGGCCTATCTTGTGTCCTCATGCACCTCCGGGAAGAATGGCACTGGGGCGGGACGCTGAGAACCAGCGCGACCCCCCCCCAGGAACCAATCATCCAACCTAGAAGGTTTGTGACGTGGTGGAGGGTTCCACACAAGCCCGACCTTTTCGGCGGCCCGGGAAAGCATAGCCGTCAACTCGGGGTCCGACTCAACCGTTGCCACTCTCCCAGAGGGAGGCAGTACAGCCGAGTCCTCATCCTCCGAGGACTGGAACTCCCCCTCCGATGCTGCGATCGACATCTGCTCATCCGCGGGCGCTCCGAAAGAGATGACTGGGCGCCCGTGGGCGGGACCAGCGATCTCTTCCGGTGGCGCCACCGGCAGCGGTGCTTGTGAGGGTTCAGGGACCTGCGTAGGGACACTAGGCGGGTTTGTCCTGAACGTTATCCTCAGATCACCCCGGTCATCGGTCGAAGTAGGTCTATCCTGGTTAGGGATAGCTCTAGATCGAGGTATGGGGAGGGGGACTCCGCCTTCCCGGAGGTAGGTGAGTCTAGATCTAAGCACCGCAATAGTCATGTTCCCGCAGTGAGAACACGAGCTATTCACAAACGCTGCCTCAGCGTGCTGTAAGCCCAGGCACGTGATGCAGTGAGTGTGGCTGTCAGCGGGCGAGAGGGAACGACCGCATCCAGAAACGCACGGGTGGAATGACATCTTGAAAAAGATGCAGTCACACCCGTGTTGCTCTTTTTGTGAGGAAACGCTCTTTAAGAGAGTGCTGAAGCACCCAGGGAAACCGCGGCAACACACAGGGGATAGTGCAGCCTGTGTTTGCTCTCAAAGAATAGAACGCCCACCGATACCAACAGATTGCTGTGATAACAGCAGTTTGTTCCTTCTTGCAGCTTGAGTTCGCGGTCCCGCTGGAGAGTGCCGTCACACCAACACACAATCCTCTTCGTTCTCTGATACTTTTCGCTGATATCTCAGGAAAGCAGTCTGTACTTCAAAACGCCGGTTCGGCTCCGAAGTGAATGACGTCAGTGCGTTGCTCTCGCTTCCTGTTTATACCCGCGGCGCGGGGCGGAGCGCGAGATGCAAATCTCGCACGCCAATTGTTCATTGGCCTGTTCTTAAGTTCTCGAAGCTGATAGGGGCTCTCTGAAGTGATCCCAATTCGTCGGTATTACCGACGTACGTCGTAGTGACCGACTGAAAGGGAACGAAATGTTCATCTTTGTCGAAATAATTCCTGGTGCCGTTCACTCTAATCCATTAAGATTCCATGTAGCATTTTCATTGATCAGTCGTCTCTTCTGATTGGTCGGTAACTTTGGACAGCTTTTAATCGAGAAGCAAATTAATTTCTAGTGCAACAACACAGAGATTTGCGAGTGCACAGGACACAGTTTGAGCGTGCACACACAATATTTGAGCAAGAGAAGAGGCAGTTAAAAGAGGGTTAAAAAACGGGAACAGTGGTTCCCCGTGTTACAAGTGACACACGGAGCGAAGACATTTTGAAGGATTAATATGTTAAAGCTTGCTAAAAGAGATGTTTGTCTCGCAAAAACAACAAATAGCATTTCTTCTATCTACAGAGTGAAGATGAGTCAAGATGGCGCCGAGGACGGCCGCAACGTCGCAAGCTCTGCTGAAGCATTGTAGTTTTTTGTTTGTTCTGTTTATAGTTTTTGTGTTTTTTGTCTTGGATGTTGTCTGCCTTACTACGTACGACAGACAGACACTTTTGGACATTGGTTCGGCAATAGCACACCGAAAACCGGACTTTAAATTCATCAACGACGACACGCCGTTTACAAACACAGCAGCGGAACCCTTTGTCTGGGTGGCCCGGCCGCGGAGACGCGGCCGGAGAAGGGGCTGTAGAGCTGGCGTACTCGTCAGATTAAGACGCCGCGCAAACCGACCCCCGCTTCCCAGTATTTTACTGGCAAATGTTCAGTCTCTGGACAATAAACTCTGCGAGCTGAGAGCGCGGATCTCTTTCCAACGAGACACGAGGGACTGCTGCATTATCTGCCTTACAGAAACTTGGATGTCCGCTGAGATTCCAGACTCAGCCATCGAAACCACGGGGTTCTCCGTGCATCGGATGGACAGAGAAAAAGATCTCTCCGGGAAAAGCAAAGGCGGGGGTGTGTGTTTTATGATCAACCGATCCTGGTGTGATCAGAGGAACGTACACTCTATCAAGTCTTTCTGCTCTCCTGATCTGGAATTTCTCATGGTTCTGTGCCGACCATTCTGGCTACCGAGGGAATTCACCGCGGTCATCATCACAGCGGTGTATATTCCCCCACAAGCCGACACAGACCGGGCACTAAAGGAACTGTATAGGTCAGTGAGTGAGCAGGAAACCGCGCATCCTGAGGCTGCGTTTATTGTGACCGGGGACTTTAACAAAGCCAACTTCAAGCGCATCGCACCCAAATACCACCAACATGTTAGCATCAACACGCGAGGGAACCGTGTTTTAGACCACTGCTACTCCCCCTTCAAGGAGGGTTACAAGTCCCTCCCTCGCCCACCATTCGGCAAATCAGATCACGCGTCCATTCTACTTTTGCCCGCTTACAGGCAGAGACTGAAACAGGAAGCACCCGCCCTCAGAACCATCCAGTGCTGGTCAGACCAATCGGACTCTATGCTACAAGACTGTTTTGATCACGCGGACTGGGAGATGTTCCGGTCGGCCTCTGATGACGACATCGAGGTCTACGCTGATAGCGTAACGTGTTTCATCAGGAAGTGCGTAGATGACGTTGTTCCGACCAAAACAATTCGGCTGTACCCAAACCAGAAGCCGTGGATAAATGGGGATGTTCGCGCGGCACTCAATGCGCGGACCTTCACTTTTAACTCTGGTAATGCGGAGGAGCATAAACAAGCAAGTTATGCCCTCCGGAAAACAATCAAAGCAGCAAAACGCCAGTACAGGGACAAGATTGAAGGACAGTTCAACACCACCGACTCCAGAAGCATGTGGAGGGGAATTAACACCATCACAGACTATAAAGGGAACACAAACTCCACCGTGAACACCGCTGCCTCTCTCCCGGACGAGCTCAACACCTTTTATGCTCGCTTTGAGGGAAATAACACCGCCCTCGCGGAGAGAGAGCTCGCGGCTGAAGATACAGAGGTTAGTGCACTCTCCGTATCTGAAGCGGATGTTACCCGATCCTTCCGGCGGGTGAACGTCCGTAAAGCTGCGGGTCCAGACGGGATTCCCGGCCGCGTCATCAGAGCGTGCGCGCGCCAACTGGCTGGAGTTTTCACGGACATTTTTAACCTGTCCCTCTCCCTGTCTGTGGTCCCCACATGCTTCAAAACGTCCACCATTGTTCCTGTACCTAAGCAGTCAAAAACACTCTGCTTAAACGACTGGCGTCCTGTTGCTCTGACCCCCATCATCAGCAAATGCTTTGAGAGACTAGTCAGAAACCACATCTGCTCTGTTCTCCCCCCCTCACTGGACCCACTGCAGTTTGCATACCGCAAAAACCGCTCCACTGATGATGCCATTTCATCAACAATTCACACTGCTCTCTCCCACCTGGAAAAGAGGAACACATATGTGAGAATGCTGTTTGTAGACTACAGCTCAGCATTCAACACCATTGTGCCCTCCATACTTGACATTAAACTCCGGGCTCTCGGCTTAAACAGCTTGTTATGCAGCTGGATCCTGGACTTCCTGTCAAACAGACGCCAGGTGGTCAGAATGGGCAGTAACATCTCCTCACCACTGACTCTCAACACTGGAGCCCCTCAGGGCTGTGTTCTCAGCCCACTCCTGTACTCTTTGTACACACATGACTGTGTGGCAACCCACAGCTCCAACACCATCATCAAGTTTGCTGACGATACGACGGTGGTAGGTCTCATCACTGACAATGATGAAACGGCCTACAGAGAGGAGGTGCACACTCTGACACGGTGGTGTCAGGAGCACAACCTCTCCCTCAACGTCAGCAAGACCAAGGAGCTGGTGGTCGACTTCAGGAGGAATGAGAGAGAACACCGCCCCATCACCATCGATGGAGCACCGGTGGAGAGAGTCAGCAGCTTCAAGTTCCTCGGTGTCCACATCACAGAGGAACTCTCATGGTCCGTCCACACCGAGGCCGTTGTGAAGAAGGCTCATCAGCGCCTTTTCTTCCTGCGACGGCTGAGGAGGTTTGGAATGAGCCGCCACATCCTCACACGGTTCTACACCTGCACCATAGAGAGCCTGCTGACTGGCTGCATCACCACCTGGTACGGCAACAGTACCGCCCGCAGCCGCAAAGCCCTGCAAAGGGTAGTGCGCACGGCCAGCTGCATCATCGGAGGTGAGCTTCCCTCCCTCCAGGACATTTATGTCAGGCGGTGTGTGAAGAGAGCTCAGAGGATCATCAGAGACTCTAGCCACCCGAACCATGGGCTGCTCTCACTGATGCCATCAGGCAGACGGTACCGCAGCATCAGATCACGCACCAGCCGACTCCAGAACAGCTTCTTCCCACAAACAATCAGACTCCTTAACTCTTGACCCATCAGGATCATAACACACACTGGACAGAATATCACTCAGCACAACCCACTGTAGATAAACACACATTATATACACATTTATTTATCATACAGCATCTATTGCACTTTGGATTTCAATTTTTCAATCTGTGAATAATATTTTATACTGTACATTGTATATTATTATTACTATTATAGCGTAATGTATATTGTTTAGTGTATGTTTAGTGTATATTGTTTAAAGTATATGTATATTGTAAGTATGTGTATATTGTTTAAAGCTGTGAGAACTACACTCACATTGTGTAAATTATTTATTGTTTATTGTAGAGTTTACTGTGCTGTGAGTAATTGTGGGCGCATCAGTGTAATCTGATGCTGCTTTAAATGTTGTACATGTCATGTCATGACTACCATGTTGCTCGGAACTGCACCTAAGAATTTCACCTACTGTTGCACTTGTGCATATGTAGAGTGACAAATAAAGTGATTTGATTTGATTTGATTTGATTTGATTTGAGATGTGTTTTGAAGGATTAACATGTCTGATGAGTGTGTATGAAAGAATGTATAAAACCTATGATTGATTCATTAATAGTCAAAAGGGAGGAGTAGTGGCAAACTAACTGTATAGCATTTATTGTAGTGGAAAACTAATTCCTAATTCTGTTTTGTACTTTATATGATTCGTGTCTCTGCATGCAGTCTGCTAATTCTGAGTGGAAATTTACTGGCAAAAAACAAACTAACTGAATAGTAGAAGTTACAACAACTTGTTTTTCAGAATCCTTCACATCCTTGAAACTATCTTTTTGTAGAAGCTAGATGACTGCTAGGAACAGAAGTGAAATTTTGAACACTTAGTACTTTTGCAATCCTTATACGGTAATATGGCTAGGCGAAGTTGCCGTTCGCTGCAAAGACTGTCTGTATCTAAATAAAGAGGGTATGCATTGTGTCACTTTCCCACCGGAATATGCCTCTTCAGCCGGGCTGAGTGGCAGAAGAGAAAATCCATGACTGGATTTAATAGGGCAAACTGCTAAAACGCAGGTAAAACGAGTTTAAACTAAAGGTTGGACTCGATATAGTGTTTCTTACGACATCCCAAAGATCCAGTGACCCATGGATATGACATGCAGCCAAGAATCGTGTTTCCTGACATTTATATGAGCCTGATTTCGAGGCCAGAGAAATACACAAAGCATATTTGCCTGTGAACACTTTAAATACAATATAGGTCTAAATCCGGGTGATCACTTATATTAATGTTATACACTCACCTAAAGGATTATTAGGAACACCTGTTCAATTTCTCATTAATGCAATTATCTAATCAACCAATCACATGGCAGTTGCTTCAATGCATTTAGGGGCGTAGTCCTGGTCAAGACAATCTCCTGAACTCCAAACTGAATGTCAGAATGGGAAAGAAAGGTGATTTAAGCAATTTTGAGCGTGGCATGGTTGTTGGTGCCAGACGGACCGGTCTGAGTATTTCACAATCTGCTCAGTTACTGGGCACAACCATTCCTAGGGTTTACAAAGAATGGTGTGAAAAGGGAAAAACATCCAGTATGCGGCAGTCCTGTGGGCGAAAATGCCTTGTTGATGCTAGAGGTCAGAGGAGAATGGGCCGACTGATTCAAGCTGATAGAAGAGCAACTTTGACTGAAATAACCACTCGTTACCAGTGTTGGGGAAAGTTACTTTGAAAAGTAATGCATTACAATATTGCGTTACTCCCTTAAAAAGTAACTAATTGAGTTACTTAGTTACTTTTTAAGAAAAGTAATGCGTTAAGTTACTTTTGTGTTACTTTTTGCTTGTTTTTGTTTATAACAAAAAAGTTATATTTTTGTAAAGACCTCTTCATACCAAAATTGAAATAATAAGCCCCAGGCTGAGGTAAAAATGCAAATTCACGCATGAACAGTAGGGGGCGCAGCTCTGCTGCCATTCTGGATAATGGTAGAATAGGATGCAGGAGAAAAAAGTTTTACCAATAAAAACTAAAAATCTAGTAATTTTCATCATCAAAGGTCAGCAGCAAGACATTGGTTAATTAAATATAAAGGTAGATTATGCATAAAAATAGTTTAATTATTGGAGGTTGCATAGTATTCTGATTTTGCATTTGATTGATTTTTAATCATTTTGAGGAGTACAGAATCTTTATTGTGCAAGTGAGATAAATAAAATGCTCACATTTAGTCTAGAACTACAATAACCATCATGTTTACACACACACGCCTCTGCGCTTATTTTTCTCAACATGGGGGCAGGAGAGCTGTCAGTCAAATTAATGTGAAGTATGTGAAGTAACTTGCATTACTTTTTTGAAGAAGTAACTCAGATATTTTGTTGTAAATTTATAAAGTAATGCGTTACTTTACTAGTTACTTGGAAAAAGTAATATTATTACGTAACTCAAGTTACTTGTAATGCGTTACCCCCAACACTGCTCGTTACTACTGAGGTATGCAGCAAAGCATTTGTGAAGCCACAACACGCACAACCTTGAGGCGGATGGGCTACAACAGCAGAAGACCCCACCGGGTACCACTCATCTCCACTACAAATAGGAAAAAGAGGCTACAATTTGCACAAGCTCACCAATATTGGACAGTTGAAGACTGGAAAAATGTTGCCTGGTCTTATGAGTCTCGATTTCTGTTGAGACATTCAGATGGTAGAGTCAGAATTTGGCGTAAACAGAATGAGAACATGGATCCATCATGCCTTGTTACCACTGTGCAGGCTGGTGGTGGTGGTGTAATGGTGTGGGGGATGTTTTCTTGGCACACTTTAGGCCACCTAAGTGCCAATTGGGCATCGTTTAAATGCCACGGCCTACCTGAGCATTGTTTCTGACCATGTCCATCCCTTTATGACCACCATGTACCCATCCTCTGATGGCTACTTCCAGCAGGATAATGTACCATGTCACAAAGCTTGAATCATTTCAAATTGGTTGCTTGAACATGACAATGAGTTCACTGTACTAAAATGGCCCCCACAGTCACCAGATCTCAACCCAATAGAGCATCTTTGGGATGTGGTGGAACGGGAGCTTCGTGCCCTGGATGTGCATCCCACAAATCTCCATCAACTGCAAGATGCTATCCTATCAATATGGGCCAACATTTCTAAAGAATGCTTTCAGCACCTTGTTGAATCAATGCCACGCAGAATTAAGGCAGTTCTGAAGGTGAAATGGGGTCAAACACAGTATTCTCTCTCACTCAGTCTTTTTGCCACTCAGTGATCGTAACCGCAGTCACTCCGGCCGACGGTGACGTCACGTGCATACCCTCTATTGAAGATGAATGAGCCAATCAGAGTAAGTGTGGGGCTGCCGGCTGCAGCCAGGTGTACTTGTTTTGAACCGCGCAAGCGCAGCGCAGATAAACAGCGAGCTCAGAGCAGTCTGATCATGCGACCATTATCAAAAAGAGTTGCAAGATCCAACTCAAACACTGAAACAGCATTGACATTCTCAAGAACACTTGCATGGGAAACAGGAGAAACACTGTTATGAACAAACAAATTAGAAGCCTTTTCACTCCCCCCACCATCGATTTACTATACTAACTTTTTTTGACATATTATTTTTGAGTGTTATTACCAGTATGTTAATATTGTCATGTATTAGATGTGTTACAGGAGTAATGGAATATAATTAAAGTTTTTTTTTTTGTTATGAAGCTATAGCAGTGTTTTGCATTTATATTTATGGGTCAATGACAAATAGGGTTTTTAAGATAAAAAATAATAATAATTTTAAGCAAAACTGTTTTAAAATGCACTTTTATGTCCAAAAAAATGTATGGTGTTGATTCATATCGGTTTTACAGTTTTTAAGACAGCATTAATTCATTATTAAACAAGATTTCTGATTTTACCACCCAGAAAATGTCAGGTGGTGCGACCATAATATACCAATAATATACATTTAATGTATTTAGCACTACTGAAAACTTGTAGATATGAATCTGTCTAAAATGCATATCACATGGTAAATTCCCTTTCCATTTCTTTATGTATTGCCCTTTTAGTCCAATTCATATAAACGGACACTTTTCTATGTGTTCAAACACCCAATTTTTCTTAAGGAAACATTCTTTGATGTTTTGTTTTTAACTATAAAATTATTTGTATACATTATATAACGGTTTACATTTATATTACTTCATTTTGCAATTGCAATGGGAATTGATTCTTTTAAATGTAAATTTGCTAATCGCACCACCTGACATTTCAAACTCAATTAAAATCTAACAGGCATTAACTTGGACACCTATACAAATGTTTGACCATATGTTCAAGGTTATACATACAATTTTTAAACCAAATACACATTTTTATAATAACAACATTTTCTCAAAGTTTTCCAGGGGTC
The DNA here is from genome assembly GCF_949357685.1 of Gobio gobio. Lineage (NCBI taxonomy): Eukaryota > Metazoa > Chordata > Actinopteri > Cypriniformes > Gobionidae > Gobio > Gobio gobio. Next base: position 51,396,443 of record NC_137102.1, read on the forward strand.
ATACCACCTTACATGATAAGTTGAATCAACCTCATCATTACTTAAAAATTTCAAATGATCTAATATTTATGGGAGGGTGACTAACATTGTTACTGCTCAAAATTTCAAAAAAATTTAAGGTTTTGTTATTGTAGGTTATTGTAGATCAATTTGATATATGACATGTATTTATTAAAAATCTTTTTAGGAAAATAATGAATTCAGACACAAATAAATGTCATGTCATGTCATTGACCCTTATACGAAATATATTTAGGCTACTTTTCATGAGTAAAATTGTCCCTTTTTATCATGGTAGTGAGGAGCCTGGTTTTACCTAGCTTACAATCACTACATTCTGCCTTAAGAACAAATGGTGCAACCAAATGAAGTACATAGTTACAAACTAGCTAGTAGTTACTATAAGCTTCTAATGTGAACGTTACTTGCTTCACAACACAACAATTATTTTCAATGCTAAAGACTGTGCAGAAGTGCATACTAAATAAGGGAATCTGGATTGTGTACAATACAAAATGGATTGTATTGTCATTCGGCCATTGAATAGCAGCAAATACATTGCATTCACCAAATGTTTAATAAAACGTCCCTAAGTCTATGGAAAAACAAACCTGAAATTGTATTATGCATGTCATGCACAATTCAAAAGCTAAGAAGGATTAGAATTATTTTAAAAAAATGTTCGGAGGCAGTAAATATGATGTAAAACTTTATTATTTTTTAAACAGTGTTTACAAAGTGCTTTACAGTAGACATATTTAGGTGATGTGCATAGATGATCTCTCTGCATGATGAAAAGAGATTAAAAAAAATAATAATTCAGTTGCTGACATCCTTTCGTCCAATCTGTTGTCACATTTTAAAAACTCCAAATACAATTAGTAAAACATCCGTCTGTTGTGTAATTTCGGGAGGAGTACGCCCATCTAATCTTCCAATTAATACCAAGGTATAAAACTAGCAGCTTACCTCTTCCCATTTTTAGTTCCTGCAGAATCCCTCCTCCTCCCCTCCCCTGCTCCTCCTTTTTTACAATTTTGCCTGCTATAGGGGGGCAATCGGAGCCCTCTATAGCAGACAGCAAGCCATATCTGTTTACCACTTTCACTAACATTATATGGGCACACAAACTCGCGAAATATAGTATAAAACCTCTACTTATGCAACAGCATCAGCTCAAAACAGCCTTTTTAGGTAACAGATCACTGACATATTGAGAAATAGCTGATTCAATCTCAGTCTGAGGCATGGTCAGGTGTTGAAGTTCTTTCCATTACACAATAAAAAAAAAGGGGGACTTTTTTAATTGTTTTTGTTCAGCCTAACAACTCAGAGGATCAGAGAAAAAAATAATGTCTGGGTGAGGGAGAGGAATAGTTGTAGGAGGAAGAGGAGTTGGATCAGGACATGGGAGAAGAAGAGGGGAGAGGAGAGGAGGAAGAATGTGTGCTGGACTGTGAATCTCTATGTTTCCCCCCCTTACACGTGGAACCTATGAAAGCTTATTTCTGCCATGGAATAAAAATAATACTTATGACTTAAGTCATAATTCTGACTTTTTTTGACCTAGTTTATATCACAATTCTGTGAGGGGAAAAAGTCACAATTACCTTTTATACTTTTCTCTGTGGCAGAAACAGCTTCCATAGTAACCAATGGCTAGGTATGTTGGATTTGTTGTTGATAAATGGCAGCAATGTTTTATTGGAAGTGTTTCATCACCATTATGGTGATCAGTGTTTCTTTTAGTTTGGCAGTTTGACTCTTGGCTTTTCATGTCAGTTTGTGGTTTTTATGAAAGTGTTTGCGAAAGCACATAATTTGTTACAAAGGAAACCTAAACTAAAACTAAACTAACTAAAGAGGCCACCCTTCATGGACACTACATTTACATTTACATTTACATTTATGCATTTGGCAGACGCTTTTATCCAAAGCGACTTACATTGCATTCAAGGCACACATTTTACATTTTGTCAGTTCTTGCTTTCCCTGGGAATCGAACCCATGACCTTGGCGTTGCTAGCGCCATGCTCTACTGTTTGAGCTACAGGAAAGCCTGTAGTACTAAACACTACTCACCCACCCGCTGCAAGCAATTTCAACCAAGGGACCATTTGACCAGTGGCTGCCTTGAGCAATTCCGTTACTTTTATATTCTACTGTACACTAAACGTACTCTATAAATAATGTAACGACTTGTTCACCTTTAGATAGTATGTTGCCAAGAATGCACTCATTCAACACTCAACCAAAAATGAAGAATGGCTTACAGTAAAAGGAAACTTTATTAGCTGCAGGTAGAACTGAAACATGACAAGAAATGCAGTTTTCATAATGCCATCAACTGTTTTGACAGTCATTGTGCAATGATTGACTATATGTTCATGTTGGATATTGTTTTGACACAATTATTCCATTTTGAGTCGGGTTTGCTGTGTTTTGATAGAGTTAGTACATATAGCAAAAATGTGAGTTTGTATTTATTTAACAAAATGTGGTTTGGGCCAGAAAATGACTATTTGGCCAATTGTGTGATGTAGGTGTGTTGCTGTGATAAGAGTTTAGAAAAAGTACTTTAAGTATTGGTTAATGCTTGTTATTAATTATTCAATAATTAACTGAACTGATAAAAAAAACTGTAATAAACCTAACCCATAATCATCATATCTGTTTTTCTGCATTTTGCTTCTCTATGTGAATTCTTTTCCTTTCTTCTTTCTCTTTACATCTGTTATCATCGTCGATTTTCTTCTTCTCTTCTTCTTTCATTCTCTGCATGTTTCTCTCATGTTCTATTCTTGCCAATTGTTCCTGGAGTGCTCGTCTTTCTCCTTCGCTTCTGTTGCGCTCCACCGCTGCTCTACTCTCCTCTCTCACTCTCTCTAATTCACTTTCTAGTCTTAGTTTGTTAAGCTCATCCGCCATTCTCCTTTTTTCCATTTCAGCTATGGTCTTTTGCTGCTCAGCTGCTTCAGCTCTTGCACGTTGTCTATCTTCACCTGAGAGATAGCGTTTCCCATTATCATTTCCCATTTTCAAAGTTTTGAAGAAGGAAATCTGTTATGGTAGGAAAGAGAGAAAGAGAGTCTATTTAATAATTAGAAATCTACAAAGTACATTCATCACAAATGTCCTGTTAATATGCTATAAGGGGTGTAAATATTTACTATGATGACAATTTAGTAACGATTATGAAATTTGGTCAAGATTCGCAGAAACTTGGTCATGGAAACTATGCTAAGTGCATATATTTTCTTACTTGAAAAAATCCCCTGAAATGAAAATTGCATTTGTTTTTTGAAGAAATGTTAAATGCATTTAAAACGTGTAGTCTTTATCTTGCACTCACAGGCATTCAATTCAATTCAACATTTTATTGTTGTCAATAGAATTTTTATATGTCAACAAAAGAAACAAAACTGCATTTAAGATATTTAATAAGTGCACATTTTCTATGTTCTATATCTGTCAGGAAAGTGAGCATATAATCTGAGATTGCCTCTGCATCACATGGAGTATTAAAGTAATTACACTGAACAAAATTATAAAATCACAAATGACCACCATTTGTGACCACCATTAGCCTCACATCTCTTGTTGGTCCTCTCCAATAGAAGTTCAGCTCATGAAAAATGGGGGCAAAATCAAAAGTGTTACATTTATAATTTTGTTCAGTGTATAATAGTTTTTTTTTATTTATCACTGCTTGAGTTTTCATTGTCAGGCTAATGCAGTGGAGAAAATGGTAATTTAAAATAGCATGTTGGGCTTCTTTGTACTGTAAGATCGTATAATAATTAGGCAACTTTTTAAAAACATTTTTAATTACAAACTAGAAACTAGCAAGTTTGACCTACACTCATTTCTACATGAAAAAGTTCAGGCAATTCATGAAACAAAGTAAATTCTACATTAGTACTCAATTCAAGCTTGCAGAAATTAAAGCGTAAATATCAACGTTATAAAATGTATTCTGATACTGGTGTTTCCATCGTGCACTGTGGCTTTAATAATCAATAAGGTGGATTCTTTTTGCTGTTTCCCAGCTGTATTTAAACTGTTTTATCATTGCTTTTGTTGTTAGGTTTAGTAACTTGTCATTTTGTGACATTTGGAGTTAATTTCTACTCAAAATGACACATTCATAGTCAAAATCAATCTATCGAATGTTACCGTCATTGTGTATTGTGTGCAAGGTATTGAGGTCTCAGTGTTCAAGTGGTGCAAAACTTCTGTAATGTAGATATGGTGTCTACACAATATTGTATTATTTACGTAAATGTTTCAGCGTACACTTTAAAATTGTGGTTTAATTACACTGTTATACTGTTTGAGTAAAAAGTATTGCAAAGGAAACTTCAACTAAGTAGAAATTACTCAACCTTTTACTGAATTAGAGTTATTTATTTTCTTTGTTAATTTGACTTAATTTAGTTAAGAAGTTTACCTTACTTAATTCCATATGTGATCCGTGCAAAAACTTGAGAAAAATCAAGTACATTTAACTTATTGTTTTTTTTTTTCAGTGTAGAATTGTTTAAAAGATCTGTTCATTTATATCTGTAATCATACAAAAATCAAAGCACTAAAAGCTAAGCTTTTATCATAACGTAGAAAATTAAAGCGTACCGTTTACTGATGAACGTTTCTTTGCTCAGGTTTTCCTCAGTTTCCGTCTTCTGTATCCTGGAGGAGAAATTGATGCATGTGTTATGCAAAATAAACTGGTATGCTAAATATTATTTCGTTATAAATAGAGGTAGGAGCCATGCCTCATACACACACACACAGGTTTACCTTTCATGTATTTTCATGACATGTAATATATTTTCATATTTCAACTACTGACCTGTAATGCATTATGATTTGTTGTTGTAGAATAGATGACTTCCTGATTATAATTATTACACTTACCACATTCTGTGGAAGTTGCTATATATATATTTTTTTTTTTTTTTTTTTTTTTTTTAAATATCTACATCTATTAATTAGAGCATAAGTTCTAAATGTTTTTGTTGTTGCACAAACTGTAAACAACATACCTATTTCTTGTAGATTCTTCAGTAGTGTTTGTGTCTTAGACCGTCCAATTCTCAAGTACAGCTGCTGTGTGTGAATTAGACTAGAGCATGACACTTTTGTAGATGGCTGAGGTGGGTGTGGCAATGCTGTGATTTGACAGATCTGTCACAGATCAGCCAATGAGACTGCAGTGTAGTGAAGAACATGACGGGTGTGTTATTTTAACATTTCTATTAAAATAAACAAGACAATCGTTTAACCAGTTAACTACCAATTTTAGTATTTCCTAAAAATTGCCTCAAACTTTCAATTAAACACAGATTCACAATAATAGGTGTAGCCTACTCAAGTCAAGTCCCCCTTTTTACATAGCGCTTTATACAATGCAGATTGTTTCAAAGCAGCTTTACAGGAATAAACTGAAAAATAATGACCAATAATGCAAAAAGAGTTCGATTCTAAAAAAGGCAATAGTGTCATTAAAGTGTCAGTTAAAATCAACTTTTTCAGACCTTACATAACTTACAAAGTCATTGTTAAAAAACAAGCTAAAAAACTCAAGTGGTATAGCCTGACAAGCCACTGAAGCCAGACCCACATCAAGATGTTGGGTCTGGGAACTCACCATTGTCAGGGCTCAATCCGAGGGGCGAGATAAACGGTTGTCTTTCAAATTCCCTCTGCACGCAATAGGATAGCGCTACAACCAACCAGAGCAATGAAGAAAGTGAAGCGGAGCTAGTTGATAGATTAAACTTTTGCCGTATCCGGTCGGCAAACCTCCGAACACATCTTCCTTTCTTAAGAGTGACTTCAGTGCTGTTCTTTGTTCTTTTCTCAAAGAAAAGCTTATCTCCAAGTCTTCCAGAGTCGCGGCCAAAGCTGATTCGAAAGACCGCTGTTCCCCAGCTTCTTTGTTTTCAATTAGCACACGGAACCGCCGCAACTCTTCCATCATTATGTTAAGCCCGCCCACTGACTCTATACACGATGTGATTGGCCTGACTAGTTTGGTTTTTGAAGCTCGCAAGCCAACGGAGAGTTGCTAGACGACCCTGGCTGCAAATTACATTTGCTGCCGCTAGGGTGTCTAGGTTTCTAGGCTACAAGTGGTACTCACTGCAGAGTCAAATGACATTCAGCTCCTCCTCTCTGGAGCTCCAATGGGGTGGAGGGATAGAGTTGTGGGTAGGGTTAGGGTGTGGTTGGATATTCTAGCTCCACCCATTAGGCACAAATTACATTCGCCCGGGTTGACTGTACGCTCCACCCATTTGCTCTCCAAGAACTTGCTAGCTAGAGTCATGGGAATCGTTCTGCCTCCACCTAAGCTCCGCCCACAAAAACGTCACAATGTTTACTAACTGAAAAGAGTCTAATCAGCTGAAGTCAGTTCAGAGTTGATTCAGTTTGGTTGAAGAAAAGTTCATGGGATGAGGTCAGTTCAGCAATAATCCGCAGAATAGAAAGCAGAACACAAAACTCAGTTCAGTTCTCAAATATTGCCAAATATTGTTCCTCCAAGCCAAATGCTACAGTGGAAAGAAAGAACCCAAACTCCATCAGGTGACAGAAAGGGAAAAAGAAAAAACCAAGCTCAGGTCATGTATTTTTCCCAAAATATATTGAACAGTGGATAGTTTTTTAGAAGATATATGTAGGTTTCTCTGATCTTAATATTAAAAGTTAGTATTAGTTACACATCATTTGAAACCACTTTCCTGTGCTACAATTTTCCACGTAATTCATGTTGGCTAGAGATCATTCTCCAGCCACTGCACTGAGCCGATCCAGTCAGAATACTTTTAACCAACAATTCACCAACATTTATCATGGATTTACTGTGGTAACACTAACTGTAACCGTGGTATTTTGTCAGAAATGTAGTTAATGTATCATTTTATTTCGTGGCATGTATTAAATGAGTAATAAAGGCCAAATTACAGACTATATTTTTGTCCTAAACTTGCAGTTTTGTGCATTTGTATTTATATTAAAGCCATTCTTGATATAGAAACAATATTTTTACTTGTTACCATGTAGTGAGGTTTGAGGTTTTACCTGTGGTGATCTAAATTGAGTGCTCGTTAATTTAAATAAGAATACAATTCTAACTCAGTAATATTTAAATTTCACCCTTTAAAAACGAGTTAAGTTTTACAGCTTTACAGATATCGTTTGTGTATTAAATTTCAAGCTACTCTACTGTCAGCTCACAACATTCACAAGTGATCCACAAGATTGAACCTAGCCCCCTTTTTTAAAAAGTTTGGATACCCCTGCACTACAGGGTCATGGTTCAAAGACCCACTAGAGGGCGCCAGTTACACTCAAATGGACCTCGGAAAAGTCCATTGATTTTTACATATTAAATGCACGCAATTCATCAATCCTAAAACATTTAACCCTTATACTTAACAAAAAATACATTTTCAGTCTGCTAGTTAAATGGCTGAGAACAAAAAAAAACATTAATCAACAAATACAATTTCACAAATTCAGGACACATTATTATTAGTGGTAGTAGTAGCAACAGTGCCATATACATTAATGCATTTTATATTAAGTAATCAATATATATGGACAATAAAAAACAAGTCTCAAATGCCATAGTGTCCTGAAAGCCACCAGTCAGGAAAGTTGGGTTCAAAGAAAAAGAAAAAATAGGCTAAACATTTGTTTGATTTATAGTATTATATACTTTGATTACACGGATTGGTATTGAGAAGTATGAACATTAAGGTAAGATGCACAGTTTTGCTAGAGATTTAGTTTCTCATTTTGTTGATAACTCATGCACTGACAAAAAAAAATGGTGTAGAAACTATTTTCACTCAGAAATTGCTAGAAAATTTCACAAACAATTACAATGAAATGGCAAGTAACATTGAATTAAAGATGACATTTTGAATTAAAAAAATGAAAATAGTATTTTAGTAAGATCGTGTGTGTGTGTGTGTGTGTGTGTGTGTGTGAGAGAGAGAGAGAGAGAGAGAGAGAGAGAGAGAGAGAGAGAGAGAGAGAGAGAGAGAGAGAGAGAGAGAGAGAGAGAGAGAGAGAGAGCATACAGTATGTTTACAGGGTGGGTCTCCATGCTGTCAGTAGCAGATTTACAAATATAAATATTACATATATCTCTGACAGGAAGATAGCCAAGAGTGTGTGTCTTATAGATTATAGCGAGGATACACCCTCGTGATTCATTGCCTCTCTCCCTCTCTCTCTGTCTCTCACACACACACACACACACACAAGGCTGCATTATAGCCCATCTTGCTTCCATTAGGGCAATGTGTGATGCGCCTGAGCTAGAACATGCTGTCCTCTCTCTGTTACTGAGCTTTCTGATTACTCTATGGATCATTCTATAGATGGATGGATGGATGGATGGATGGATGGGTGGGTGGGTGGGTGGGTGGGTGGGTGGGTAGGTAGGTAGATAGATAGATAGATAGATAGATAGATAGATAGATAGATAGATAGATAGATAGATAGATAGATAGATAGATAGATAGATAGATAGATAGATAGATAGATAGATAGATAGATAGATAGATAGATAGATAGATAGATAGATAGATAGATAGATAGATAGATAGATAGATAGATAGATAGATAGATAGATAGATAGATAGATAGATAGATAGATATTAAACAGGCACAGAGGGTGTGGGACAGTGAGTCCTGTCATATCTGCTGTGGTGTAGTTTTCATTGCACCCATCAGCAATTTCATGTGTATCCCGTGCATGTGAATGAGTCAGCGCAGGTTAATTGTACAGTTATGCAGATCTGGCACATATTCTAGGAAATGCAGGACGTTCACAGAGAACATTGTCATTGTCGCAACGGCATGTGGGTCGAGGGGATTCTTGGAAATGGTTTAGCTTTCCTGAGAAAATAAAACAAGTCTCGTTCATAATGACAAAATGTTTGAATCGGATGACAGAACATCAAAGCGCCAAGCATATCATGAAAGATCTCATAAAAGACAACATGATGTGTTGTATGATGGCGAGCCCAGACTGGAACCACATTTATTATTACAGTGAATGTTCTAAAGAAGTCTGGAAATAACAACAGAACCAGAGAATGTCTCAAGCTTTAGGTATGTACATGTTTGAGTAAATCTATACTTCTAGGAACAGCCAACAAAACAAAGTAGTTGCTAAAAAAAAAAACTCCCCCTTTAAACAAGTCTGATCAAGTGTGTGTGGCTGTATGTGTGTGTGTAGGTTTTTGCTTGAACACAATTCTCTGAAGATTGTGCAGAATTGTGCTCAGTGTCCCTGATGGATGTACAAACCTGGTTGGATTCTCACACTGTTAGACACATTGTAAAGAGCTCATAGTAGACTGTTGGCCTTCTGGGCAAATACTTCGCAAATCGCAGTCTGTCGTTCTGGCATTCTATCTATCCATCCATCCGTCTCTCTGTCGTTCTGTCCATCCATCCATCCATCTATCAATCCATCCGTCTCTCTGTCTGTCTGTCATTCTGCCCATCCATCCATCTATCAATCCATCCGTCTCTCTGTTGTTCTGTCCATCCATCCATCTATCAATCCATCCGTCTCTCTGTCTGTCTGTCAATCTGCCCATCTATCCATCTATCAATCCATCCATCTCTCTGTCTGTCGTTCTGTCCATCCATCCTTCCGTCCGTCCGTCTCTCTCTCGTTCTGTCTGTCTATCTTTTGGTTGAGTTTGTCTTTTATTTAGTAATTCATGCTCTTAGTTATGTTTCCTTTTTTTTCATGTGCTTCCCTTGTTCCTCATGTATCTTGCAACCATGTGATCATGTTTTTTGCCTTCCCTGTATGTCATGTTCTGATTGGTGGTTTTGGTCATTGTGTCCTATGTTCTTATTGGATCCTTGTATTATGTGTCACATTTTGATTGATTCATTGTGTGTGTGTGTGTGTGTGTGTGTGTGTGTGTGTGTGTGTGTGTGTGTGTGTGTGTGTGTGTGTGTGTGTGTGTGTGTGTGTGTGTGTGTGTGTGTGTGTGTGTGTGTGTGTGTGTGTGTGTGTGTGTGTGTGTGTGTGTGTGTGTGTGTGTGTGTGTGTGTGTGTGTAGCCCTCATGTTTCATTGGTCTCTTGTTGTTTGTGTTATCCGCTGTTCGGTGAGTTTATGTCAAGTCCAGTCCAGCCAAGTCATGCTTTGTCAAGTGTTTTGTTTATTTTGTTTCTGTTCATGTTGGGATTTTCAATAAACTGCACATGGGTTCTGCAAACAATCCAACAGTGGATGTTTGTTAGTTCTATATGTCTGTCTGCCTATTTATGTCCATCCGTCCTTCTGCCTCTATTGTTTTAGAGCTTTTCAAGGATATATCTCATGGATGTGTGTGTATGTACTAGCGAGAATACTATGTGCTGCATAGTGAAAAATCCCCAAAAAACGTTGGGTCCAAAAAAACTGTCACATTTCAAGCAGTAGTAGAGTTCCTACATTAGGGCCTTACATGTTTAATTTAATGACTGTCATACAGGTATGACACACAGGCAAATCGGCACAAGGAACATGTGAAAATCAGTAATGCAGTAACTTTTCAACCCAGTTTGCTTTGGATCTCTCACTCTTTCTCCCTTTGATTATTTACTTAATAAATGTGTCTTTGAAAGGAAAATAAAACTTAAAAAAAAAAATTTGAAATGATATATTGAGACTTGATAAGCTCCCAGGTATACAGTGCATCTGGAAAGTATTCACAGCGCTTCACTTTTTCACATTTTATGTCACAGCCTTATTCCAAAATGGAATAAATATTTTTTCCTCAATTCTACAAACAATACTCCATAATGACAATGTGAATAAGTGTGTTAGAAATCTTTGCAAATGTATTTAAAAAAGACAATCACATGTACATAAGTATTCACAGCCTTTGCTTGATACTTTGTTGAAGCACCTTTGGCTCCAATTGCAGCCTCACGTCTTTTTGAGTATGATGCTACAAGCTTGGCACACAGATTTTTGGGCAGTTTCTCCCATTCTTCTTTGCAGGACCTCTCAAGCTCCATCAGGTTGGATAGGGAGCGTCGATGCACAGACATTTTCTGATCTCTCCAGAGATGTTCAAGTCTGGGCTCTAGCTAGGCCACTCAAAGACATTCACAGAGGTGTCCCGTAGCCATTCCTTTGTTATCTTGGCTGTGTGCCGTTGCCCCAGACTGAGGTCCAGAGCACTCTGGAGCAAGTTTTCACCAAGGATGTCTCTGTACATTGCTGCGTTCATCTTTCCCTCAATCCTGACTAGTCTCCAGTTCCTGCCGTTGAAAAAACATCCCCACAGCATGATGCTGCCACCACCATGCTTCACTGTAGGGATGGTATTGACCAGGTGATGAGCGGTCCCTGGTTTCCTCCAGACATGACACTTGCCTTTCAGGCCAAAGAGTTCAATCTTTGTTTCATCAGACCAGAGAATTTTGTTTCTCGTGGTCTGAGAGTCCTTCAGGTGCCTTTTGGCAAACTCCAGGCAGCCTTTTACTAAGGAGTGGCTTCCGTCTGGTCACTCTAACATACAGGCCGGATTGGTGGAGTGCTGCAGAGATGGTTGTTCTTCTGGAAAGTTCTCCTTTCTCCACAGAGAAATGCTGGAGCTCTGTCAGAGTGACCATTGGGTTCTTGGTCACCTCCCTGACTGGCTCTTCTCCCCCGATCACTGAGTTTGGCCAGGCAGCCAGCTCTAGAAAGAGTCCTGGTGGTTGCAAACTTCTTCCATTTACGGAATTTTGAGTGTCATGGCAAAGGCTGTGAATACTGAATACATATCATGTTTAAAAAAAAAAAAAATGTCATACATTTGCAACAAACTTCTTTCACATTGTCATTATGGGGTATTGTTTGTAGAATTGAAAAATAATACATTTAATAAATTTTGGAATAAGGCTGTAACATAACAAAATGTGGAAAAAGTTAAGCGCTGTGAATACTTTCGGAATGCACTGTATGTGTCCTGGTATATGCATGTTGAAATGGTATTACATAATAATGTAAGCAAGCTGAAACAGAACACACACACACACACACACACACACACACACACACACACACACACACACACACACACACACACACACACACACACACACACACACACACACACACACACACACACACACACACACACACACACACACACACACACACACACACACACACACACACACACATTCATGGTATTTTAGTTATCTCTCTCACTACACAACAAAGAAACACATCACACATCTGCAGAACCCCACCTTATAGGAACAGACTAGTAAAGAACTAGTACAGACAAGTACAGAAGAAATACAATACCTGTGCAATACATCAATTGATACAATAATGTTGCATCAATTTTGCAATGTTGATCCCTTAAAAGGAACATTTCCCAATCACGTTTGACAGTTTTGCTGGGTTTACATAACTATGAGTAACAGAACAATGTGCTCTCACATTCAGGCACACACACCCTGGCCGAGCATTCAAACCTGTGCAGTCTTGTATGTCTTTTTTTTCTTCCATTAAATTCCATCTCATTAGCAATGTGTTTTGTCAGGCTTGGTATGATGGATCATGGGAAAATAGCACACTAACACAATAAAACTACATTACCCAAAGTTTCTGAGAGGAGACTTCTTGTTAAAGAGACAATAAGTAAGATAAGTAAAAAAACTAGAACTGTGTTATATTTTGTCGACTTATTACATTATCCCAAATGTTTCCAACAATGTTTAATCCAGAGAAATCAGCTGTTTTAACCAGGACACGGACCGTGTCTGTGTGTCACCTATCAATGACATCATACTCTCGGTTTCCATATAAATCCATGGAAACACCAAAGACGCTTTAATATATTAAGTGTTTTTAGATATAGCTGAGCAACTGTTTGGAGGCCTTTATCAACAGAAAACGAATCATTGTTATATCGTTATGTAACTTTATAACATAACTTTCAACATAGGCCTACTCAAATGTATTTTTAGTATGATTGTTCTGACCAAGTAAAACAGCTCTGCGTTACCCCACAATTTTAATTTGTCAAATAATGTGACCTGTATAATTCAGCACTTATTACAATTCAATAAAATACTGTGAATTTAAGTGATCAAACTTGAACAAAGTTCAAGTCCCAGGAAGGAGGAGGTGGGAACCGGCAAATGTTAAACATGATTTTAATCGTAAAATAAGTAGGCAACAGCTGTGTCCAAAAATCGCCCCTTATAGCCTTGAATTGGCCACTATTTGAGGGGGCAGTCTTTTGTAGTGGTGTCCGAAACCATAGTGGACGTTATCGAAGGCACTTCAATCCCACAATGCACAGCAATAACAAGTGTACAACCGTTGTACGCTCAATGGCTAGAGAATACCCATAATGCTCTGAGAGAGTCGCATGTTGAATGAATTCCCGCGTCTGACCAGAAGATGGCGCCTGCAGTTGAATCAATCATCCATGCATTTTTCCAAACCGCTGGTCCAATGTGGGTGTACAGCGTAATATCATATAGGTATAAATAGGAGTTCAAGATAAATCTTTTCATCATACTACTGAGCTGCCAGTTTGCTAAGTTTCAAATAATTATTAAACAACAAGCACAAATGATATGCAAAAGCAGAAGCCTTTCCGTTACACACTGTTGTTTTGTTTAGTGTAAATTGTGTGAATAGCTTGAACATGAACACTAAAATTGATTTGTTTTGGAATTTTATATCAAGCTTACCAGTTAGATGCAAATGTAAATAATTTTTTGTCAATGTTGTTGATTTAAATTTTTTTGTTTATAAAGTGCATTTATTGTGTAGTTGTGGGTATTGTCTAGTTATATGATTGTGGAAGTCTTCCAGTTACTAGTCTTAATTTACCATGACAACAAAACAATCTCTGTGATTTCGAGTATGTTGTAAAAGACTATATCTCTGAAAGTGTGTGTGTGTGTACACAAACAGTGTGAATGTAATCACAGAAAATATGAGTCACCACCACTGTACACACTTCGCTGTATGTGCATGTTGGTGCATGTGTGTGTGTAAGTGTACATTATCCATTCAAAGAGCCGATGGGGGAAAATTTACGATTGTAAACAGGCTGACATGCAACAGTGGTTTTATGAGGTAAAAATGTATGGGTTCAGGTTTGTGTACATGCTTCCAGATATTTACTTTCAGTAGTGCTCACAGCAGTGTCTCTAATCCAAGGCTTTTATGGATGTGCAAAGCACAATAACAGACATCACCAATTGATTCTGATCTCACCTCAAATGCCCTCCATACACTTGTTACTCAGATTGTCTACTTCCCTGCTGCAGCTCTGATGATGAACATCAACCGAATGTTACACTGTTAAGGCCTGTTCACACCAAGAACGATAACTACAAAGGTAACTAACGATATTAGCGCCCACAGCAAAGAACAATAATATTCGGTTCATTATAAGTGAGCACTGCAACTATTATGTTGTCTGCCACTTTAAATGCTCGAGCTCTTTAAAGCACAAAGGATTTTGATTGGCTGTCAATGTTTTTAATATTAATAAGCTGAAAAAAAATCGTTCTGAAAGTGATTCCAATGATATCGTTCCTCTGTGATGTTATCGTTGTAGTTATGGTGGGAAACTTCCTATCTTCAGAATTAGAATGATTATTAAAACTTTATAGTTATTGTTTTTGGTGCGAACAGGTCTTTAGTTTGAGCTTTAAAGTGTTAGGTAAATGCTAGACTATAAAATGATGGATGACACTCTCTTCCATTGTACACAGCAAAAACTCCAGTGTTAAATTAACACTCGTCAGAGTTTATTTGACTCCACACTCAAGAGTGTTAAAAGTAACTCTGAAAAAGTGTTAAAGTTAATGAGATAATTAAGAGATTAATTAAGTGATGATTGACCATTAGTGAAGACACCTGATGATAACAAGCAGAATCACTGAAGGAAAGAGTCGCCATTTTATGTCACCATTATTGTAATCAGTGTTTGCTTTAGTTGGACTCATCAAGTCAAGGGTTGACTTTTTAACATTAGTTTTATTTTCTCTGGCTTCTTTAACTGTGTGTTTGGAAAACACATGTTGTTATGGCAAAGAAAGCACAGAGAATATCTGTTCAGGAATTGATTATGTTTAGATTAACATTATTAACGTAATCATCATTTAGTGACCTGATGGAATAATATCATTATGAGACCAATCTCTAATTGTGTGGGTGATGTGGTGATATTACATTATTGAGAACAACAGCTCTCTGAAGCTACATCATGAGAATCTGCACAAAAAAGTTTGCAACTACTATGTTGCTTTAGACACACACACAGACATCAAGAATCAGCGTATGAATCTCAACAATGGTGACAAACAGCATATCAAATACACAGATCAACTCTGAACATCACAAAACAAACTACTAAAAAGTCACATAAAACAGCAAAAATAAAATAAAATGGTTAGAATAAAAAAAAATACTAAAACAATTAATCTTATAATTTATTCATGCTGCAATGCATGCTGGGAGCCATTGGTGATTTTTGATTGGTGCACCCAGAATGCACTGCACAAAGCTTTTTGATGGCCACCATTGTGGAGATTCTTACACTGACTCTTGATGACTCTGTGTGTCTAAATGACAGAGAAGCTCAAACATTTGTTTGAACAGATGTTTTTTTTTTTTAAATCCCTCTGATTATATTGAAAACAACAGATCTTATACTGTAGAATCAGGGTTGCTGTAATCAATAAAGTAAACCTAACTCAAAGATTAGGCTCTAAATAACATCAGTGATTCAGCTCATGGAGATTTTGTCAAAACATAGCCAATAACATCTGGTCACATTTTCTCTGGACTTGTCTGGCCACTATACAGTAGCCAGACAAAAATTAATGTTAAAATGTCAAGGGTCCAGAGCCCAACTAAAGCAAACACCGATCACCATAGTGGTGACTTAAAAATGGCATTAAGTGATTCTGCTTGTTATCATCAAGTGTCTTCACTAATGGTCAATCATCACTTAATTAATCTCTTAATTATCTCATTAACTTTAACACTTCTTCAGAGTTACTTTTAACACTCTTGAGTGTGGAGTCAAATAAACTCTGAGGAGTGTTAATTTAACACTGGAGTTTTTGCTGTGTAGTAAGTGAAGCCGCCAGTGTCCTAATATGGCACTGACATCTTGAGTCTCGAGTCTGCGCAGTAGTAGTCTCAGCCTCAGACGTCATGCCCACGGACCGCTGGCTGAACGTCTATTGCATATGACACACTTATCTGCACAATACTTCAGGAGTTTCGAAGTCATCATCTGATTGGTTGAACTCTACAGGTTGCCCGCGAGACATGTGTGTTGCGTTCGTCCACTTGAAAACAAATGCTGCGGCTTCAAATTCCCTCATTGAAGAAGAACGCCGTCGTGTTTACAACTATGACAATGAGCGCTTACCAGGATCAACTAAACGCTGGTTTTTCAAAAGTGTGTGAACGGCGTTCTGTTATTGCAGGGACATCGACTTTATATTTTCACTCCCCTAAACATGACGCGGAACAAACAAACTGTGCGTTACATGTCAATCAAACATCCTCTTGGGCGGTCCTAGACCAATGAAAGCTATGATAGAGTACCACTGCACGAGACTAGCGCAGTATAGTGAGCGTGAAGTGAGCCGCGATATCAAGGCACCGCCCACACTCCCGCAGTATCTGTTAGTACAGTTTACTGCAGAACAACTCATCATGTTGGTGTGAAATACAGTTATGGAAATGTAGAAATTAAAGTCAAAGCTTCAAATCCTCTCTAAGATCCAGAAAAAAAGTCAGTTGACCCCTCAGTGACGACTTCGCTCAAAGAAGCTATAACTCTCCGCTGTCAATTATGACGTCACACCCCGGTTTTCTAAAACCAAACTTATTTACAAAACGAACACTCGAACTACCATCAGCGTGATAAAAACTGCCTAAAGTGAGAGAAACCCTCTTTGGAAAAATAATTATTTGAAGTGTATAATTTGTATTGAGCTAAATCTCAGGAATGGGTCTCAAAGAACTGCACTTCCCAGAGTGCACAAGAAGCTGCAAATGGCTGCTTATCACCTGATCAGTTATTGTCACTGATTGGAAGCACCTGTGAAGACATGGAGGTTCTCAGTCATTCAGACAAAGGGTGCATCTCAATCAGCTCCCTAGTTCAGTAGTCAGGGCACTGATCAGGGAGTCAGCCCATTGAGTTATGTCCTGATCAGTGCCCTGACTACTGAACTAGGGAGCTGATTGAGACGCCAGAGAGAACACTCCAAGTTTACTCATAGGTTCAGTCCAAAGACATCAATGGTCGGTGGAATGCTTTATTTACTTTCATGTTTGAAATGCTGCTTAACATGTTCAAGTATGTTCAACTGCTGTGTGGTTAAGGAACACATTGCAACATTGACTTCATTGATTTTGTTATTAAAGGGGTGGTAAAACACATTGTTTTGAAGGCTTGATTGTGTTTGTGGGGTGCACTGTAACATGTGTTAATGCTTCGTTTTAAAAAAAAAAATCATTATTTTTCATATATTTGACATTTATTCTACACTGCTCTGTCCCTCCTTGTAAAACGGTCTGATGCTTTCCGGGTTGTATGAAGCCAGTCCCTCAAAAATACGCAGTGGGCTCAGATTGGTTAGCTGGCCCAGTGTGTTGTGATTCGCTAACCGCAGTGTACGTTTGTCGGAAACGTCACGCCCCTTACCGGAGGCTGTGCTTTGGTCAGTAGTATTAGAAACAACGGCGTCAATAAAACCATATGAGCCCGAATCAGACCCAGAACATTTTAGTGAAGATGATCGAGCAGAACCTGTTCAGTCCTAATGAGTAAAGACTGCGGATCTATAGTGATCGCTACTGAATGGCACTGTTACTTTTGTATTTTTAGAACGATTATAGCCAAATATCTGTCGCAAGAACTATTAACCCAAAACACTAAACACTGGCTTTACTATCGTAGCCAAATCACACACAGAACCATGTTTAGCATGCCTGTAGATAAATAATACATAAAAGCTCTAATCAAAGAATCATTTACACTAATGTCAGGTTCGCTGTTGAGATTTTAACGTTAGTGTTTGTTACGTTAGGTGTTCGTCGGATAACGTTAAGTATGAATGAGCATTTAACAGACTGGTTTGCAGAACAGCTTTGTCATCTGTTTACTTCCTTGCTACAACCTATTACAGGAAAACACATCGATGAAAAATAAATCAGACTTACAGGTTGTGGCCCGTAAACAGCTTCTGTTTGTAAATCCAGCTTTCATGACAAGCCGTTGTGCAAATCCTGTATTGAAGTCCTGTATACTCGCGAAGTTTGTGGTTTGTGGAAGTTTGTGTTGTCCTCCGTGAAATGTGCAGCGCGCACGTCGTGCATCCACGCACTGGCAGTGTTTTTTTCACGCAGCTGACGTTGTGCAAATCCGGCATTGAAATCGCGAAGACGGTGGATGTTTTCCTCTGTTAGATGTGCTGCAGGGAGCCCTGCCTGCGCCTGATTCCCCGCTGACTCAAACACACGTGCATATAACATGCTGTATGTTAAACGCTCTGCAACGCACCCCCGTCCCAAGGAAGGCTGAACAAAGCAAGTACCCCAGATCTGCAATCCGGATGAATATAATAGCGTTTCCTCGGCATCGCGGCAACAACACTCCAGCCTACTATACCACAACAGCGCCGCGATACAAAATGGCCTCACCACCCCCCCCCCCCCCTTATTTAATATTCTCGGAGGAGGGGTTTATGTAAATATTGAGCCTGGTGATGTCACCAACCCTGGAGGAATGTGTGTAGTCGCCTGCTGGCCGTTTGCTGTAGTTCTTAGAAACTGATTTCTTTAAAAGCAAATATCTCCCTTTGCTTTAAACTTTGAACGTTGTAACTTTGCAGATGTTGTTTATGCTAAAGCAGCAACATTACACGCTAGCTTAAGTTAGAATAGTGAAATCGTGGTTTACCACCCCTTTAATAAAGTTAGAAAGGTTAAAATTCTGTTAAATGTTAAAGGAACTGTATGTAAGACATGTATTTCAATTAATCATAAAATGGCCCTGATATGTCACTAGACATTAAGAAATCATGTTAATTTCAAATACTTATATCACTGACAACAGTTGTCCGGCCAAGATATTGTCATTTTAAAAGTGAAGTTGCAGCCCTCAACTGATGTTGACATGTTGTGTTTTGGCCTGAAGCGCCACCCTCCACCTATCTACCAATCACAAAGTCAGTAGTGTTTCGCATTCGGGTTGCCAGCTCTGCTCTAGTTACCACAGCTGCAGCTATAAACTTTTTGGATAAACAATGTCTAACTTTACGAAACCTAAACAACCTCGTTATGAATAAGAAAAACGTTGTGACAGTGTCCGAAATAAAACAAGGATTTGAATAAGAGATGCCTTTGAAACATGGAGACGGCTGAAAACGGAGAATAATTTGAAGACTGATGCCAACGTTGCTAATCTTCTCCTGGACAGATAAGGTTCATCTATGTTTGGCTAACTTGTACTTAATGTAAATGGACATTTCAAATATTCATGACAGTCGAACAAAGTTATGCATGTTCGTGCAAAGTAACGTTAGGTTAGCGCAGATGGAGGAGGTGGGTCATTGAATTGAAAAGGTAACGTTAAGGAATTGTTTGGTAAATAAAAACGGCGAGTCGTCATTGCTAACATTAGTAATGCATTATCAGAGCCCGTTTCTCTCTCATTATGCTGGGACGCTGAGGAAAACAACATTAGCACGCCTATTATGGCAATGCGAAAACGTATTTGAGACAGTAGCCTAACGTTACCTCGGTAAAAATTATTCCTCATTCGTTCTTCGCATATATAGTGGACAAAACATGCTGCAAGTTGACCTGTATGACCATTGCTAATGTTATTTAGCTTTGCTGTAATTTTACTATAATATACTATAGTATTTTTTCATGTGGGAATGTACTGTCACATACAAGCGTTCATATTTACGATTATATTTGGCTAATCGCCATTAGTAAATTTTTGCGATTCATAATTACTTCACAAAACATCGCTCTTGAAGCATAAACATAATTAACAGAAAGAAAAAAAACGTACTGTGTACGACTCGTCACTTGCCATTGAAAGCTCCGTGTAGCAGCCTACGTTCCTGCTGGATCCTGCAGCCTATCTGGCAGCCTCGAGTCAGGGGGAGGGGGAGAGGGGATACACCGCTCAACAGTAATTTGAAAGTGGTTGCAGTACCAGTTTTGGCCACCGTCCTACATACAGCTCCTTTAATCTTACTAAAACATTTGGAAAATTCATGAAATTTGATTTTTCTTTTCCATTTAAAAGGCTTAGGTGGTTAATTTAAAATGTTTAATGAAATGTTTAAATTCATTCATGTTTAATTCAACTGTTAACTGTCACCCCCCTTTTTGAAAATATACATGAAAATGCACTATTCCAACTTAAATGGTTGCACTTCAAGAATGCTTTGGAATAAAGACATAAGTTTGGTCTCATTTTAAAGAAGACAGTCAGCAGATTATGGCTCAAGTGAAAACACTTCAGAAAATGAAAGTATGAAAAAGTTATGAAAGTTAAAATTTACTGTAAATCAAATGTACTGTACTAAATATTTTATATTTTATGTAAAACATATATGTTACAAAATAATTTGTACTCTAAAATTACTATCACATAAAAGCCAAATGTCTAACAAATTTGTGTTCCAAATTTGAAGTTGATATCACAAAAATTGAAGTTCCCATGAGATTTTGTTTAGGCGCTGTACCACAAATAGCCATCGGGTGTCATTGAAATTCCATAGATTTTTTTACGCAATCTCCTGTAACAAATGTATATATTTTTGTCCAAATATCACAAAACAGTGGGCAGATATAGAACCGTGAGACTCAGACCTTTCCGACGATATGTGTTTTGTCAAGATTAGAAAAGGTTTTTATTATAAAGTTTTAAAAAAAAATGTTGTAATATGAAACATGACGACGCCCACTAGGCGAGGAGCCACTAGAAGAATTTAGAGTACCGTTTCCATGGTCACGCAAAATCCGATTTCAAAACGGTTTTCACAAGATGAATCTTGAGTTCGTAAGCTTTCGAATGATATATAGTTTGTCAACATTAGATCAGGATAAATATAGGATATAATTGTTTTAAACATGCAGTGGCAAATGGGCCCACCAGTGGGCCAGTGACAGTTAACAGGTTTTAAAATGTTTAGTTAAAATGGTAACTTTTGTTTTTCTGTCTTTAGAGGTTTACAACCTAATTTACTGAATCAACTGACAAAGCCAAAAAGAAAATTAAAAGTGATTGAGTCGGAAATTTGAGTTGTCCTTGTGCCCTTCGGAAGTTGAAAAAGAGGAGGACTTGACAATTTGTTTTAGTTTGCCTCATGTCCCATTACATTACATGGAGAGGGCGGGGTTAATAAGCTATACTGCATCCAGCCACCTGGGGGCGATCAAGGCGCTTTGGCTTCACAAAACTGCTCAAAATGAATCCTGTGAAAAGCATTTTGAAATGGTATATTTCATTACCACGGAAACAGTACATTTAATATTCAATGGAATTGTGGGTAGTGCCCGTGGCTTTTTTGGGTATTACGTCTAAACATTACAGCCTTTGACACGGTGGATCACAGGATTCTGCTGTCTCGGCGTGAGCATCTTGTAGGCATCAAAAGCACATCCCTGAGGTTTTTCCAGTCCTACCTGGCCGACAGGAGCTTCTCTGTCCAGATGGGAGATTCCACATCTTCTGTTGCCCCCCTCACATCCGCTACCCTCAAGGCTCTATACTAGGTCCCATCCTATTTTTGTTGTACATTTTACCCCTAGGGGAAATTCTGGCCAAACACAACATCTCCTTCCACTGCTATGCTGACGACGTCCAGCTGTATCTCCCCCTAAAGGCTGATGAACAGGCTGCACTCCATCCTTTGCTTGACTGTCTGACTGACATCAAGGCATGGATGGGTGCAAACTTTCTCAACCTCAATGCGAGTAAGACCGAAATAATTATTTTTGGCAAAACTTCCCCGGCCTTCTCCACTGATGCCCTGGGCCCTCTAGTCTCTAACGTCAGAAATCTGGGGGTGATCTTTGACAGTGCCTTCAAGTTTGAGCAGCAGGTCAGTGCAGTAGTCAGGAAAAGCTTTTTTCACTTGAGAACCATAGCTAAGACCAAAGCCTACCTGCCTCAGAGTGATCTAGAGAGAGTTATCCATGCATTCATAACCTCTCAACTGGACTATTGCAACGCTCTATACACTGGCATTGACCTTTCCCAGCTCCGCCGCCTGCAGTTGGTTCAGAACTCAGCCGCCCGACTCCTTACCTGTACAAAAAAGCGAGAACATATCACCCCGGTCCTCGCTTCACTCCACTGGCTCCCCATCCGCTAACGCATTGATTTTAAACTGCTACTGACTGTCTACAAATCCCTCCATGGTCTGGCCCCTCCGTACCTATCTGATCTTCTCCACCACCATATCCCCTCCAGAGCATTACGGTCAGCTGACCTATTGCTGCTGGAAGTGCCCAGGTCCAGGCTAAAGACCAAGGGGGACAGAGCCTTTGCTGTAGCAGCCCCCAGACTCTGGAACTGCCTCCCCCTCCACATCCTTGCAGCCCAGTCTCTAAACATTTTTAAGTCTCTTTTAAAGACCCACCTCTTTTCTCTGGCCTTTGATTAGTGTCTCCTTTTAAGTGCCAGTATATAGTGCCCCCTGGCTACCCTTCAAATGTTCTTTTTACATTATTTTAACTCCTGCAGTCATTGTCTTGTTGCCCTTTTCATTTTTTTAATCTACTTATTTATTATTATTATTATTTTCTCTGCCTTCCTTTGCTTATTTGCACTTAGCACTTTATTGTGAAGCACTTTGGTGTGGCTCAGCCATCTGTAAATGTGCTATAGAAATAAAATTTGACTTGACTTGACTTGACTTAAACAAAATCTTGAACTTCAATTTGTGATTTCAACTTCAAATGTGGAACACAACTTGGTTAGATATCATATGAGCTTTGATTTCACAGCAATTTTAGAGCATGTTTTTAAAATATATTTTGCATAAAATAATGTTTATTACAAAAAAATGTTTTATTCAACTTCTATAACTTTTTTACACTTTCATTTTATTACAGTATTCTGCATTCCAAAATAAAACATTCCTGAATAACGTGTGTGTGTGTGTGTGTGTGTGTGTGTGTGTGTGTGTGTGTGTGTGTGTGTGTGTGTGTGTGTGTGTGTGTGTGTGTGTGTGTGTGTGTGTGTGTGTTTGTTTTCTCGCTCGGTGGGGACTTCGACCTGAATGCACACCTAAATTGAGGTCCTCATGAGGAAACAAGCTTATAAATCATACAGAATGAGTTTGTTTTATTTTGCTTTTGAAAATGTAAAAGTGTTCTGTGATGGGTTAGTTTAGGTTAGTGTAAAGGGATAGAATATACCGTTTAGTATAAAAACCACTACATCTTATGGAGAGTCCCCACAAAGATAGTAAACCAGACGTGTGTGTAATGGCCTGACATCAAATAGACTTAAAATATTACTTCCTCAATGTCAACCAAAGGGGTATGTTTATATACCTCCCCAGAAATAGCGCCAACTACAACCCACCAATCATCACCCAGAGAGGCACACCGATAACCAATCATCAACCAGATCTGCTGACTGACGCACCCAGCGGGTGGAGTTGAAACGGTGGGCGAGGCACGGGCAGCACTCCTCTGATTTGTCCGCTTACCGCTGGTGACGACGCTCAACGTGTTTTCGCTTGTTTTGAAATGGGGAAGTTTGCAACTTCGCAGCGCTTCTGTGCAGCCGAGCGTCCGCTAAAGAGAAACAACCTGTTGCCTTGCGTCCGTGCATGAAGACACGGCGGGAATTCGCCTTTTCCAGGATTTCCAGCTGGGTTTGACAGATCTGCGCGTGGGAGGGATATGGATGTTATTCCCATGTGCAGTATATTCCAGGAGCTGCAGAGTGTCCTTGACACGGGATACCTGTCCGCTCTACCATCTTTGGAGGAGTACTGGCAACAGGTACTGTAAACGTTTAACCCGCCTATTTATTTTTCGAATACTTTGATCAAACAGATATGATTAATAAAAGCAGAGATATCGGATTTATTTGTATATAATATTTCCTAACCTTACGTTTTGCCTGTAGTATTGAGAATGAGGAGATACGTCATGGTCGTGGGCGGAGTCTGGCCCGTACACCATTCCGGGATCCGACGCTATCGGTTGCCAGGGGTAACATTGTAAGAGCGAAACAGAGATCAGAGCAGGAAAGACGGCTCGAGGAATTATCATCGCGGCGTTTAAGCGGAGAAATTACGAGAAAACTTGAAATGGAGAAGAAGAGGTCTCGTACAGGGAGAAACTTACTACCAGCGCCAAGCTGAGGTATTTAGAGAAGCTGATATCAAAAACGTTGACCCATACGAGCTGCCACGGCAGAACTCTTTACCACCTTGCACTGAAATGTTTCTATAAATATATTTCCTGTGCATTCTGAATAATAAATATATCTCCCCACTATCCTGCAGCAGTCCAGTGCTCGTCATCCTTAGCAGTGTTTTTCTCTTACTGATCATATTTTGTACCTGTTGAGTTTATATTTTTAAATTAATTTGACTAAAAATTTAAATGATCGTTTGTGTGCGCTGGTGCTTTTATTCCAGCCTTCTTGAGTAGAATGAATGCTCGGTACGTGCTTTAAATGGATGTAATGTTAACCATGTTAAATATTGAATTAATCTTAAACAGTGATGCACAGTAGAGGAAAATGACAGTCAACTAGGCCTACCTTGAATATTAATTAAGCGTTTTGGGCATAAACATGTTTATAGCATACAGTAAAATGACCGACAATGAAAAATGACAGAATAGTGATCAACATGTTTAATACAAATAAATAAAGGTTCGTATTGATCAAGTGTCTCACACTTCAGCATCGCGCTCACTAGTTAAGACCATGACTGACACCCTGTGGTGAAATAATGGCGTACGTTTACCAGCCGCTGCTTTCTCAGATCGGCTTGGGTGGATTAAAACTTAATGTTCAGTTGAGTTTGGAAAACTATGTACATAGTAATCATCAGAATATCTCTTCTCCAGTCTCTGTCCGAATTCATTACCTGGCGGGCAGACCCCCAAAATGGCGGAAGGGGGGCGGGGCGCTGTGTCGTGACGACATCTCCTCATTCTCAATTGAAAATATTGTGCTCTTATTACGGCTGCATTTATTTGATCGAAAATACAGTTTAAAAAAGCAATATGAAATATTATGGCAAAGCTGAATTTTCAGCATCATTACTCCAGTCTTCAGAAATCATGCTAATTTGCTCTTATTACTATCAATGTTGAAAACTGCTTCATAATTTCTGGAAACTGCGAAACATTTTATTTTTAAGACCCTTTGATTAGATTAATTTATTTGTAAGGGGACAATGCAATTTCATAAAATTACATGAACAAACATGAATAAAAAAGCCAGAATTAGCCAAAAGGCTATTTTTCATCTGTAGTCCCCTGGCCAAGATGTTAAACGAGCAAAAATATGACACTAATATACATAATTTAGCACAAAACAAATCTAATAAAAATTACTGGCAAATGACAAATACACAAAACACATAGCTAAAACAACCATGAAAAAACACAGGACATTCAGCCTATAAAAACAATAACAAAACAAATTGTTTGATAAAGAGACACAACAGGTTCAAGTTAGTGTTGACAGCTATATGTGTCAATCAGCCATTTTTTTTAACTGTTTAGTAAAAGCTTTATAAGTAATTGCCTGTCTAATTTCATCTGGTAATCTGTTCCACTCACTAGCGCCTGATGAATAGTAATAGAAGTTTTTGTAACATTATGAATGTCTTTACTGCCGCTTTTGATCAATTTAATGCGATTTCTTTCTTTGTTTTATTAAATCTTACCGACCCCAAACTACAGTACTAGTGTATAACTTTGATAAAAATACATGGGAGTGACCAGGGCTTGTTGTTATACTTTTTACTCCAGTGAAGATTTTTTTTTTTCTCCAATTAGTTTTACATACAGACATATAACTTAAAATCTTGGCTACAAAGAATGTGGCATGCAAAAATGTAAAAATTCTGTCATCATTTACTCATGTTCGTGTCATTTTATACCAGGTATTTAGTTTTGCTGAATCTCAGAAGTGTTCTTTTTTTCAAAATGCTGTAGAGCTCCAAAAATGACCATCACCTATAATGTGAGGAATAAACATAAATATATTGGACTGCTTATGTTTACTTTGTCATTTTTAGAGCTTTTATACTTTCTTAGTAGGCCTATAGAAAAGGACACTACTGATATTCTGCTAAACCTCACATTTAGTGTTCCTCAGAAGGAAGTCCTACATGTTTAGAATGACATAAGGTGAATAAATGATGACATAATTTTATTTTTGAATTATGCTATTTACATGCATATAGTGCATTGATTGCCTTTGTCTCTCTTACAGACTTGTCTTGAGCTTGAGCGCTATCTGCAGAACGAGCCCTACGTCTCTGCAGCTGATTTGAGATCAGTGTGCGAGTGTGACGATCTGTGGAACCAGTTTCTGCGGTGCTGTGGGACTGGAGCGAGCTTGTCTCCGGCAGAAGCTTCTGTCCCCAGTCAGGACGGGATGTCTACGGCTTCCCATTCGTCAGTCGGCAGCTGTGAGAAGATCACTGCCTCTCCTGATGTGGTCACACACCCACTGGGTCAGCAGCCTGTTACCACACACACGCCACCGACGCCACCCTCCTCGCTCTCCCTTTCTCTTATGGAGGTTAAAAAAGAAGCAGAGGAGGCGAGAGGGGAAGAGGTCCAAGGTGAGGGGTCATCCGAAGGACGAAGGAGAGCTCATCGATGTTACTTCAACGGTTGCAGGAAGGTGTACACCAAGAGCTCTCATCTGAAAGCACATCAACGCACACACACCGGTAAGCAGTTTCTATGTGACGGTCTATAATCCTACCTGTATTTTCACTTACTGTTGCCACAACAGTTTTTTCAGCTTTGGGAAACACAACATCTCTCATTCGGATTGTGCTGAAAGTCACTCCGATAAAGCTGCCATACAACGCTTTTTTTTATTTTTATAAAATGACTCCTAACCCTGTAAAGCTAACTGTATTGATATGCAAATTTGTAAGGCATCTAAATTATTAACATGATCAAAACCTTGTTTTACTACACATTCGTTAATGTCCA
The DNA here is from genome assembly GCF_949357685.1 of Gobio gobio. Classification (NCBI taxonomy): domain Eukaryota; kingdom Metazoa; phylum Chordata; class Actinopteri; order Cypriniformes; family Gobionidae; genus Gobio; species Gobio gobio. Next base: position 51,423,701 of record NC_137102.1, read on the forward strand.
CAGCTGTAATAGTAAAATAACGTAGTAAAAGTATTTGAGAGGGGTTCCACATTTGAAATGAAATATACATTTCAAATGCAAAGATGTCAGCCAATCACAAAAGTGGGTTTTACAACAGACACACCCCTTCAAACAGAGCATTCAAGCCAGAGGGCTAAAATCAGGATAGAAAAATGCCTTTTATTTGTATATAATGCATTTTATAATGTAAAAATCATACTAACAATATAAGTACACCTCAGGAAAAATAAAAATAATACAAAAAATCACCTCATGGGGCCTGGATCATATTTGATGCATGAATTTTGAAGGCCTCTACATTATCAGCAAGATCAAAACTGCTGATAAACCTGTTGACAGCCCACAATCTTCTACATGCCTTCTGGTATATTATTGATAGTTCAAAATAAAAAAAGCATTCAAAAGGCCTTTTAGTATAATTTGCTGTGAAATCTTGAATGATTTTTATAAAGCAAACTTAATAACTTTTTATATTGTTAGTAATATTTCAAAATTAACACCTAATGGACTGAAGCAACTTAGGTTTACTTTATTATCCATACTTAATTTTATAGAAACAATCATGTAAATCATATATACACAAGTATCAAATATGATACATCAGGGTTTTGAGGAACATTTATTTTTTCATCTCTCAATCACCATTGTATTGCATTGCATTATGTTTTGCCTGCCACAATAAAAACTTAAGAGTTTAGATCATAAAAATATATATAGATATTTATATGCATTTTATGCAAGTAGTCTGCTGTACTGTTATAAAGATCTCATTGTTTTACATTACATGTTAACCTAATCTTACTTTGTGGCCATATAAATACATATAAATGCACTAAATTGCATATTTATGTTCAGTTTGGACCTCAAATTGAGTTGTTTTTTTCCTCCTCCTCCTCGTATATCACACTATTATGAGCCATGAAAGTCTGATGTATCAAATATGTTACGCAACAAAAAACACTTGTATTTTTAGATTGTTTTTAATATTTTGTCTGAAGCTTCAGTAAACTCCATTAAAGCTTCACAAATTGATACTGGCCAGAACTACAGTGATTCCCAGGGCGTGAACTGATCAAATGTATACTTTGTATGCAATGTATGTCGCTTTGACTAAAAGCTCCTGTCAAATGCATACATGTGAATATAAATGTCTCCTCTTCACAGTTTCAGTCCATGCACAATATGTGTTCATTTCCATGTGGCTCTGCTGTTGCGTCATGCTCATTGTTTGAATATTTAGTACGCAGAGGCTGTGACCTCCTCCTCTGGAGGCAAATGTTTGAAGAGTGTGGTTTGGTGACTCCCTGCATTCTTGAAGTGCTCATTCTTCAAGATGCTGTCATACACTCTAGGAACATAGATTACAACACTGAGTGCATTAACCCTTTACCCACACTCTTCGTCTTGCATGCAATCTCAAAGAATGTTGGCAAACTTTACTGACTTTACTAAGAACTAATAAAGATCACGAGGAAACCCAGATCACATCAAAGAACACCATGTAGACACGGGCTTCCGGGTATGGATGTGCTCCGACATGCTCCACACTTAGTGATTACATACAAGCAGGATTTGCTTTTCTTACTATGCTTTGTTGATTTTCAAATGTCCTCTAAATACACAAATTGACAAGCCTAAAAATAAAAACCCCAAAAATTGGTGACACCATAACAATGTGTGAAAAATAAAGGTTCCAAAAGGTTTTTTTTCTGCAATGATGCCATAGAAGAACAGTTTTTGGTTCCTCAAAGAACAGTTCTTAAAAGACAACATTTTTTTCTTAGTGTAAAGAACTGAAAGAACCAATTTTGTGCAATGTAAAGGTTCCATGGATGTTAAAGTTTCTTCATGGAACCATCGATGTCAATAAAGATGTCTTTATTTTTAAGTGTAACCAGGCGTGTGGTCCCAGTGACATGTAATTTTTCTGTCCACACCAAATGTAAGAAATGCTGCCCAACAAGGCACAATCATAGACCGTAAAAAAATATGGACAACGCGACTTCATTGGCTTCCGCTGACGAGATTTGCAGCTTTCGGAGGCCCGCACACGCCGCTGACATCTGACTCGGTCCCAAATCTGCACAGGAGTGATCTCGGGACCGGAGTTGGGCAGTAGAGAGCAGGAAGTAGAGGCGCGATTATCAAACGCCTGCCCACACTCTCGATTAGGGCTGAACGATTAATTGCATTTGCGATAATATCACGATATGATAAAACACGATTTCCTAACCGCGAAGGCTGCGATTATAGTCTATTTATATTATAGCCAGTATTGATTTCAAAGTCTGCTCCTCTTCCGTGGCTAATATTAATGTCATAGTGATCCGCTCTCCAGTGGTTCAAGTCTTACCTCTCAGGTAGGTCCTTCAGGGTGTCATGGAGAGGTGAAGTGTCTAAGTCACATCATCTAGCTACTGGAGTTCCCCAGGGCTCAGTGCTTGGACCACTTCTCTTCTCCATCTACATGTCATCTACATGTCATCATTGGTATCGGCCATTCAGAAACATGGCTTTTCCTATCACTGCTATGCCGACGACACTCAACTCTACTTCTCATTTCAACCTGATGATCCATCGGTTGGTGTTCGTATCGCTGCCTGCCTAACAGACATTTCAGCCTGGATGAAGGAACATCACCTGCAACTCAACCTTGCAAAGACAGAACTGCTTGTGGTCTCAGCCAAACCAGCACTGCATCACAATCTCTCCATTCAGCTAGGATCATCAACCATAACTCCGTCCAGGACAGCCAGGAACCTTGGGGTTGTGATTGATGATCAGCTAAAATTCACTGACCACATCACTGCAACAACCCGGTCCTGCAGATTTGCACTATTCAACATTAGGAAGGTTAGACCTTCCGGCATGCACTACCAAACCCTTGCAACTGATCCAGAATGCAGCGGCGAGGTTGGTCTTTGGTGAGCCGAAGAGAGCGCACGTCACGCCTCTCCTCATCAGTCTGCACTGGCTGCCAATAGCCGCTCGCATTAAATTCAAGACACTGGTGCTCGCCTTCAAAACATCCACTGGCTCTGCACCAATATACCTAAACTCGCTCGTTCAGACTTACACACCCTCCAGGAACTTGCGTTCTGCCAGTGAACGACGCCTTGTGGTGCCATACCAAAGAGGCATGAAATCGCTGTCACAGACCTTTTCCTGGACCGTTCCCACCTGGTGGAATGACCTGCCTATCTCAATTCGTGCGGCCGAGTCTGTGGCCATTTTCAAAAAACGTCTAAAGACACATCTTTTCCAGCAACACCTGACCGATCGAAAATAGCACTTATCATTCTATTCATTGTCTGTCTGTCTAATTTATTTTAAAAAAAAATTAAAAAAAAAAATTCTGTTCTGTGCTAGACTAACTGAGACTTGTTACAGCACTTGCATATTGCTGATATTGTTGCCCTTCGACTGCTCTACCTGCTTCTATTGCCCTCATTTGTAAGTCGCTTTGGATAAAAGCGTCTGCTAAATGACTAAATATAAATGTGATCCTTACTCCGTGAAGTCAAGCAGCAAAAGTCAAGAGACAATGAGCAAAAACTACTGGCTCATTTTCGGGTGAACTAAATATGCAAGACTAGTCTTACATGTCACTGTTTATAACACAGGATGTTCATCTATTGCTGGGCCACTTTAAAAAAAAATGGGGGCATAAATTAAGAGTATACTCACTTCTCCAGGCACCACTACACCACTGCTACAAATGCTCAACGAAGGCTTCATTTATGTCGTTTGGAGTGCAGTGTGCGTATATATTACAAATAAGAAGCTCACTGACAGAAGGCTTTCCGTATCAAATGTTCGCGCCGCGCTTTGTGAAGAGTGCTCGCGTTTAGTGAAGAGTGCTCGCGCACGTGTCTTTGTGCGTCTCGAAATGCTTTTATGCATTAATGCTTAAATACTGAAAGCACGCTTTGATCATTGCTTGTAATATGTTTTTTTGTTGTTTTTTTATGTTTTGCAGATATTAGTTTATATATTTAAAATTGCAACTGTTTTATTTAAAATGTTATAATGTGTAGTTATTTATTTTAAAAAGCACTTATAATTACATATGATAAAAAAAGATTTTAAGTTTGTAATAAATTAATAAGATTAATTATTAAGGAAAAATTTCAGGAATTGTTTTGGAATCGGATCATGACTCCCAGAATCGGAATCGGATCGTGAGGTGCCACCATTACTATACAATGATGTATTGTTGAATAATACAGAAGATAAAGAGTTAAAAAAATAATTGCATATTAAATCGCAATCGCAATATTGGTTAAAAAAAATCGCAATTCGATTTTTTTCCAAAATCGTTCAGCCCTACTCTCGATCGAGGCGCGTAGGCTTCAGTTTCTGAGAGGAGTGCTGCAGGATTGGGCATAATCGATGCAGTTCACAGTGAAAAACCTATACTTCGCATTTTCATGACCTTTTATAGTTTTTCTTATGAAACTTGATGGATATGTCATATATCCAATGTTTCTTAAAGGAACACTCCACTTTTTTGAAAATAGGCTCATTCTCCAACTCCCCTATAGTTAAACAGTTAAGTTTTACCGTTTTCGAATCCATTCAGCCGATCTCCGGGTCTGGTGGTAGCACTTTTTAGCATAGCTTAGCATAGATCATTGAATCCAATTAGACCGTTAGCATCTCGCTCAAAAAATTACATTTTTCCTATTTAAAACTTGACACTTCTGTAGTTACATCGTGCACTAAGACCAATGGAAAATGAAAAGTTGCGATCTTCTAGGCCGATATGGCTAGGAAGTATTCTCTCATTCCTGCTTAATGATCAAGGAACTTTGCTGCCGTACCATGGGTGCAGCAGCAGGGGCGCGGGAAATGGATTGCAAATGCAATGCAAATTTTTGTTCATTTACATTTCTTCATTTTTAGCATTTAGTAATTTATTTATAATAAACACTTTAAGTGGCACTTTATGTTGTTAAAACAAGTATAGTAGGCTGCATATAGGCTGCTCCTTTTCGCTCGCATGCTCTGGTAAGGTAGGCAGGCTTTTTGCGTAAATTTTTATTCCCTGTCGCTGTGCAGGCTCTTGTACTGTATATGACAGCTCAATAACCCTTTTATTTAAAGGTTTAATGTAGGCCATAGTCCATTGTATTACAATTGCAAGAAGGATCAATAATGTCAAAAATGTGATGTGCAGTCAAATGTCTCTGTGTGTAGGCTGTAGGGATGCGCGGTATACCGGTACTGAAAAAATACCGGTATATATTTTATTTCAAACGGTACGATATCATGATTTTGCTCATTTCGGTATATGCTGCTGTTCCGAAGTTCACCGCTAGGTGGCAGCGCGCTACCCAAACTGACGTGAAACCGGCAAATGTGGCAACAGAACAAGATGAATACAGCAGTTGAATCTCACTCAACACGCACAAAACTCATTAAAAAAAGAGAGGAGTAGACGTGAAACTTGGAATTACTTAACTTATAAAACTGCTGAAGAACCATCAAACCTTGCCAAGCATCGGTCACTTAATTCCTGACTTGTAAGACATTATGAGATCGACAGGTGAGTGCATAATTCTAACGATCTAATTTAGACATTTTTCTTTTAACACTGATTAACGCACATACATAAGATCGTATCGTTTAAATATAATGAAATCTCCAGCGTTCCTTTCAACCAGTGACGTTACTTTAGACCTAATATTTGCACGCATACTGTTGCACTATTTACATCCGCGAAAGACATACCCAACTCTGTTTATGTGATTACTCACTAAAGATTGACATTTTTGACATAATTTTGTGTGTATTTGACTGAGGAAAAACAATTTAATTTGGAATGCGCAAGCTCTTTAGGCCTGTGTGTGTGTGTTTGTTGTTGGCATGAGCGCAAAGAAAGCTCTCTCTCTCAAAGAGCTCTCATCCCATATGTATTACGAAATGCTATAAAATCGCTTGCATGTTCAAATTGGCGAGGTTTAAAAAGACGTGGGCAGTGATTTCCGTCAGCTGTCCCGCAACGGAAGCGAAAGTGTTGAATCTGAGCGTGCAGACTGCTTTTATAGTCCATGCATGATGTCTTTTGAAGCCAGAAGCAATTTGCTCATTTTGAGAGAATGGAGACGCGCAGTAATGCTGAAATTACTTACAAAAAAGTTTCCAAATGACTGATTAATGTGATAATCTTTGTTGATTAATTTAATAATAAACATTTGCGGTAATTTCCCGCTTCATAAACCCAAAACTTGCGAGAGTGAGTAAAATTATGCGCAATACCCGCATCAAAATTCAGACCCTGTATGGTATCGATTTAATATCGGTACTTCGGTATTAGATTGTGGTACCGTACCGAAGCCAAAATTGTGGTATCGAGCCATCCCTAGTAGGCTGTTTAAAGTCTTGAAGTTGAGCAATAGAGTCTTTGGACATGCCATAGTAAGAGAGTTGCAATAATCCAAACAAGATGTAATAAGCGCATGGATTGCAATCTCTATGGTTTTCTCGAAAATAAATGATCTAGTCTTAGAGAGAAGACGTAGCTGGAAAAAAAAAAAAATCTGATCACCGCATGTATTTGTTTTTCAAAGTTCTTAATGCAGGACGAAGTAAATGGAGCAAGGTAGTCCAGGTCAATGCTTCCGCTCCCAGATTTTCCATGAGGGCCAAAGACTATAACCTTGGTTTTAGATTCATTCAGAAATGAGAATTTTTGAAAAAAACACAGTTTCACTTCATCTAGGCATGCAAAAAGAGGTTTCAGAGCAGCATGTTTGTTGCGTTTCAGAGGTAAATGCATTTGGGCATCATCTGCATAGCAGTGAAATGGTACACCATGTTTTCTGAAGATGGAGCCCAGAGGAAGTAAATACAGAGAAAAAAGAATGGGTGCGAGAATTGAACCCTGCGGCACTCCACAGGAGAGTTGGGCAGGCGAGGAACAAAAATTACCCAGTCTTACAGAGAAACTTCTATTCGTTAAATATGATTTAAACCATCTGAGGACAGTTCCCTGAATGCCCACAGAACATTCTAGTCGGGATAGGAGAATTTTATGCTGTGCAGAGGCTTAAAACCAGCCTGAAAATTTGAGCTAAGGAAAGACTGAAGTTGAATGAGAACAGTTGAATTGACAAATAAATAAATAAAAATTTTTATTTAAGTAATTTTAAATGAACTTAATATAACTTCAAAATAGTCAGTAGCAAAGAAACACATTACAGAACACATTTCCTCTGGGCTCTATCTTCATGTCACATGACAAATAAAATGTCATCTTTTGTTATTAAGTGTTTATTATTTTTAAACGGTTTATTTGTTTTAATTTTACATTTTTATGAACCAAGTAAATTCATTAATTTTCATTAATTCATGAACCCCATTTTGGGAGTCCTTGAATTAGCCCATGTGTGATGTTATGTTGAAATTGTCGTGTGTTTGCTCGTCCCCTGCAGGTGAGAAGCCGTACAGGTGTTCGTGGGATGGCTGCGAGTGGCGCTTCGCTCGAAGTGATGAACTGACAAGGCACTTCAGAAAACACACTGGAGCAAAACCCTTTAAATGCAGCCACTGCGACAGGTGACCGCGAATATGTGTGTGTGATCAGACACCGTGTTTCAAACTCAGATTTTGAGCTATTCATAACCATCGTCTTCTTTCAGGTGTTTCTCCCGTTCTGATCATCTGGCCCTTCACATGAAGCGACACATCTGAAGGAGGGGGAGTGAGGGACGGACACACAGCACAAGAATTAACAGAATGTGTGTGTAAGAATCACAGAGACCCGCACAGCTGGTTTTTTATGTATTCTTTGAGTGTCAGTGTTGCACCTTCTTGCCAATTATATGCTTTCAGCAAAAGGGTAATAGATTTTGTTCCCATGCTGGTGACATTTGACTTGTTGACTCAAGTTAGCATATCTATGAATGCGTTGACAATGCAAACAAAGTCTGGGGCTGAAAGTTAACATATTTGCAGGCTTTGCAAATATATTCATTTCACTCTGCTTTATAAAAATAAAACAATGGTCCACACAGAACATGCACTAGCAAAAATTTCAGTTTGACACATTTTACCATATCCAAGTCTGCATGCTTTTCCATTCTGTACTAAAAATGACCCACACCACAAAAAAACTACAACTAGTATTTTGTAGAAATTATATAAAAATATATACATATATAAAGAAACTGCACCAAAGGCCTTACAGTATGTATATACAGTATGTATATATGCAAAAAATAAAGCTTTATTTTGTATGAATTTTAAAAGTTAAGTAACACTTTGCATTAACACACACACACTGAAAACTCTCGGCTTTATTGTGCAGCTGCAGAGCAGCTTTTATTCAGAGCGGCTGTGTGTCCATCCATGTAGTTTATAAGAACACATATTTGAGATGAATAAAAGTGTTTAATTGCTGTTTATTACGTCTATCATATATAGTTTGCATATCACCTGCTTCATCCAGCAGTTACAGGTTCATTAACTGTGCTGATATTACTGGTAACAAAACCCTTTTAACCACTAAAGCAACAAAATTGCTAAGGACTAAGAACTTCGTATTAGTGCTTTAAAATCATGCTCTTGAGCTGAAATATGAGTCCTTTATCAAGAATTATTTTGGCCAGTTAAATTCCGTTTTGGCCTTGAAACGTTGGATGAAACGGGGAAAAAACGAATGGTTGCGTAATGTCTGATTTGTGTTATTGAATTGTTACCTAAAGAGAGGAACTGGATTTGCTACTGTGTAGTATGCTGTCATTTTGTGTTTTTTTTAAAAAAAGCATCAGGAACTTTCACTGGCAGTTTTCTGGTTACTGTGAGCACAGATTGACATGATGTTGGCGGGCGGCTCAGATGAAGCTCCTGCATGTGTTGTCCAGATGTTTAAAGCCCTGCAGGTGTTACAGAGATGAGGGTGTTCACTCAGGGAATGATAATATGAAAGCTGTTTATGTGTAACTGGAATTCGCAATATCTCTAGAGGAATTTAATATGCACTCTAATATTATCCCTTAAAAATACGCAGTATCTTTAGGGGAATTTAATATGCACTCCTATATTATCTCTTAAAAATGCTTTTGCATGTTAAGATTTTTAAAGGTTATGAGCTAAACAATGTAATAAACATTTTACTTTTGTTTCATGCTATTTGAACAATAGTTTGAAATGTGAGTTTTTCCTCAATTTCCTGTAAACCGTGATCATTAACATGACTTTTGTAACCTTTAAAATATCTCTGCCTAGAGGGCCTGATGTAATGGTTTTGTTTTATTATTTTTTTATTATAAAAAATGGTACTTTTGTTTGTGTCTGCTCTCTTGTTTTCTTTGTTAAAAGCAGATCTATATATAAAGCAGCAATTTAGTATAACATTTTTATTCTATTGTTGTAAATTTTATACTTCAACAATAATAAATGATTTTTATATACCTGTTTTGTAGTTTATTAGATTATACATTAGATTCTCATTACAGGCCTGGACGGCTGCAATTCATGTTTTAGAGATAAATGAGGGATCCTGTATCAGAGACAACAATAAAGATCCACAGGAGGACTGTGTGGAAACAGTAAACAAAGACTCTTCTGGAACATTGTGCACACCAAAGTATGATGCTCTTTGTTCAATGTTACAATAAATGTTCAGTACTGCAGGTTCATGGGAGTGTTTTACAGACTTGTTCCTCTACATGAACTTAAAACACAACTGTGAGATGAACGACATGCTCTACAGACCCACCCTCAAACACAAAAACACTGGGAAAGAAACGTTCTTTCAAATTCAGACTTAAATAGGACTGTCAGAAGATTTCAGTTCTGAAAAGGAAACCAAATAAATGTTTTGTAACATTAACAGAAAATTCTAAATTCAATAAAAAACTGGAATAATTGAATAATATGAAAACATCACACATGGACTTTATAATAGACTATGTAAGTTGTATAAAATTACAAACATATTCTAATTTATCAATTTGAAGAAATTGCTAAATTCAGTGTAAATCTGCAGTAATTAAATAATATAAGCATTACAGGTTAAATTGACTTAATCTTCTATGTAGCTAATAAAGATGCCCTCGCATAGAGTAAGAAGAGTAAACCATATTTGCTTCACTTAAAGCTTCAAATAAAGATTGAATCAATTAGGCTACATCGTGGCGACATTAACAATGTAGGCCACGTCACAAAATTATTAATTCAAGAGATTTGTTCAAAAACGATTATTCATCCAGTAATTAAACAAGTGAAGACATTCATTCAAACCGATTTATATATATATTTCTATATAGACTGTAGCAGTTAACATTGTCAGAGCCTCTATGGGAAGAAACCATAGCAATTATTTGTAAGGAAAATTCCCTCTAGACCGTATAACCGATAACAACCGTATCGGTTTAAAACGTTCTAAAATATTTAATGCTAATGGTTAACTCCCCAAAAAGTTGATTTTGTTGCTCCCTCCCTTCTTTTCTAAGTGCTGCTTGACCCCCTTTTACCGGTTTCTACTGACATCTGCTGGTGTTAAATGGTCAAATGTTCAAATTTTTTAAAACCATGCATCCTGCATTCCATCTCATTTATCTTAAAATTCTAAAGGTTTAAATAAAACCGTGTTTTGTATGCTCAAGTTTACAATTATTTTTGTGTTTTTCATTATTATTGCCCATACTTTTATTTTGTAGCAGCTGCGTTCTTAGCAGTTGAGAGGTCACGTCTAGTGCGCATGCGTTGTGTACAGCATGCCATGGGACATGGAAGGACAGATCTTTTATCGTAACGGAAACATGACTCTATGAACTCACATATAATACGTTTTAACGTTTAAATCTGCACGGCAATCGCATAAGTTATTAGAGACAACAGATTTGGAAATCTAAAATGTTTCGTCAAAGTAAGACAATCATTAGGAAACTCACAAATTTGAGGTGAGTAAAACTACACACCTCAGTTGAATTAAACTTCAGTCCTTCGGTTTCAGACATACGCGTGGTCTGATTTAGGGCGTTATTAAAATGTTAACTGTCAATAATTTATCAATTCTGGCCATTGTTATTAATTGCCATCATGTTTATAGGTCTAACTTTGACGTGTGTGATGTAGTCCATTGAGAAAAGCTCAGTCATGCTGATTCGTGTGATGTAAGTCTGATGAATGAGGGGTTTGTAGTTTGCAGGGATCATGGAGGTCGAGAGGCAGCTCTGCTGTAGAGAGAGCACTGCAGTACACAGTGGGACAGAAGATCCAAGGATTCACTGTTCAAGAGGTAAAGAAAGAGTAAACAAATCATGAAAGTACATGTGATTTCTGTATTGTTTCTGTTTCATCACATACGTTGAACCTTCTCAGTCTGATAGTTTCTCTAAAACTAAGACAAGATTCAACCAAGATCCATTGCATTTTGCAAACTAAAATCCCTGTCATGTGCAATGCATCTTGCTTTATTTAGTAAAGCCTTACATGTGAAATAATAGTTTTTTTTATTATTATTGGAACAGTTTAGACAAAATATGAAAGAGACATTTAAAAGTTTGCATGTTTAAAAAAAAATGTTTTGAGTCATGTTTGATACATAAGGCTCTTGTGGCTCATGTAGTATGATATATGACAATATGGAGCATTGGCGCAAACTGAGCAAAAATATGCTATTTGGTGCAATTTATATGGCTAAAAAAGGAAGATGAAATTCTGATAGCTTGTAATGTAAATCAATGAGATACTCATTACCGTGTAGCAGCCTACTTGCATAAAATGCATATACATATCAGTCACTATCTTTCAATAATGTCTTAGATTATATTTAAATGCTTAGTTGTATCAAACCTCAATATCAAACATAATACAATTCAATATATTGATGATTGAAAAAGCCTGATGGATCATATTTGATGCATATTAACATTATTTCTCAAAAAAAAAATTATGTTTGGATAATCAAGCAAATCTAAGTTGTGTAAGTGTTCATCTTGAAATATTACTAAGAGTATAAGTTATTCTTATGTTTATTTCATAAAACTTATTAAAGATTCACTGTGCCCCGACCTGAAGGTGGATGTTTTTTTGCTAAAACAATTATGCACTATCAATAATATGCTAGAATGCATGTAGTAGATTGTGTTCAACAGGTTAATCAGCAAAGTTTTGATCTTGCTGATAATTTAGAGGCCTTAGAAATGCATGTATTAAATATGATACAGTAGGTTTTATAGGGTTAATTATCTTCTTAGCTGTTATGCTATAACTGTCAGACTCGGAGGGATTTCAAATGTCATCAATGATAGTCCTCCAGACAGTCACAGCCCTTCTGGACATTTTGTATGGATGTCAAGGTGACCTTGTGCTAACATTGACTGTGATTTCTAGGTTACAGCAGTGCCGGATTTGTTCCTAACGGCTGTTAAACTCTCCCATGATGCCACAGGAGCTCAGTATCTGCATGCAGCCCGAGATGATTCCAACAACCTCTTCAGGTACAGTCTGTCTGCGTCTCGAGATTGATATGCTTTGAAACATCTGAGGATTTCATTTGAACCCCATTAAATGCCCCATTGATGTGCATATCCCTTTGTGTGTGTGTGTGTTTTGCATTATAGTGTGCAGTTTCGTACCACACCGATGGACAGCACCGGTGTTCCTCACATTCTCGAGCACACGGTTCTGTGTGGCTCTCAGCGCTTCCCCTGTAGAGACCCCTTCTTTAAGATGCTCAATCGCTCTCTTTCCACCTTTATGAACGCCTTTACAGGTATTTCCCATTGTGTGTTTGTGTTCAAGGCTGTGTTCACACTTGTAGTTTGGCCAAAAAAAAGTAGTCCTGGTCTGCTTAGTGTTCACATTGATTTTTTAACACAACCTAAAGATACTGAACCTAAAGGCTTAGGGATACGTTCACAACCTTCCATGATGTACATTTCGTGACGGAACTTGCCGGACATCCAAAATAATGCTGTGTGTTGGGATAAATGCGCCCATGTATGTGCATAGCCTACATACACTCACCTAAAGGATTATTAGGAACACCTGTTCAATTTCTCATTAATGCAATTATCTAATCAACCAATCACATGGCAGTTGCTTCAATGCATTTAGGGGTGTGGTCCTCGTCAAGACAATCTCCTGAACTCCAAACTGAATGTCAGAATGGGAAACAAAGGTGATTTAAGGAATTTTTGCGTGGCATGGTTGTTGGTGCCAGACGAGCCGGTCTGAGTATTTCACAATCTGCTCAGTTACTGGAATTTTCACGCACAACCATTTCTAGGGTTTACAAAGAATGGTGTGAAAAGGGGGGGAAAAAAACAGTATGCGGCAGTCCTGTGGGCGAAAATGCCTTGTTGATGCTAGAGGTCAGAGGAAAATGGGCCGACTGATTCAAGCTGATAGAAGAGCAACTTTGACTGAAATAACCACTCGTAACAACCGAGGTATGCAGCAAAGCATTTGTGAAGCCACAACACGCACAACCTTGAGGCGGATGGGCTACAACAGCAGAAGACCCCACCGGGTACAACTCATCTCCACTACAAATAGGAAAAAGAGGCTACAAGAGCTCACCAAAATTGGACAGTTGAAAACTGGAAAAATGTTGCCTGGTCTGAGTCTCGATTTCTGTTGAGACATTCAGATGGTAGAGTCAGAATTTGGCGTAAACAGAATGAGAACATGGATCCATCACGCCTTGTTACCACTGTGCAGGCTGGTGGTGGTGGTGTAATGGTGTGGGGGATGTTTTCTTTGCACACTTTAGGCCCCTTAGTGCCAATTGGGCATCGTTTAAATGCCACGGCCTACCTGAGCATTGTTTCTGACCATGTCCATCCCTTTATGACCATCATGTACCCATCCTCTGATGGCTACTTCCAGCAGGATAATGCACCATGTCACAAAGCTCGAATCATTTCAAATTGGTTTCTTGAACATGACAATGAGTTCACTGTACTAATATGTCCCCCACAGTCACCAGATCTCAACCCAATAGAGCATCTTTGGGATGTGGTGGAACGGGAGCTTCGTGCCCTGGATGTGCATCCCACAAATCTCCATCAACTGCAAGATGCTATCCTATCAATATGGGCCAACATTTCTAAAGAATGCTTTCAGCACCTTGTTGAATCAATGCCACGTAGAATTAAGGCAGTTCTGAAGGCGAAAGGGGGTCAAACACAGTATTAGTATGGTGTTCCTAATAATCCTTTAGGTGAGTGTATGATGGTATTTTGAGCTGAGAACTCGTGAAGGGCTTATAAAATGTGTAAAGGGGTCAAAATATCAGCAGGACGAAGATCTGCAGTGAGGAGACGCGGTTCTGATGCCTGTACCGAACTGTGATGGGCAACATCGTAACTGATGACAAAAAACAAGTATTCTTGAGAATTCTGACCTTTTTAGGGTCGCATCTTGTGACAGCATGTCCCGTTTTTGTCTCATTTACATGTCTTTGGTCCATGTTGCATTCATATTACAGTCGAACCGCACCAGAGTTTGTTTGGAAGATGACCGAGACTAGGGCTGGACGATTAATCGAAAACTAATCGAAACTTATCGTAATTTTCCCATATCGGTTATTTCGGTTTTAGTCACGTGACTCCGCCCCGTCAGTCACATCAAGTGCAGTTTGCAGCCACACGGAAAGATGCAGGACTCAGTAGCAGTTATCTTTCTAGCTCAGAATTACTATGGTAATTGCATGTTTGACATAGTATATACACGTAAGTTAATCGGCGTTCTTATATGCGCTGATACACACACAGAGACGGCGCGCGCAAGCCCGGAAGCCAGATCACTTTCACTTGCGTCCTCATGAAGTTTGGAAGTTTGTCAATTAAATGAGTTTAAAGGCTTGCCAGTTTGAACATTAAAGCGATTGTGCACTATTCAAGAACAACGTAATGGAAAACTGTGACACAGAGAGCCGAGCCACGTTGTGTCTCTGACAGCGTGCGCGCCCTGAAGCCAGATCACTTTCACTTGAGTCCTCACAAATAATAATAAATAGAGACGGTATGACTAATTCACACACACACACACACACACACACACAATCACTCTCTCATTAATGCATTCAATCTGATATAGCCTACAACAAACAGAAATCTGCCCCTTAAGCCGCGTTTCCTCCACAGGAACTTTCCCCAGGAACTAGGAACTTTGAGGTGGTACTCGGTGTGTTTCGAACGCAGGAACCAGGGTCTAAATGAAGTTCCGGGTAAATATTTCCCCCTCCAAACGGCCCTGCTCCCGGGGTAGTACTTTTTCAAAGTTCGGGAACTTTTGGGGGTGGGACTTGGGCGCTGAACATGTGGATTGGTTGAACTCACGCAGCGTTTAATGCGAGGTTCGTTCGTTCGTTCGTTCGTTCTGCATTCAGTAAATATCAGTCTTGCTCTTTCTGTCTGATGGCGTGCGTTCGTCTCAGCAATCTCACGGTCAATGTCCGTAATAGCTGATAATAACATACGTTGTCTTAGGGCCCGTCCACACGGAGACGCGTATCACTGTATACGTATAAATCTTTTATCGTATTGGCGTTTTGTCCACACGGATCCGGCGTTTTGGGAGACTGAAACCGCTATTTTTTGAAACCGGGTCCTAAAGTGGATAAATCTGAAAACGACACCCTTGTGGTTTCGTGTATACAGCCAATCCGTATATTTTGTGAAACCGTGTGTCATCACACCACGTCCTGCGCGGGGAAGACTTGAAGGGATACAACTACGGGCACTGGGCATGCGCACATCAATACTGCGTTGTTCAATGACTGTATTTGCATTATTGTAAGGGTATTTTGGGGGGTTGGGGTAGGTGTATGCGTTAATAAAACACATCTGGTAAGTAGCAAATTTATTTATTGTTATTTTATTGTGAGATTTTACCTCACCTCCGACTGTTGCCGTACCCCTTCTAGCCACAACTCTTCTTCTCCGTTTTTAGTGTATTTCTGTGGCAGAATATTAAATTTAAATCTAGCTTTATGAGCTTTCAGAATACGCTTTAGTATCAGTGCTCGTCTATTTTCCGCCGTTTTGTTAATGACTTCTTTATTAAAACAATACATAACTACCAAAAGCAGCGCTGCTTGCATCTCCTCCATACTTGTTATTGTTGCAGACAGTATTGCGCAAAAATGATTACTGTCCGTCTCTGACTGGGAGGAGCAGCCGCGCGCAGTCCTTATTTGCCTAATCTTCCCGGTACTTTAGACCACAGTGGAAACACAGACAGTAGCAGATCTAGGGGGAAAAATGTTCCTGTAAAAAAAAGTTCCTGGTACAAATTGTTCCGGGTAATTTCGGTGGAAACGCGGCTATAGACAATAACTGCTGAAAAGTGAACCGTTTCCTTCAATTATTTTAAAATCACAAAGAAATGCACTTTTTCATTAGAAAAAAATATCCCACCTTTAATAGTAGAACATATGTACAGTACAAACCTTATCAGTGAACTATGAGGGGGAAAAAAGGAAAGTAAATCGTATATAATTGTAAAATAAGATAAT
Organism: Gobio gobio; assembly: GCF_949357685.1. Classification (NCBI taxonomy): domain Eukaryota; kingdom Metazoa; phylum Chordata; class Actinopteri; order Cypriniformes; family Gobionidae; genus Gobio; species Gobio gobio. The sequence continues at coordinate 51,440,199 of NC_137102.1, forward strand.
CGCAATCAAGGTAAAATGTTCAATTAATCGAGATTTTTATTTTTGGTCAAATCGTTACAGCCCAAACCGAGACCCATCTTTTCAGCAGTATCGGTCCGCTTGCACACCAGGGTTCGGATGGCAGCGTTCACACATGTTCAAATGAACCTCACTAACAGAGCAAACGCACCAGGGTTCGTTTTAATCGTACCAAACATGGCAAGTGTGAACACACCCTAAATAAGTGTATGTGTGTGTGATTTCGTCTCTGATTATGTCAATCTCTCTCCCCAGCGAGTGATTACACAATGTATCCGTTCTCAACTCAGAATGCCAAAGACTTCCAGAACCTTCTGTCAGTCTATCTGGACGCTGTTTTCTTCCCCTGTCTTAGAGAACTGGACTTCTGGTAAAGGCCATAGCTCAGATAATGTTATTAATGGCACATAAAGTGGTTTTTGAAAAGGATTTCATGTCTTGTTTTGTTTCTCAGGCAGGAGGGCTGGAGGCTGGAGCACGAAACCCCCACAGACCCCTCGAGTCGTGTGGTGTTCAAGGGTGTGGTGTTCAACGAGATGAAGGGAGTGTTTGTAAGGAAATTCCTCTGTTCTTCTGATTTAAAAAAAAATATCAGTAATATTCTGTTTCTATAAATGTTGTTCTTTTCCTCAGAGAATCCTGAAAACAATCTATCATGGTTTCCACAAAAATATTAAGCAGCACAACTGTTTTCAACATTGATAATAATAAGAAATGTTTCTTGAGCAGCAAATCATCATATTAGAATAATTTCTGAAGGATCATGTGACACTAAATACTGCAGTAATGAGATATATATACACTTTGTAACAACACTTTGTAGATTAATAAGATGAAGCATCATTGCAGCCATTATGCCATAGTGTAAAAATAAATATCTGCATATGCCAATACAGTATATATCATCAGTGCATCTCTAAATATGCATAAGATGCATAATGCATGCTTCCCTATACAGAATATAACACTCTGTCCATAATTACAAATAGCATATGAGTTGTTACATTTACCTTTATTTTAGTTTTTTTGATGTTATAATTATTTTAGACTAACAAATGCTGTTGTATGTTTTATGTGTAGTCAGATAATGAGCGTCTATACGCTCAGCACCTGCAGAATAAACTCCTGCCCGATCATACATACTCTGTTGTATCCGGAGGGGAACCGCTAGCCATCCCTGACCTGACCTGGGAACAGTTGAGACACTTCCACGCCACACACTACCACCCCAGCAATGCACGGTACACACATAAAACACTCTGACTCACTAAATGAATGTGTGCGAAAAAGCCGACAATACTCATTGCCTGTTCTGCGTGTTTATTGCAGGTTCTTCACATATGGGGACTTACCGTTGGAGCAACACCTACAGCAGATAGAGGAAGAGGCTCTGTCTAAATTTGAGAGAACAGAACCCAACACTGCAGTTCCTCCCCAAATGCTCTGGGACAAACCCGTACGTTACACAACACGCATATGAGAAGGACCGGTCAAATTAACACGTTCAGTCCAAACGCACTTAAAATTGTTTTGTGTTTTTGCTCAGAGAGCGGATCATGTGACTTGCATGCCTGACGCACTGGCTCCTGACCCCATGAAACAAAACACACTCTGCATGAGCTATCTGCTGGGAGAGTAAGTGGACATGTAATTAGTTTTTTTCTTTCTTTTTCATGTTATGTTTTGGTCATTTCTGGTATTGTCACTGTATCAAAATGGCAGTAGTTTTTACCAATACCAGTCAACTGTCATGCTTCTCGTTACCAACAAATATTGTTACCAATATTGTAACTATTTTATTTGGATATTTTTAAAAGCAGTTCATTACTAATGCTATCAATCATTCTAAGTAAATAATACATTAAAACATTATCATGTAGCCTTCAAATATTGTTTAATTGAGTAAATATTGCATTCAATTGCCATAGGTTTACATGCCTCTAAGGTAAAAAAAAAAAAAAAAACACTTTAATTTTCTCATTATATACACTGCACCTCACCTCTTTTCTCACACTGGCCCTCATTTATCAAAAGTGCGTACACCAAATTTCCAGCGTACACCTGGCGTACACCCAAAACCACGGTGACTTTGAGATTTATCAATATGGACGTTGGCGTACGGCACGCTCAAATCCTATGCCAGCTCAGGAGGTGGTGTACGCACGTTTTGAGTTAGTGCGAAAATGCGCAGAAAAACAATTCCTAACACCACAAAACGTACTGACAAAGATATGCTATATTATGACCCACTGTAAAAAAAACAACAACAACCACAACTAAAGCCCTATTCGCACGGGATAAGTAGGCTATTATCTGGGGACCTCGTGTGATTTAAAAATTACTCCCCCACATCTGAATTTTGCGTGGCACATTCACACGGGATAAGCTGTGATTTTACTCGAATTTACGGACTTATCTCCCGGATATAATGTAAAGACTTGAAAATGTTTTTTCGTTATAGATATAGCTGTATGAAATTATAAACAGTCGTATCGATATCATTTTGATTGTTTTATAGTAATAAAAATAATTTTGTTCACTTAGAGAACAGACGCAATTAAAAACGTAAATAAGCAATATAAAAACAATATAGGCTACGACGGAAGATTCAGTTTCAAAGCTAAATGTAAAAGTGCCCATTTAAGCGAGTTGTCATTGTACTGTTCTGTTTTTGTGTTTTTCATGAAGAATAATATTAAACACACCATTCAAGCAATTTACTCCCAAATTGGTGCTCATTCTAAAGTGAAAGTATAATCCGCACGGCTGCACGGGAATTCATAACGGTGCGCATTTTATGCAGCCTAGCTCCATTCTTCGTGAAAAATAAAGATAGAAATGCGCACAGGACACAAAAACCTTGCAAAAATGATATACGATCCCCCTAATCCCGGCCAAATCACAGAGATGCCGATTCGCACGGGACTAATGTTATCACAGGACCTCGGTGTTTGGCGAAATATGGTAGGTAATTTGCGGGGGAATTTTTACTTTACATATTACAGACGTGGCTGATTGGCACGTGATTATGATCACAGGCATTCTCAGCAATTATTACAAATCACCAGAGGTCCCCACATAATAGGCTACTAATCCCGTGCGAATAGGGCTATAGTAATTATAAACTTCAGTGTTTATTTTTGTGCAACATGGACTTCAATGTTTAATTTGTGTGACTTTACCAAAGCATTTGATTTGTAGGCATATGTATTCCTCCAGTTGCGAGCCTGTGCGCTTTACCTGACGGTTCAGGCCCGGCAGCTGCGCACGGACTGGGACTGAAAATAATTCAGACTGACAAAATAATAAAAATGACATTCTTCTTCTTTTAAATAAGAATAAAATCAATAATAATAATAACGACATTCTTCTTCTAAATAACAATAAGTGTCATTAATAATACAAATCATAATAATAGGAAGAACCTTACAAATTGTCATGCAATTATTAATGTGAATGAATGGTACTCCACATCACATCATCATCACTATTGTACACCCCAATACATGTGACGTGATACGCAATTAAATGCTAATTATTTCAAAACACGTGCTGTAAAATAATGAATTGTGATAGGTAATTTCTCATCCAAACAGCTATTTAAACTGGATTTCCACCGTACACCTTTTTGTGGGCGCCTTTAATCCCACTCTTTAAACTCCCAAATAAAACAATTTTGTTTTTTTTCCACTTCCCTGGTGATGGTCTCGATCTCCACGTCAGAGAAGTTTCGCTTCTTTACCGTCTTCCATGTGTCCATGGCGTAAAATGAGGGCGTGGGGGAGGCAGAGACTTGAATTTATAGGGGCGTGTTATTCTAATGACGATCATTTTCAGCTGCGGCATTTATCAAAAGCAGGTATTGCGTACGCCTGGATTTCAGAGGTGCGCACAGCTTCATTAATCAGGCGGTGAGAGGAGTGTAAGCATAATCTTATGCCAACATATACGCCCGTTTCTATGCAAGATTGATAAATGAGGGCCAATGGGCCCTATCATAGACCCGGCACAATGCGACGCCAGGCGCGACGCAAGTGTTTTTTGCTAGTTTCAGCCCGACGCAGTTATCACTTTCATGTCCAGCGCCATGTTGTTTAAATAGCAAATGCACTCACGCTCATCTGTTCGCTCATGGGCGTGCTTGGTCTGAAAACGAAGTGTGTTCAGCAGGCGCATTGTTGGCGCGTTGCTGTTTTGAGGCAACTGAAAACGACTGCGCCGTTAACCAAAAAAACCTGGTCTAAAGTCAATAGCGCAGTATTTTTTGTGTTATATAAAGGGTGCTTTAGTAAAAAAAACCTATAGACGGGTGCACAACGTGTGTACAATCTGCTTATTACACACACAGCAGCACACAAACATGTTTAAATATTAAAAATAAAAGGATTCCTCTCTGGAGAAGCGTTCCACCATGTAAATAGGGAATCCGCCATGGTGCAAGCGCAACTGGCTTTTAAAGGGAATGGGAGATGAGACTCTGATTGGTTTATTACACGTTATGCCCAAAACACACCTCATTAAGGGTGCTTTCACACTAGCAGTTTTGGTGCGCACCCGGGTTCAATTGACGTCAGAGTTCGGTACGTTTGGATGATGTGAACGCGGTCTTCCGAACTCGGGTGCGTACTCGCGAACCGTACCAGAGTCTGCTTACAAAGGGTGGTCTGGGGAATGGTTCATGTGAACTCCGGTACGGTCCGCTGCTGATGTGAACGCAGTCGTACTAAATCGCAGAAGTGAACCGCTATTAATGACGTATGATTTGATAAAAATGTGTGTTTGTGTGTTTCACTCATTTTCCTGACAAGCGTGACCGACATACTGCAAGCAGAGAGCTATAAATCTTATTTCTGCTCGTCTTCAGCGTTCTTTAGAGCATTTGCAGTACATTTGCGGCATATAGACGCAAGTGCCATTACGCACTGAAGCTTTAGAAACAAAACCAACAGTTAAAATAAAAAATATAAAAGTGAGGTGAGCAACGTTATGCATTTCGCCGCCTTCACGCTCGCTGTCGTTACTAAGCAACTGGGTAAACAGCTGCAGCTTGGATGAAGCAAACGCACCCCGGTTCAGACACAAATAATATAAAACTTTCTGCAGTCAATATATACTTTAATTCAAATTATGAATGGGTTATATATTGAAAGCGATCAAAGCATAGTTCCAGGACTTTTGACAACACTAGTCATTTCATTATTTTTTTTTTTTGTAGTTTATCACTCTAACCTCATGTCTACATGTGTTTCAGCATCACAGACACGTTTGATGCGTTCACACTGAGCCTCCTCTCCTCTCTGATGATCTCTGGTCCAAACTCTCCCTTCTACAAAGCCCTGATCGAGCCCAATATCGGTTCTGACTTCTCCTCTTCAGTGGGGTATGTTGTTTGGCAAGACTTTAAAATCACTTCCTCGCTCTGATCAGGGGTTTGGTGGAGTGGAGCTTTATAAATGTGTGATTTGTGCAGGTTTGACGGCAGCACTAGACAAGCATCTTTCACCATTGGTCTTCAAGGCATAGCGGAGGCAGACACTGAGGCGGTCAAACACATCATTGCCCAAACCATCGATGATATAATTGCGTGAGTGTAGATTGGCTGACTGTTTTATTTGCCTTACTACAATAAATATTTTTTTAATGAAATCAAGCTTTTGCTGAAGCTGCACTCAGTTTTGACTTTGAGAGAATCTGAATTTGCTTGTGATGTTCACTTTGGATAAAAGCACCTGCTAAATGAATAAATGTAAATGAATTGCTGTTTCAGAACTGGTTTTGAAGAGGAGCGGATTGAAGCTCTGCTGCATAAAATCGAGATTCAGATGAAACATCAGTCCACCAGCTTCGGCCTTGCTCTCACTTCAGTGAGTAAACTTGCACACAAACGTGTACTTGTATTTATTTGTATTTTATTTTGCTAATTTTATTGAATGTTATAGAAAAGGTCAAGAATGTTTTCTGCAAAAGAAATATTGATTGACATGTCAGAACATGCTCTTACCATCAAGCCACGGCTCTGACAACTTCTATTGTTCTTAAAGGGACAGTTCACCAAAAAAAAATCTGTCATCAGTTACTCATGTTTAAGTAAGACTTTGGTTAATATTTGAAACACAAATTAATATTTATGACTTAAGAGAACTACCTATTTTTTTTTACAGTTGTTATTCTTAAAGGAGTAGTTGAAAATTAACCCATGATTTACTCCCCCTCAAGCCATCAGGTGTATATGAATTTCTTCTGAATTTCTAATGAACACAATCGGAGTTCTATTAA